>NW_013952493.1:1548420-1557500 GCF_001266775.1 Austrofundulus limnaeus
TGCCTGTAAAGCCAAATGAGATGTATTTTCCTGCAGCGATACTGCACAGCTACATACATCTGCCGCCACCGCCGCCATCTGGTTTCATGGATTTCCAAGACATCAAGTTGATTTGACATTGCAGTTTGGTGACACAAACCTTTTACCAGTGGTGGGCACAGTTGCCCTAAAGCACTAATAGTAGAAGTAATTTTCTGATTAGTGCTTTGGAGCTTTTGCTCATTTTAAAATTTATTAGTGGATTAGCACTTGCTAAATTTATAGGCTAAATTTAGAAGCACTAACTGAGGTCTATAAATGTTATTGATCAACATTAATGTTAACAACTGAGGGTGAAAACTGTCGCTCATCATTTTGTTCATATGTGTGTCGCTTATTCACTAGTTGACAATATATTGACTATATATGAACTCAAATAAGGCTGTGGAATATCAATGATTAGAGCAGCATGGCAACAGTGACTCATGTTGTCTGTTGAAGAATGTGACTGAAAAAATTAGCTTTTGCTAAAACTTTCTGTGCTTTAGTGCTTTAGAATTAGAGGACCTAAATATTTGAGTTAGTGTTTTAGGGCTAGTGGAACTAATTTTAAGATTAGTGCCACACACCACTGCTGAAGCCCTTTGTTTGTTTGTTTGTTTGTTTGTTTGTTTGTTTGTTTGTTTGTTTGTTTGTTTGTTTGTTTGTTTGTTTGTTTGAAATCAAAACAGTGGTGGAACCATCCCACATTGGTAACGATGTATCCTCTTTTTTAGACAGACAAAAAAAAACTGTTAACTTTTGGAGACAGTGGCATATTTAAGCCTTCACCTCTAAATATGGATTTTGTTGTTCTTCATACTACTGCATGTTTGAGAACACCTATTTGTCATTGTGTAATTTAGCCATGAGTAACAGCATTACAGCCCAATCAATTTGTTATAAAGATGGGACATTGCCTTTGTTTTTTCAAACCTTTGCACAATTTTTAATTTGTTTATTTGTTTATTTTATGAAAAATAGCATGTGTCAGATTGTTTCATATTTCTCCTTSGTTGTGTTAATGTGCATTTTCTATTTATCCTTTGTGAATCATCTACAAATTTCAACTAGGTTTGAAAGTTGTAAAGTTAGCAAACAGTTTTTATGTTCTGAGCTCTGAGATGAGTTTWGATGACTGAATCCTGTGTGTCATAGGGCTCAGTTCCTGTTGAAGCTGTAAAAGCAAATTAATGCACTGAACGACTGCAWCAGACAAGGGTAGCATGAAGGAGTATGGAGACGTTTTCAGCCCAGTTTCGTCTCGTCTTGTCCTCTGTCCTGATGTGTTTTTCATCTTTGACCATATCTGGGGAAGAAAACTATTACCAAGTAACAGAAACCGTTAATTTAAGAAGAAAACCTTTTTGTTATAAAGCAAGCCAGAGTAAAGCGTTGTGAAAGACAACTCTTMCCCATCAGCAGAATTCTGACCTGCTTCAGTATTTTCCACCCTTGGTGTGAGCTTCAGACAGCCGTCGACCTCAGATGACCCTCGGTTTGAGACCAGGGTCCGCAAACCGCTCTGCAGTGCACTGAACAGGTACACCCCAGGGTAAGGCCTCATCTGTCCRGCTGTACCTCAACAAGGCATTCCTTTCCTGGGTGTGACGATAAGAAAGAAATATACGCTCTGGTTAAACATTTTTAAGCTGATGAGAAACTTGATAAAATCATTTCCTCACCTGCAGTAATAAATTTATCAATAAATAACTAAAACTTGGCARTCAGGTCAGATCTAAAATAACCTCTCTCTCCAAATTCTAAACCAAACAATTTTTCTATAGTTTAACATCCAATTTAGTTTTGTTTTGATAAATGATATATTTTTTTCTAAATTGTTTTACAGTTTTATTGTTGATTTTAACATTTCTATTGTTCTCATCACTCGCATGTTCCGCAAGCAAATGGACACAAACAACAGCTTCCTCTTCACTAACGAYAACAACCCTTTAAATCACTCTGCGTCTGCGCACTGATGTTTTGCTCACAGGTTATTTAAGAAAGATAGTGCAAAGGTGTKGTAATAAGGGAGGGACCAGATAGAGGGTAACGTACAGCTGAGTTGCAGCATCTGTCACAATCAGACAATCTAAACTTGACCACAGGATCTGAATCGGGATGGCTTCCCTAGACGTTAAGGTGCTGACAGAGCCGGTGGGCATTGTGAGGATTCTGGAGGTCCTCTTCACATGCGTCACTTTCAGCTTGGTGGCATCGGTGGGCTACACCACGGACTCCTTTTGGACGTGGTGCATGTTCTCCTGGTGCTTCTGCTTCTGCGTCACCATCCTCATCCTCATCCTGGAATTCACCRGCCTCGCCCCAAAGCTGCCCCTCTCCTGGGTCGACTTCACCTCCGCCTTTTCTATGTTGGCTTCCTTGATGGTACGTAAATTTTACTCCTCCTTATTCATCAATACGTGAGGTTTTAGGTTCATTTACAAAAGGCTTTTGTAGTTTAATGGGGGCTGCAGTAGCTTAATAATAAGTGTTCTCTTTAGTCTTGAAGCTGCAGGTTTGAGCCCAGGTTGATTCAGAGAGAGCATCAGGTGTTAAACAAATATAAGTTTGTTCTGTGTGGTGATCCCTGAAGAAGAGAGCATTAGGAAAACAAGTAACCTGGATTAAATTACCTATGAAATAGAGTTAACAGTGTTAGGATTCAATTGGTTGAAGAAATGATTAACTCAGTAGTCAAAACCAATATATTAGTGTAAGTATTCTTTTTTTCTATGAATATTCACTTATAGTAAAGTGAGCAGATCTTTTGAAACCTGGTTTAGTGAAAGGAGAAATGTGGGTGACTAGAACGATTGCAAAGTTAATGTTTTACCAATAGATAGGTCCTTTATTGACTTCCGTTTGGAGAAGAATAATTGATGAGCTCATAGTTTGTTAAAGTGGGACCAAACTAACATGGACTGTTGCTGGCATGAAGCAACTCTAATGTAAAATAATGGTTAATGCAAACATCTGCATCACTACAGACAATGTACTGATCAGTCACAATGAAGAAAGCTGAGCTAACAGGCAAAGCTTTCAATTTACTGGTTGACCTTTGCTCTAACCCCGCCYATGGCCATTATAACAGATAATGACTAAATGGTTAAGATTATAGATGCAATAAGGGTGCGGTTCTTTAGACACCTCACAATTTTAAGTTTTAGGGGGCTGTGATGTGATGATAAAACCACATATCAAACAAATTTGTTTTTCTTAATGTATACAGTTTTCTGTGTAATTTCAGTAATTGTTTTTGGTCTTTGTCCCATTTGGATCAACTGTCAGCTAGTGCGTTTTATCAAAACTAAACTATTTATCCAAACTAAGGTAAAATTTTAACTGTTCCAAAGACACACTACAAAGGATCTGATATGTTGCTTCAGTGGGATTAATGTGCATCATTCTTTTTGTTGTATTTGTCACTACTATAACTTAGTTATTAAACTGTAAATGACCTGATAAAACAGGTTCTCAGTCATTTTAGGGTTTTGATTTTCGTGCAGGTGCTTGTGGCGTCCCTCCTCTACTCCATCTTCTTCGTTTGTTCGATCTGCGACAGACAGATTGCTGCCAGTGTTTTCTCCTATCTGACCTTCAKCCTTTATTCCATCGAGGTTGGAATGACTCGAGCAAAATCTGGTGAGATCAGTGGATTTCTCTCTACGGTTCCAGGTCTGCTCAAAGTCCTTGAGACCTTTGTAGCCTGCATCATCTTCACCTGTCTGCGCTACATCAACCCCTKGGTGAAAGTGTACCCAGGGCTGCAGTGGTGTGTTGCTGTCTATTCAATTTGCTTTATTTTTTCTTTCCTTGTCATTATTTTCACCATCGGCCGGCTGCTAACTATCTTCCCCGTACATTTTCAAAAAGTCCTGACTGTCTGCAATGTGGTGGCAGTGCTGATGTACATCACAGCTGTGATCATCTGGCCTGTGTACAGCTTCAAAGACATAAGCAGGCCACCATGTTCAGGCGTTTACTGTTGGTGGAACTGGTTGGTTGTTATTTCTTTCATGACTTGCTTTAACCTGGTTTCTTACATTGTGGACACAGTTTACTCGTTTAAGTTGGTTTTTATCACTGCAGAAACATAAACATGTCCCAATTGATGCTTCTGTAATTAATGCTTTTTTCGTTTTTTTGTGATTATGAAACAGCAAATTATAACTTAATTTTGGCAACTAAAGCACATTTTCTTTTCCTTTTCTTTGATGACTTCCATCCAGAGATGCACCTAGTGCTCAGGGGAGCAGAACCAGCCAATATTACAGCTTGAATAATGAGTGATTAAAAAAAGCTCTTATATATTTATATTTTTTCCTTCAGTTCCTAAATGCACCACAGCTGTGTGCCCAATATGTGCTAACAATAGCACATTGYTTGATAACTACTTGAAAAAAGGACAACAGTACAGCAGCAATAGACTACATTTTTAGTTTGTCTTTATTTTCTAAAATCCCTTTGTCCAATAATTGTTTTGTTTTTATTTCAAGTGATCATGTCAAGAAAAKGCAAAAGTCCTTTTGTTCCAAAAGTGGAATTATAGGCACAGTCAAAATTTTGGTTCAGTCAGAAATCAGAATAAAGTTATTTCTGATGCTTCTGATGATAGATTTAATAGACAATAAAACAACATGAGTCAAAATTTGAAGGTCAGTGCTTCCCAAGAAATCTTTAATCAGTGCATCTCTGCTGTCATCTGTTTCATCTACTTTGCTAATATTGATAAATAGGTCGCATCAAGGTTTTTATATAGAWGTTTGCTGACCCTGTCATCTGAAATATAAATAAAATGCTGTCAAAATGAGGTTCGTGCGCATACTCAGCTGCATGTTTGCTTTCACTTCTCAGAGACAAACTATGGTGTCTAAAAAAAAGCTTAAATTAAATTAATGTTAGATGCTAAAGGTAACATGACATGCACGCACAATATGCTTGCAAAGGTGTGGCAACTTGTGCATACACTGATTCATACAGCTGCTGCTTACTCAGTTTATAATATCACTCCCATGTTTACTAATGTGTAATGAACGCTGGAATAAAAGGGTGTGAGGCCCCCCCCCCCCCCACCACACACACACACACACCCATGGTCCCTCCTTCCAAAACATATCTAGATGTGTACACACAATCACAGCTGTAAACTTTGTTCTGCGTGAAAGATATATTGTTTTATACTGTTGAAAATTTCTGTTTTTATCTCCATGACAATAATATATATATATATATATATTGTTGTAATGTAATAAAAAAAATTGTTCAGTAAAATCATCCAAAATGTTTTATGTTGTTCTCATACACAATGTTTAGCTAAAATCATAATGCTATGTATTATTTTCTAAATGTTTATTTTTTATCCTGTGATTTCCTTTCAGCCTTTTTTAGAGCTTTTTTGTAATGAACCTCAAGGGGGAGCCAGAGAAAAGGTATATTCAAGTCTATGGTATTCTGTTTACTGTAACCAGGAACATCAAGTTACATTGTTCTTCTGAGGTTTTCAGTTCCAACTCTGATCTTTTAAGTCATAAACAAATAAAAACGTATTCTCACTCTTTTGTTTAACTGCAACTTCTTTTTTTAAGTATGAATGGCATTGCATTGATCAATGTTTGATTCATACATACATACATACATACATACATACATACATACATACATACATACATACATACATACTTGTTTTTGTATTATAGAAGAAAACAGTAGATGTAAGTAACTGAATGAATGAATGAATGAATGAATGAATGAATGAATGAATGAATGAATGAATGAATGAATGAATGAATGAATGAATGAAGTTACTGTCACTGTACAGTGAGATGAAAGTGAGCTCCATCTGTGCAAACAAGTGCAGAAAATAGAAACAATATAAACATAAAACTGGTGATATTTGCAAATGTACAATAAAGTAAGTATTTCTGTATGGAGTTAGCACATGTGAGCATTCAGGATGTTTATTGCTTTTGGGAAGAGGCTGTTTTTGAGTCTGTTTTTGTTTTGATGCTCCTGGAACTGGAATATCAGTTCAGTTTTATTCCTCCTCAAGTTTTCTCTGCTGAGGCTCTTTTGTGAGTAAGTCCTCCAATTCTTTAATAAAAAGCTTTTTTTAGTTATCTGTAAGTCATTAAACTGGGTCATTCTCTCTGAGCAAAAGAACTGACACAAACAGAAGAACGCAGACCCAGGAACAGCTAAGATTTTGTACAGAAGACTTGATCTCACAGATATGAATTCTGTTACTTCAACTGGCCAACACTGGATTTGGCAGGTCGGAGTTTTCCAAATAACTGGAATATTACAGCAGCAATTGGTGCTCCTCTATAAATCTGTCATTACTTCTAGTATTTTAATTAAATTGTTATTAATATGCAGCGTGACTGACTGAAAAACTACATAAATTATGAACTCATTTTCTGCAGTATCTTGATTGCTGTGTCATAAGTGAAAGTCAAAATAATGTTAAGGTTTGGTTGTTGTGTTCACATTAATGTAACAACACTAGACAGTGGCAGGTTTTCATGTTATTATATTAAAGCCATGGTTTGTTAAATTATTCCTGTAGTTTAGACTTGTTTAGATAAGTCAGAGGGAGTGTGCGGTGTTTTCTCTGGTTGTGTAGCAGAGTAGCAGCTGTAGGGAGGTTTAACTTATTGTGAACAGTAGATTTATTCTACAAACATACATACCTTCTTTTAGTCAATGCTATGTTGAGGAGTACATTCTTACTCTGTGTACACTTTAAACCATCTTTTGGCACTTCATTTATATTTGGGGCACACATGTCAGATATGTAAGTAAAAACAGTGTAGAAATGAAAAACAAAACACTTGCTCAGCCTAACTGTGTTTATTTTCCTGCATGATGTTTATCAGTTTCTTTCACAGACTGCGCACCAACACATYATTTTATAGACATTGTTGTTAAAGAACTCAAGGCTTTTTTTTATTTTGATCATATGAAGAGTCGCTGCTACAGCACGTTGTCTGTAAGATCGACACTCTTCAGTCGCTGAATATTTGTGATCCCAAACACCTTTATTCAACATCAAATCCTTCATTATTGGAAATTCCACAGTYGTTTCTATTATTTCTCTGCCTTTTCGACAACACCCATAGTCCTATGAACCTGCCTCAGGAAGGGATTTGGAGCATTCAAACCTACCATCTTAAAAGAAATATTTCACCATCGTAAAGTGGTTTCTCATCTACTTTTTTAGGGACTTTGTTTTGATAAAAGGAACAAAAGCTTAATAACATAGAGATATGATAATTTTGTTGAAATGACCTCTCCTCCTTGAGTTTACCCGAAACATAGTCAGTATAAAAATAATAAATTCAAGAGTTTGGCCTCCTCCTGATCTCTGAAACAGGAACAAGGTTTGCCACAAAGATCAGAGTCCATGAATGCTGTGAGGTGAGTTTGACAACGCCTAGCTACCACCCAATAAGAGTGCTGAAAAGGAGCCATAAACAGGACAGATAAGCCCCTCGATGCTTGGCTAGAGTATACACCACGCCTGAGTTTCTGTTCTACAGAACACGGCTGTCTGTCGGGACTTTTGTCTTCATGGATTTCTCCCACAGGATCTGGCTGAAACATCAAGGTTGCATCGTTCAGAAGGGTACGGTGAACTGACAGAAAGAAAAACAACTTTTTTTTTTCAAACAGACTCATCCGGTCCAGTCATGGTCTTCATAGATGTGAAATCCATCACCCAGCCGGTGGGGATCATCCGGATCTTGACGGTCATCGTCACCTGCATGTGTTTCAGCCTGGTGGCCTCGGCGAAGCCTGATGGTTCTCCATACTGGGTGTGGTGCATGTTCACCTGGTGCTTCTGCTGCTTCTTCACTCTTCTCATTGTCATTCTGGAGTTCACCACAGTCAACGCCAAACTACCTTTCGACTGGAACGACTTCACAGCTGCCTTCGCCATGTTGGCAGGCCTGATGTGCCTGTCGGCCTCCATCATCTACCCCATCTTTTTCACCTGTGCTACCTGCCACCGGCAGGCAGGAGCTTCTGTCGTGTCCTGGCTGTGCATTGCAGGGTATGTGARTGAGGTGGTCCTGACATACCTTCGTCCAAGTGGACAAAATCCAGGTTTCCTCTCCACGTTGCCCGGCATCATGAAGTTGCTGGAGAGCTTCGTCGCCTGTCTCATCTTCATWTCCCTGGAAACAGGACAGTACTCAGGCCACCCAGAGCTGCAGTGGTGCGTCGCTGTGTACKCCTTGTGTTTCATCTTTGCCATCATCATAATCCTGCTCAGCCTTGGAAATCTGACCTCCTACATCCCAGTCTCCTTTGACATTATAGCAATCATCTACAACGTTCTGGCAGCAGTGATGTATTTGACTGTCATGGTTATTTGGCCGCTGTACAGTTTCCGTAACAATGAGAGGCCGTCTACCTGCGGTAAGATCTGTTCCTGGGATAAACTGGTGCTGATCACATTCATGACAATTTTCAATTTTATTGTTTACACACTGGACACCATCTACTCTATACGTCTGGTTTTCTGTATCAGCAGCCAAGTGAGAGAATAACATTTATTTTATGTTTTTTGTTTTTTTCTGAGCTCACAAACTTCAAAAGACTTTGTTTTTGTAGTTTAATAGACAGAAAAAAGGTGACTTCATCGTGGAAGTCTTATTCAACTGCAGCTATRAAGAAAGACTGTTTGTTAAACTGAAGTGTAATGTCTCGATAATAAAACTGACAAATTGCTGTGTGGAACGTGGGATCCTGGAGACAATCAAACAATAACAGAATCATGATGCAGCACATGAAAAGCTGTTCCTCTTTTTGCTTGGTTGTGCTGTTGCTCACTGATATTTACTGGTTAAAAGTTTTACACTAACTTCAAAAAAGATTGTTCCAGAATTCTACACAAAAAYGTGTGGAAGGTAGCAGATCTGACAAGAAAAATACATCTGGTCCTGCAAAGAAAACACCCCCTTTTTTCCTTTTCTTTGTTTCCAGTTGTTAAAAGTTAAATAAAATACAACTGCTAATTTTGTCAGGAAGGAAGGAAGGAAGGAAGGAAGGAAGGA
>NW_013952493.1:1557652-1559981 GCF_001266775.1 Austrofundulus limnaeus
AGGAAGGAAGGAAGGAAGGAAGGAAGGAAGGAAGGAAGGAAGGAAGGAAGGAAGGAAGGAAGGAAGGAAGGAAGGATAAAAGAATTAAAGTAGCAAAAAGAAAGGAAATAAAAAGGAAGACAACAAGAAAAATGAAAAAAGGAAGCAAAGAAAATAAACTTTTCCCTCTTTCTTCTTCTCCTTTTAAGTGAAACAAAATATAACAGAGAAGAAAATACCAAAAAAATGGGGGAAAAACACCAATCTTGTTAAAAAATAAGACATTTTTGTCATGAACTCCATTCTTTGCTAAATTAAATTTGTCATATCCTGATGCAAACATGAGAATAAAGAAAAAAGAAATCTGTAAACATTTGTTTTGATTTTATGTCTGGTTTTATGAAAGGTTTATTCTCTTTTTCAGTTTAAAAAAAAAGTACAACATTTACGGCATTACTTAAAGATCAACTTTGTATTTTTCAGATCACTCACAATGAGCTGACAAACTACTTTAAGGTTTTCTAAATTAGACTCTTTTTCAGTAAGTCTAACTGCTTGAATAATGTTTACAGTCACCTTTTTCAGACAAAAAAAAAGGACTTGTTACTGAGTGAATGAGGAAATAAAGGTTTACAAATCAACCAGGGGGAAAATGAGGAAAGAGAGAGAAAAACAGAATAAGAGGCCAGAGAAGAATTCCAGACTTTGGAAGAATGTGTGGGAAAAGTGAAAAAGCAAATCTCTTAATGGAGGAGCAGCTGCAGAATCTGGAGACCAGTCTGCTAAAAGGTGCTGCTTCTTTTCTTTTTTCCTTCTCTTCAGCCTCCCTTTTTTATTATACTGTTTTTCTTGTTTTTCTTTATGCCAGCAGTTTTTTTGTTTTGGTAGGGGGAAGGGCAAAAGCTAAAAAGCCTAAAAGTACGACCTCAATTACTCCTTTTCATTTTTAGCCAACTGGAAAGTGAAAAAGACGTCATCAGAATCTGAAGGGTAATCCTCCAGCCATTGTGAGGCCAGGTACACCAATCTGTGAGAGTGAACTCGGATCAAATGGAGGAGCTGAAGCGTGAAGATGTTGCTGTTCTTCTCATGTCAGTCTCTCAATAAACACATTTAGATTAATGGTTGAAAATTACACACCAATGCAGGTCTGGTTTAGATAACACATTTCTGTTGGACGTTTTATGTATTGTACTTTTGTGGACAAACAACAAAAAGGAGAAGTTTCTGCATCATCACTGTTTTCTGTCTGTTTGAAGACGATGCTGCCAGGTAAGAAGTGATGAAGGGTCATTTAAACTGAATCTGTAAGACTTTAGACATTTGATCTAACAGGACCACTTTTAACCAAGTTAGTTTTTAATGTGCTTATTTTTCTAAGGGCTTCCCAAATGGCAGACAGGGATCCAAATCCGAAACAGAGTTTTTGTTTTCGTTTTAACTACGCGTTTTCTTGTACTTGTGCATGTTTTCCTGTWTTTACAGTCATTCATTTTAGGAAAATTTTTAAGAGCAGCAACTTTTCTAGGATTTTTGGTCATTCGTGGTTTCCCTCTCCTTCAGAGTCAGGGAGGACTTCAGCCTGCAGGTCGCTGTGGAACTGCAGAAACAGCTGCTCAAACTCTGATTCAGGCCAAACTGAGGTTTTCAAATGTAATCTGCAGAACACAATCAGACAGGCAGACAGTGTTCTTGCGTATATAAAGATTTCTCTTTTTTTGGTCTGGCCACACGCTGCAAGCTGAAAGGACTCGTGCTCAGATGTTGCTTCCTTGGAAACAAAGCCACCAGAGGCAACAGCTCCATCTGGAGTCTCTGCAGAAAACAAACAGCCCCGATGACAGCTGAAGGCGCAGGAGCAACAAAAGTCAAATCTGAAGAACTACTCAGAAGTTCAGACTTTATTTATGGTGTGTTTTTGATTTTTCAATAGGAAAAAAGTAAACAGCTGTTGGGTCTGAGACAACTGGTGAAACAGTGATCACATTGTGAAACGATCAGCACTGCCTCCTGAACAGAATCCTCCTTTACTTTCATCACATTTTTTATCTGAAGGTGTTAAAACTCATATTTCATCTACAGCGGGTTTAGAGGGGGGGCCTCAAGGCTGAGGAATGTGGATATTTATTTGAATATATCTGCTAGCATTTAGYTCAACTGATATTAGAGTGTTTATCTGGAAAGGCTGGATTCAAAAGAGATGAAATCAGAAATTTTATGTAAATATACTAAATTGAAGTCATTTGATTTTTTTTTTGAACAGGTTCCCTAAAACTTTGTTGACTCCGYAGTGCCAGAGAAAAATTTCAAAACAAATTCCAAAGTTAAAGAGTGGGTCGTCGTGCAGCAG
>NW_013952493.1:1560028-1573437 GCF_001266775.1 Austrofundulus limnaeus
GGGTACAGGAATGTGGGCTCATAGGCTCTTTTATGGGGGGGAAGGGTTTAAGAGTAGTATACAACATTCAGGCTGGAATTTGTCTGTGTTTTATGCCGGGGGGCTGCACAGTAGGTGACAGAATGAGACTAAATAAGGTGGTCAGGAGAGCCAGCTCGATCCTGGACCACCCTATGGAACACCTCTGAGGTGGTGGGCGAGAGACGGATGTTGGCAAGGCTGACATCCGTCATGGACARCAGAACTCACCCACTCCAGAAACGCAGGGCAGACAAACACAAGTCAAAGTGCACGACTTCACATCCCAAACAATATAATATGTGGACGTTCCCTGCTTCTTTTTGTTTTTATTTCTGTTTTAAAATAGTTGTATTTTGAATTAGAGGAAGCCACTATAGAGGAAGCCACACTACTACACATGTTCTGGGACTGCCCTAGGATACAGATATACTGGACTGGTATTTGTGAAGCACTCTCAGCTGTCTTTGGAGTTAAGATTACTCCAAACCCACTCATGCTGCTCTTTGGAGTTACTTCTGAGGGTTTATGTTTACCTACTGGAGGCAGAAAGGTAATTGCATTCTCAACTTTGCTAGCATGTCGCCTAATTCTCCTTAGATGGAAGGATGCTGCCCCACCAATAGTGTCAAACTGGATAAAAGACGTACTGCTTAACCTAAAACTAGAGAAAATCAGGTACGTGATGAGAGGCTCTGAGAATAAATGTCATAAAACTTAGAAATTGTTTATGATCTTTTTCAATAATCCCATTAACCATTAACAGTGGTTCAGGAATAACAGACCTTGGAATTTTGGCTGCAGTGGCTCAATAAATCTTGATATAGATTTTTGTATGATCTGAGTTTTTCTTTCTCTTACACACACAGCTTTTTCTGTTGCTGCTCCTGYTTTATGGAWTAATTTACCTTTCCAGATTAGATGTGCCCACAGCCTGGATCATTTTAAATCGCTTCTTAAAACTCATTTTTATTCTTTGGCATTTAATTGATGTATTGTTTTTTGCTCTGTACAGCACTTTGGTGCAGCTTTATGCATGTTGTAAAGTGCTATATAAATAAATTTGACATTGACATTGACATTGACCTTGTAGGTGACAGTATTTAGGGGAATGTTGGCTGTTTATTGGGTAGGTTGTGTGTTTTGTTTTGTATATTWTTTCTTTGCATACAATGTGAAAATACTAATAAATATAATAAACACAAAAATAGTTGTATTTTTGTCCRTTTGGGTTAAGGCTCTAGAAAATATGTTATGTTAATCATAAAAAAAGTGACTATTAGATTTATAAACTGCCACAGAGAAGCGGATGAGAAGGTCAAGTGTTGAGCAAAGGCAACACAAAGACTGAATAATTCTGTCTTTAACTCCCTTTTTCTTCTCCCCTAAAACAGCGTTCGCCTCCCAGTCGCCTCTTTGGACRTCTTCTCATTTATTCTCTCCTTTCAACCCTCCCAACACACAAAGATGTGTGTTTTTATTCTACAGCAGAGGTGGGATATTGATTTAGCATGGGTCAAAAGCTCATGTGTTGCACTCACACACGAGTCGGTCCGCGTTTTGTCTCGACAGAGATTGATCCCTGCCAGCTTGTTGCAGTCTGCCAAGCCAAGTCGGAGACTGACACCCCTCTGATATGATCTCAGTGCCCAAAAGGAAAAGACTTGATATAGAAAGGCTGCTCAAAGCCAGTGTGACTCATATGAGGGGAAAAAAAGAGTGATTAAGAATGAAAGGTGGGGAAAAAATGACATTTGAGTCAGAAATGTGACGACGATTGTTTAAATCTGCCTGAAAGTTATCCATCTTTTTATTATAACAACTCACTCTGTTCTGCAATTTAAAGACGCAAAGATGTTTTCACACTCGTCTACTGCTAAATGTGTTTGCAAATTTGCRACACACTCAAGCAAGCACTCAAGTTTCAGATTTAAATCATTTATAAAGAGTTCTGAAGCAAATACATGAAGCATTATTTCCTTCTAAAATATTCATCTGAATTAGGGCTCATTGATTAAAAGGGAAGTTTAAATGTCTTGAAAATGGGTTCTGTAGAAAAGTTATGAACAATAAATGTCTTATGTGTTCTTGATAGCTCTTTGAATGACTTCATTTTGGAGAAATCTAGCCTGGTTGGAGCCAAAGTCTACAGTGAATCAAAACAACGGTAAAGTTTTGTGATTAAATTAATGGTGAAGGTGCTGCTGTTTGCAATCAAATGTAAAAGTTTATTTAAAAATGGTGGTGACTTCACTCAGCCATTAGTTCAGTCTGATCAGAATTTGATTTGATTTCTCCACACGYAGCTGTTCTAAAATCTGTTTTACAGCAGGTAAAATAATAACTAATCAYAAGCTTTCCACAGAACCCTGCCTCAAATCTAAATTATCCCTTCGAGACAAGTTGTTACGAGTCATGTGTTTCACAAAGTGGATTATTAATCTCTTGTGATATTTTAAACTGCACTGGAGAAAGTGTTTGTGCTTCTTCAGTGTTTGTTTAGTTTAATCTAATCCATCCTGATCTGTGGTGTTTTCTATCCATGGCGGCTTCACAGCCAGCCAGTCAGCATAACTTATTATTATGGCCGGTGCTCTTTGTGAGAAAATTAGATCACTTTAGCAAATGTGATAAATATGCAAACACAGCCGCAGAAAATGAGATAAGTGGTARAAGACAAAGGGCAAATAAGAGCTATTTGGAGATATTCAGAATGGATGAAGGAACAACAAAATTTTAAAATAGAAATATAAATATTTTAATGCATTACCTGTTTGTATAAGCTCATGAATTTAGTATTTCTGTACATACAACTGATGATAGTTTGTCCTTTGTGAAAACATTTATATCTGAGATGTTGTGTGTAATAAGATGATAGTCCAATTTTATAAATGCTAAATTATTATTATTATAATTGTTCATGTCAGTGAGACACAACTCAACAGGTTTCATTACAGGGCTGCTCTAGTTGTGCACATAAAGCTCCRCTTATTGCTAAAGTTTAATCAAATTTCACATTTAAAAGTGTTGGCTGCAAGAGTAAAACCGCACAAAAAATAATGAAAAAAAAGTTAATTATTAAGCTGAATGTGGCATTATCGAAAGGAATACACATCACCTGTCAAATGTTAGCTCAACATCTGTAAAACTGAGTCATCGTAGCTTCATCAAAAATATCTCATAAGCCATTAGGTTTATGAGATATTTGCTAACCCAGACAGACAAATGAACTCTCTGACATGAGCAGCTCCATTATCACCAGGTTTTTATGGTATAAGTGACAAAAATGAAATCAAAAAAGTGCTAGACCAAAGAATACATAGAGACAAAAGATGTTGTTGCTGACTTTGGTTTAAATCTGGTAGATCCATGAATATTCCCCTGATCTGTGACCCTCTTAGGAGCGTGCAAAGTTAAAAGGCTGCRGAGGTGCTAAAAACTCAAAAAACAAATTAATTCTTAAAGGAATGAAGAGTCCATGCAAAAAATGCCAAAAAAGGCAAACCATGTCTCGCCTGTCTGGAGTCACGCTGCAGCGTTTTGGACAAGTTGCAGTCAGGAAAGCAGAAACATGCAAATACCAAAGCAGACCTGATTTTTTTAAAAAAAAAAGGAAAATATGACTTTTTTTATATTCAGGAAAGAAAAAAGAATTATGAGCCTTCAGCTACAAGAAACTACAGTCCAGGTAAAATCTGTTAAAGTYGGTGCAACCTTCTATCTCCTTGGGTCTAAATCAGACAACTTCCATTCTAGTGTAAACAAAATCCATGCAGTTAAAGCAGGTGTTAATCCTGACATTCACAGGAACCCCCTGACACAGTTCACCTGCTGAAACCAAACRCTTGCTTTGAAACAGCTGAAATCCCAACACATCCTCGGCTTCACTGTTCCTCCTGCCATTCAGGAAAACGACATGACGCACTGACGAGTGGGGCTTCTGCTCTGTCTGTGYGCGTCTGTGTTTGCAGCAGGCTGCTGTTCACGCTGCATTGAGCTGGACGACAGCAACATAAAACTAATGGCTTAAGCTTTCCCACACAATTACCATCAAATCCACCCCGCAACCCCCTCCCTCCTTGCCGCCCCTCAGCACACAGAATCAGCATTTGCAGCTCACCCTCAGTTTGCTGCTTATCTGAGGCAGCATCAGTGGTTTTGTCGTTTTCTTAAACTGAATCAGAACATTAAATCTCACATTTGAAATGAAATAATTAAGAATTCAAACCGCCTTTCACCTTTTATTCCATTGATTTCAACTAAAGCTGAGAAAAGAGGGAGTCGTGGCCTTGGTCAAACCTTGTGTTGACCACCATTCAGKGTGGTTCTTGTGAGAGCGCTCAGAGATCATGATGAAAACGTTTCCCAGGGTACTACCACACCAAATTTCTGTTCAGCATCTGCACTGTCTGATTTCTGAAATCACTTGGCTGTGGCATCGTGTACATTGAGCCATATCTTATTAATTATTAACATATAACCTTCTGTCAGGTGGTTTATGAGGTACGTTACTAACAGACGGGTTGACGCCRACACTTAATGAAAAGGTTTTGTAACAAGACGTCGCATGATCAGTTCAAGCTCAGACTGTGTATTGAAGATCAGCTACAACCACAGCAAATTTTAGCTMAACATCTGTAAAAGATGGCTGAGTTTGTTGTGGGCGATTAGCTGTTGCGGCCATCTTGAATTGGACTCCAAAACGTAATMAGTTGCAGATGTGCATGAAACGATACGTTTCTAGGAGTTTCATTACAAATCGTATTTTGGTTCATTAAATATTTTGCTAACACAGACAAACGGGCACACTTGGGCGATAATGAAAATATAATTTTTAGCGGATGATTGGCAATAATTATGCAAATAAACAAGAAAACAAGGAAAAAATGTTTGATTTATTGACTTTTACTTTAGTTGATGTTGGTAAGATGATGACCACCCATGGGTGGGACTTTTACACCCAGAGGCTGGGTGACGTTTTCCGCTCATAAAAACCCCACAGTCCAGGCAGTGTTCTGAGTCGGACTTGTCGTCGCGCAGCGCAGCAAGTCATTTCGGTCCCCTGCAGGATTCCTCTCACTAATGAAACTAACCAAATGTTGCATTTTTTTTTTCATTTTTCTTCACCATGTCAGGATGGAGATTTTAGCTTGATTTTTGCAACTTAGAAAAAGTTGCGCGTGAGGTGTCTTGGAGAGAAGCGCAGCGACAGGAGCGTTGGAGACGCGCATCACTTTGGAGAACGGAGAGGTGCGCTGGAGCGCACGGACTGAATCTTTCTCCAAACACGGTAAACAACCAAGAAATAATAGTTCTGGTATGAAATCATGATCCCAAAAGGGTCGAGAGAAGGATTTTATAAAGTCGGAAATCCGTGGCTACGTGACGCGTACGTGCGTAAAAAAACAAGTTGCCCTACTTCTTCATTTGCGTTCCATTTCACCTTATATACCTTCTCCTGTAAACAAAAAAAATGCGTAATATCATTATTTTGCATCCTAAAACTACATTAAACACAATAAATTAAATGTTTTTTACTTTATATGTAACAAATTATATCGCCATGGTCAACGTAAATCACCAAGTTCCCACACTGCTTTTGAATTTCATTCCCACGCATTGACTAGTGGTCATTTTCCCCACAGATTTTATCAGTGGAGCTCCATAATTACCTACATTTATTTCGGGTTATATTTCCCAGGAGAGTGTGTAAAATGATCAGAATGCGGCTTCAAAAACACGATTTCTAAAGTTTAAGACAGCCATGTTTTGATGGCTCTTATGTGGCTTTTCACTGTTTTTATTATTATTATTATTTTATTAATCAATATCAATTTGTTTGACTAAAATATATCAAGTAGCCTGAAGGGGACAGGGGCTTCAAGTTGTTTGTTTTCTCAACAGCGAGCTGCGGGCTGCGCGTCACTCCTCCCTTGTTTTGGAGCGCGCTTCACTGGTTCTCCACGTCGAGGCATGCATTTGTGCAACACGTCTTCACAGCCTCGGGCTGCACCGTCTGACATTTGACAATTTTCTGTCCGAATACATCCAATAGCAGCCTAACATGAGAATGGGGCATGTGTTTGCGCGCGCGCACGGGCGGGGTATTATCTACAATGTTGGGAACATTTTTGGTATTTACACCTATTTGTGGGGACCAACTGGTACTTATGGAGACCTAAGCCTAGACACCACAGGGTGAAATGCCATAGAACTAGGGTGTGAATTAAGTTTAGGTTTAGGTACCTGAGGTTAGGTTTAGGGTAAGGGGTCAGGTTTTTTGAATGTAAGTCAGTGCAATGTTCCTATACAGACATGTACTGTACTAGAATGTGCACGTGTGTGTGTTTTATGGAGAGAGAGGGTGGGGGAGGGCCTCTCCCAAAGAGGGCTGCAGGTGACAGCAGGGACAGGGGTTCATCTGACACTAATGAGATTATTATCACTTTGTCACCCAAAAAAGCTGGATTTAAAGCCTTCACTGCCTTAAAAACATTATGGAGTGATTGAATTTTAAAGCCTTGCAAAAAAGAATAATAAATACATTCAACCAGTTGCTTTCGTACCAAACTTAAAGTGATAGTTCAGAGCTTTTGAAGTGARGTTCTGTGGACATGTGGAAATGTTATGAACAATGAGGATCTCACCTGCTGCAGATAGCTTTTTGATCTGCCTCAGTTTGGAAAAATGCAGTTGAATTGTAACTGGACACACACACACATACACACATACACACACATGCACACACCTAAAGGGACATTTTGACTGTGTTAATACWGTATAAAAGAAGGGCCACAAACTGAATTGAAACATAGGTATCATATACACCATCAAATCATCTGAARACATATGCAAAAAATGTATTTTCTTGCATAACAGCATGAAGTTTTACAAAAAAATGGCATTCACATAAATCACTGAAATTTGTAGGCAACACTGAGGTCATTCGAAAAATTATCTACAACAGGTAGAATGTTTATTATTCATAAATTTTCGGCATTATCCCACTTCAAAAAATGTGAGCTATCTTTATAAGATGGGTTTTAGAACATGTAATAATTAAATGTTTTACCAATTTAAAATGCAAAATCTCAACAAAATATAAGTAGATATTTAAAAATAGAAACTGTGTAAAGTTAGGAGGATGAAATTAATGCTTATTTGATAGAATTATTGTGCTTTAGATTTCACATTTGTATTCAAATCCTTAAATCTGCTGTCTGGAATATTGATGAATTTTGCRTTTTAATAAGTGAGACAAATCATTTTTGTGCAACTATGTTAGGATTTAGTTTATATAAAYGGATAAAGACACACTGACATGTTTAACAGATTCTTTTCTAATCCTAAATCATGTAACTTCATGAACACAAAGGTGACACAGTCAGTAGTTAGCTTACTTCCCCTCCTGCTGAACGATGACAGAGATAAATCCCGGAGGGCTCATTTTTCAACAGCAGATAGTCTCTTATCACCCATTCTGACCACAAGATGTTGATATATTAGCACAACTCTGTATATTTAAAGCTCACCATCATTTTTAATCCCTTAAATACCAAAGTGCCTTGAAACAATGATTTTGGCAAATATTCGATGGCCCATTGCCCCTTTTTACTAAGTGCAAACAAAATTATCACTGCAGATTTTGAGTCACTTCCCAGTCCACTGACAGTGTCAATAAACCTGCTAAACTCATGTCATTCTCCTATAAAATTCAATTTCCCATTATAAGAAATACCACATTGGCCACATGCCCAGACGGCTTCACTGGAAAGTTTCCCCCCTCTCTCATAAATATGGGCCAGGGAGCACCTGTGTTGCTGGGCGTGTGTGTGTGTGTGTGTGTGTGTGTGTGTGTGTGTGTGTGTGTGCAGAAGTTTGACATGATTCTCTGAACTAGGATTTCACAGAACAGTCAAACGGTCAGGACATTGTGAAGAGTTGTTTTCTTTCTTGGTACTGACTGCGGCTGAGCATCATTTATAACAGTTGTGTTTCTTTTCTCTTAAGCAGATTTCTCCTGCAAGCACGATGGATCCCAGCACGCCCTTCTTCTACACGGACAGCAGGTCATTGGGGTCTGCGAATAACAATACGACCACCCCTCTGCTCAACGCCAACATCAGCAGCAATAACTCAGATGTATTCGGACTGCATCCTTTCAGTAAAGCTACTATGGTCATCTATTCTATTGTCTTCATTGTGGGTTTCATTGGTAACACACTGGCCATCTACGTAGTGGCCCGCTATGCCAAGATGAAGACTGTAACCAACATGTACATCCTCAATTTAGCCGTGGCAGATGAACTCTACATCCTGGGAATCCCCTTCATTGGAACCAACAGTATCCTGTCCTACTGGCCGTACGGGAATTTTCTCTGCAAAGTGTGCATGACCGCTGACAGCATGAGCCAGTTCGCCTCCACCTTTTGCCTGACGCTGATGAGCATCGACCGCTTCCTGGCTGTCGTCTATCCCATTCGCAGTGCCAAGTGGAGGAAGCCACATGCGGCCAAGATTTTCAGCAGCCTGGTGTGGGTCATGGCCTTTTTGACTGTGTTGCCGGTCACCATCTTCTCACAAGTACAGGAGGACCCCAACACCTGCAACATCACCGTGTCGGAGAAAGTGTGGTCCATCGTATTCATCCTCTACACATCCGTCCTTGGTTTCTTTGGGCCCCTGGTTGTTATTTCCCTTTGCTACCTGCTCATTGTCATCAAGGTATCATTAAACACTCCTTATTTTTAATCGGAGATCAAATCAGTTGAACTGGCTTTCTAAAATCTGATTAAACCTTTTGTAATTGCAGGTGAAGTCAGCTGGCATGCGCGCAGGCCTGACTAAGAGACGGAAATCGGAGCGTAAGGTGACGCGCATGGTGGTGATCATTGTGCTGGTGTTTGTACTCTGCTGGCTGCCATTTTTTACCTTCAACATCGTCAACATGATCCTCACTATTCCGGAAAACCAAACCACCGCAGGAATCTACTTTGTCCTGATCATCCTCACCTACGTCAACTCCTGTGCCAACCCAGTCCTCTATGCTTTCCTCTCAGAGAACTTCAAGCAGAGCTTTCAGAGGGTGCTATGCTTCAGAAAAACAAATACTACCGCACATACTAATACTTCTGTCACAAAAGTACAGAGACAGAGTGTTGCCAAGGTAAACCATGATGAGAAGATGCAGAGTTGTGTGGTTCGTTTGTACAAAAAAGAACACTAAAAAAATGGAAACTGGTTATGTTAAGCGTTTGAACTTAAATGTATTTCTGACCAGATCAACAAGCTAACAGCTAATACAAACAAGATGGAAATGAAAGAACTCTGCCTTGTGTAGAATGAAATGTCAATGAGACCTAGAAATTTCTTCTTTGGTGCAGAGGTCAATCTAAATGGATTAAAGTCAAGAGGAAATAAGCTACCCTGTCAACATAAGAATCTAATTTTAAATGTTTAAATATTTAGAAATAGGATCACTGTGTCCTCTACGCTAAAGAGGAGATGAGCCATCTGGTTTGTTGTCAGCACACAGTTCAAAAGTCAATAACCATCATTATTTTGGTGATCCATTAGTGCATGGGAAACCGTAAGTCTAAACGATGCACTGGTTCAAAGTTATATGTTTTACAGTCAAGGTTATTATTTCCCTTTAAAACTGGCTTAGACTGTTTTAGGAAACAATGCTGAACTCCATCCTTTTGAGGATTAAAACAGCGGGTTTTTCATAAAGAGCTTATAGAATTTTTCTCTTAATCATAAAAAACCACCTGATAGACCTCAACCTGTTGAGCTGCTGAAATAACACATCAAGCACAGTCAGAAACATTTACTTTAAAACAGGAACCCTAGCCAATTTGGTGTCCTGAGCAAGATTTCATGTGGCGTCCCCTTGTGCAATTTTCTAAACCTCACTGCCACTTTACTCACATTACAAATTAAAGAGCATTTTACTTGTTTTGGGAGATTAATATAACAATATAAAATCAGTATTTTACGAAGGTAGAACTCTAAAAACCAAACTTTATCCTGAACTTTGTCCARTGTCATAAGTGAAACTTCCATTATCCTTATTTTGTTTTCTATTTACACACTGAGCACCACGAGTTAGTCTTGACTGCATCATATGATACTTTTATCACACAGTAACCTCTGCACATAACCTCACGCCTTTTTGTCCCTCGTTTGTGGCGACCCCTCTACATGGACAGCATCATTGGCATTTGCCTATACTGCCTATGCTGGCCCTGCTGGCCCAGAATGTTGTTTCCTCAGTTTTCTAATTTCTTAAGTCTTTTGCTAACAGAAAAAGTGATAAAACTCAACTGCATGATTTGTTTTCACTGACAAACTGTGTGTAGTCAAACGTTTTACATCAAGCTATTTGCTGATGCCTTTGGATTTGACAACATGGCCTTGTTTTGTTGTCACCATTGTTTCATACAGTTAGTTTGTCTWGTACTGGGAATTAGACTGAGTGGTCCAAAGAGCAAACCCTTAAAAGTCAGTGTCTAAATTTATCCTGCTGGATGCTTGAAAACACCTTACAAAACTTGTAGAAAAGAAAAACAAATTATTCTCCTTTGTAGTTAGCATCTTCTAAAGTCTATGTTCAACTCAGGTCTGTGTTTCTTTGTTTGTTGCATTTTAAATCTCTTAATTGTCTCTGTTGTTTGTTTCCACAGTCTGTCCAGTTGGAGGTCAACAGGAACCTCGACAGTGAGCCTTTCACCTCAAAAGCTGTGATGAACGGCCAGTGATCGCTAAGTTTCCATGCTGACCCAGCATGTGATCAAGTGCTACCACTTGGAACTTGGACAGTTTACCAACGGGGTGGGGGGTGGGGGGGCAGTGGAGGATTGACATGGAATTTCCTGACTTTATTTCAGTTCGGTGATGTCTCCTGTGGGCATACTGAGGACCATGAGGAGCCACGTTCTGTTCAAGGAACAGCTTGTTATAACATTCATCAGCTACCATGGGTCATTTTTTATGTGTATTTTATTTTTATTACTTTGCATCCAATTGCATTGGGAAAAAGTATTTGTTTATGGAGTTTTTTTGTTCAAAAGAACATCATGTTTTCAAGCGCCATAATTGAATTGGACTTCAGAATCTCTTCACTGACACTGTCCTTAAAGAAGAAACGTGTTCTGGATTTTGTTTTGCTTTTGTTTCAGTATGTTTGTTTTTTAAATGGTTCATTCTATAATATTAGGTACTAATATAATTATCTGTATAGGTAGCTCTTTAAACACCCTGTTTGGAGAAACAAACTTTAATTCTGATCAGCTTGATAAAAAGCTGATTTGTTAATCCCAGACCAAGCTGCCATCTTAAAATAGCTCCAATCTCAAAACACTAATGAGAACACTATTATATAAACGTTATCACCACCATTAATGTGACTGTTACTCCAGCAGAAATATGATATTCCTGCAGGAAGAGACCCCACGCTGCACCCCATCACCCCTACAGTTCATATTTACAGACCACCACAGAGTTCAATGCAAACAACCACATAATGCAAAACTGTCTGCAGTTAAAAGGTTTATAAAATAGATTTTTCAGACTGGAGCTATTTTAAGTCAACATCAATCCACTTTGTTGTTGGTCCCACTCYGACTAGCCATTCGCTCGTCATTCAGGGCAAATTAAAAAAAATTATGAACTGAGGTCAGAAATAAGCTTTGTTCATTCATACAGCGAGCCACATGTCATAAAAGCTGAACTATTCCTTTAATAAAACCAATTTACTGGTCAGATTCAACTGATTATGTTACATCACTGTGTTTAATACACACCTGTGATAGCAGTATTTATCTTCTCTGTATAGATGGCTATTTTTTTAAGGTTTAACCACTTTTAAGGAAAAAACAAACATGRCTTTAAGTGATAAATGCTGTGGAAACTATTAGATTTCTGATGTGTTAATCCTATTTCTTTTTTGATTTTTAATTTTTGGCTTTGGCCCAACACCAATAAACCATATAAATTCTGCCCCTTTCACATTGTTCAGCTGATGAAACCATTCTGTCTGCATTCTGTCTTTCACATAAATGTTACCTTGAGATATATTTTTGTGGACCCATCAGACCCACGCATATTGCAACAGAACTATTGTTGCAGTTCTCTTGCCAGCAAAACACCAATAAAAAAAATGCCAAATTCCGATCCGATGAGATCTGTGAGAAGCCAACCCAATCCACAGAGACCCCACCGGATCACTCCACCACCCCTCCAGCTGTTCTTTATCAAACCCTGACTGAATGTTTTGGGGGAACAAAAAAGGGGAACCCAAAAGAAGAGCTGTCCTAATCCCACAGCTGATTAGTGTAAACTCGTTTATATCCCCTTAAGTCTCTTGTTTTATCTTGTTCTCTAACTTGAATATTTGTAGACATTTGTTTGGAGTGCAACACCCTGAGAGATAATTGTGTTTCTGGTTACTGTTCATGCCCTCATTAGATTAGGGGGCTTTAACAGGCTTGTTGGTTTTTGACAGACCTTTCCGTGATGTGAAAAATGTCTTAAAATAGCACGACTCAGTGTTGTTCTTTCTTCATCTTTTCCTCCTTATATTTATGCAGCTGGAGTAGATTAACGTATTGCGACATACAGCAAAAACAATACACTTTTTTAAAAACTGAAACAGATAAATCTTCACGGTTACATCTTGAGTCCGAAGTTTTAACAATGTCTGGAAGAAGTTTGAGTTTTTTTCCAAAAGAAAAGAAAACGCAAACTGGACTTTTGAAATGGCACAAAACACTAGATTCAGTGATTATTTTTAAACAAAAGATCATTCTGATAATGCTCCTTGTGCATTTTACAGAAATGCAAACATATAAATTTAAATATGAAAATTAATAAAGATTGAAGCATTTTAGAGATGGTCACCCTTCACTGTTCTTTCAGCTGACATGTGCCTGAGTGAAACAAAGCTTACATGTATACATTCATCCTGTGATCATTTAGTTTGTTGACTCTGTGCTTTTTTGTTTCAGAGCAAAGCACTTTCTTATTTCCAGTCCAAACAAAACCAATGGCAGCTTCACGCTTGAATATATTTATCCCTCAGAATGTAGAAACAAACTTACTCTTTTTTTATGCTTTTGTACAAATGAACATAGAAATCTGAACAATAAAGCCGAAG
The DNA here is from genome assembly GCF_001266775.1 of Austrofundulus limnaeus. Lineage (NCBI taxonomy): Eukaryota > Metazoa > Chordata > Actinopteri > Cyprinodontiformes > Rivulidae > Austrofundulus > Austrofundulus limnaeus. Next base: position 1,573,203 of record NW_013952493.1, read on the forward strand.
AAACAACAAAACTATGTTACTTGGAGCAGACTAGTTGGATTATAGGAYCAAGTATCACCAATAATATAATATTATTTGTTAAACAATATTTTTTGTTAAACTCTGAAAAATCGAGGTCAACAAAGCGAAAGTAGGCAGTTGGATGTTTTCTTCGTATTGAATTGGGTGTGGTTTGGTTTTCTTGTATTTTGTCTCTATATAAAAAATAGTAAATACTGTATGTGGACATAGTTAT
>NW_013952493.1:1573872-1575280 GCF_001266775.1 Austrofundulus limnaeus
TGTGTGTGTGTGTGTGTGTGTGTGTGTATTGGGGGGTTGTTTTGTCCATCTGTTGTGTGTCTAAAGCTGCAAATTCTCTTTGTTGTTTTATTGTTAGGGCAGAAAGGTGGTGGCTGAGGTCAAATATTAAACTTTCCTTGAGGCGATTGGGGTTGGTGTGTCACCTGATCACTATGTGTGTTTTTTACAGCCAATCCTTTAGTTTCATACATTTCATAGAAGCACAACTGATACAGGGTCAGATCAGACGTTGAACCATAAAAAAAGGACACTGTTTTAATCTAAGCATCCTAAATCTTTTTGGTTTCTTCAGTTTAAATTGTTCTTGTGAAATGCACTGATACACAGCAAATGCATGAAACTAAATAAATATCGTTTCTTCAGCAGCATCAATCAGATTGTCTTTATTCCTTGTCTCACAACTCCTCAGTCATTTCTCCTCTGTTCGCTTTAATTTATCACCCTGACTTGTTCGGCCCTTATTCCAAGCTTGTTTACTGACAACTTGTTTTCGTGTTGGTTTGTGGGGGTTAAAAACACGCAGAGCGCTCTGTAGCTCCTGGTTAGCTCAGTTGTTTGTGGTCACACTGCATTAGTTCCACCAACTTTAATGTCAAATCGAAGGGGGGAAAAAACAAAACAGTATCATAACCAAACAAGTTCAACTGGAGCTGGTTTTGGACTGTTGGCTGATTCTGAGAAAGAGATAGGAGGAGGATTAAGTTACCTGCATGAAAGAAAAGTTTGCTACTGCATGAGCTGCACACACATGACCACACGAACAGTAAGCTCATGCTGTGGGTTTTCCTTTTCCACTCCAATCATAACTTAAAAATAAACAACAAATTATTTTCTTGTACAACAAGAATAAAATATTTCCCTTCCTGCTTTTTCAGCACTAACATGTTTTTCACTTTACATATCTAAAACTGTGTATTTCAGAGACAAAACATCATTTAGTCTTTCGCCCATAGCAGTACGAGTGACTGAAAGACTCAGCAGCAGAGAGCAGGTTTGCTTTAGGTGACCTTGTAGTTTATAAGTTTTTTTATTGAAAAGGCAAAGAGATACACAAACGCAGGTCGGTTCTTGGAAAAAGTTATAGTCGCCAAAGCAAACAGAAAAATGCAATAAAGCTCGGTGAATAACACGTCAAGTACCTATTTCAACAAYCTCCCCACAACATTTTGGTTTTGTTGAGAATCCTTTGTGGCTCAAGATTGTTGCCTTTTCCTACATCTAATCTGGTGAATAATTTTCCTCAATTTAACCAAATAAAAAATTTGTAACATCTAAGCCCAAAAGAGAGCAAATCAGCACTTTTCATCATCATAAACATCAACCTCATTTTAAAAACTTTTATTTAGGTTGCTGATGAAAATAAAAAAAGGATAGGGCATTATTATTA
>NW_013952493.1:1575428-1577727 GCF_001266775.1 Austrofundulus limnaeus
GACTTGTTTATATCATTTTTCCATATAAAGGCCTTCATTGTCTTGCCAGGAACTGTGGTGTGGAACTGAGTGGTGAGTTTCTTCAGAAGCTTTGGCTCAGATTTGTATATTCCCAAGGTTCTCTTTTGCACACTTGTTTATTYTGAAATAGCTCCACACAACTTCTTCTTTTTTGGTGTTTACTGACGGTTAGGAAGGTGCATTACAACTGGTAGGGCGTGTGAATCGGAACAGCCAGGTAATTAAAGTAACTGGGATTGCACCTACTCTATCACCTRACCACCCAGTGAAAAGTGAACATCACATTGCATGATTGATATAAAGACAATTTTATGAGTACAAAAACAATTACACATTTCATTACATGGTGAAAACGTTACTGTCATAGTAATCTTGAGCATCTCTGGAGTGAAACTTGCAGGAACTGAAACCAGTTTGACCAGGAACTACATGAAAGTCCTACGTGACAAAGACTGAGAAATGTGTGACTGATGATGACGATGATGATGAAKGTCCTGTTCATGGTATGATATCTCACAACAGGCTGGAATGTTAGAATGTTTGAAATTATAACCTGGGCAGAATGAGATCCAAAACAATTTTAGCTAAAAGTCCATTTTAAACAGGATGTCTAAAAACTTTGACTACTTAAAACGTTGTGAATTATTGTGCAGAATATTTGATACTTATTAATGGGAATGCTAGTTTTGAAAGCTAAAATGCTCGTCCACACTGCTCTGAAAAGCGTAGCTTATCTGTTCAATTAGCTGTGTCAGGAATTCGTCCAGATTGTCTAAAGCATCGCCACTGTCAAGTCTCTCAAAGACATGATTGATGAGGACCACGTCAATGACATGCCCTGAACTCTGTAGCACCTGTGCTACCAGAGAGGAAGTGAGCTCTGACAATACTTCAGTCTGCAGAAGGGGATAAAATCATGAAAGAAAACATGACAGGTTTGCAAAACTGTAGGAGATAAGATGCTTGTTTGTGAGAAGAGCTCAACCACTGCAGATAGCACTTACACTTGATCAGTATGGATTGTCATTCTTTAGGGTGGCTAAACCAGAGAAGGCGAAGCTTTGCCTGCTGCAAGTCATGACTATGACTGACAGATGAGATGCAGYAATCCAAATCTTCAGTCAGCAGCCAACAAAAGTCCAGCCAACCCACATGCTCTAATAATATCATACTAAGTTGTTGTTTCCGATCCAATGCTGCTATTTTGGCTAATTTCTCACCATCTGCCTCTGCTCTGTTTCAGCTGCNCAGCAAAGGTTGTGTTTCATTCCTAAATACCTAAATGTAAGCTTTATCATTTAAGATTTAACATTTACATTTAGATTTAGAATTCAACATTTAGCCATAATAGTTATACTTAATCTTTAAATTTAATACTTAGAAAAAATGAGCAAAGTGTAAGAACAGTGAACTAAATAATGAAAATGTGTTTATGACATGTTTTAGCATTTTATTTTACCTGTCTGCAACAGGCTTGTTTTCAGTGAGTAAACGGTCATAGGTTCATTTATCATCTTATTGTGTTTTAATCTTTGTTTTGTTTTGTTTGACTTTCACAATTTAAAGGTGGTGGACAAATGAAAATATTAGTACCTGGATTGTTGATGACACCGACAGATTGTCTCAGGTGGGCCAGCTGGAGGCACTTGGACCTTGCAGCTCATGCTGGAAAGATTGGGGGGGAAACTCTCTTCCAGTCCCACAGGAACAGTTTGTACCTTAATGGGTTGAAATATTGCTACTCGCACATTATGGTGGTTTGTGCAGTTTAAGTTTGTTATTGTAATCTGGAGCTTCTCTGAAGTCGAACTTCCAAGAACTGAAACCAGTTTGACCACGAACCAAAGATAAAAGTCTGCCATGATGAAGATTGCGGAATGTGGACTAATGATGATGAAGGTCCTGTTCATGATACGATATCTCACAACAGGCTGGAATGTTAGAATGTATCAAATTATGACCCAAGCAGAATAAGATACCACATGTTGTGTTGCAAGTTCATTAAATACAGGATATCTAAAAACCTTGACTGGATGAAAGGGGAATTATTGTGCAGAATATTTCATACATAAAAAACTAGGAAAGTCAAGTATTACGACCAAGACGCTCATCTATGTTGCACTTGAAAGCAAAGCTTATCTGTTTAATTAGCTGTGTCAGGAATTTGTCTAGAGTGTCTAAAGCATCGCCACTGTCAAGTCTCTCAACATGATTGATGAGGACCACGTCAATGGAGGGCCCTGAACTCTGTAGCACCTGTGCTACCTGAGAAGGACTG
>NW_013952493.1:1579586-1602446 GCF_001266775.1 Austrofundulus limnaeus
TAATAATATTCACAAAAGAATGAATTGGCTGCATGATAACAGCGAATGCTGTGACTGAAATGATCAACAATCAACCCAAAATCTCTATTAGTATCATACTAATTTGCTATTTTCTATTCAGTGCAGCCACTTTTGACTTATTTCTCATTTTCTGTCTCTACTCTGTTTCAGCCACTTTGTTTAAATGAATAAATAAATTAAATTAAATAAATAAATTCAAATTTTCTGCACTTCCAGAGGCTCCCCGCACACAACAAAACCATTTAACAGCAAAAGTGGATTTTGGATATGTCCCCTTCATTACAGCATTATATTTGGTTATTTTGCTGAATTTAAATGTGTTTTATGTCTCACTATATTTTAATTGCCTAACATTTTGTTTTTATGGTTGTGGTTTGTTGTGTTTAGTGTTCTACTTTATGTGTAGCCTTTCAGCCAATGGACATTGCTTTTTAGATGTGTTAATTGAATAAATTAGATGTGATGAAAGCCTTCAAGCAAAAGTATATTGCCTTTCATGCGCACTTGCTTTTTTTTTTTACAGGAATAAACTTTTTTTCTAGTCATTTATTGTCCCAATAATGTAGCCAGACAAACTGTAAYTGCTGCTGCACAGAATTAAATTATGTCTAGTCCAGATTTTAGTCACACGGACGCCAGCATCCACCCCGCAGTCGATGCAAAAAGCATAAAGTCTGCGAGCACAATGTTCACTGACTTGTGCACTTTACTGGAACTGTAAAACCCAAACTGCAACCCAAACAGAGCATCTAATGTTTAACTTGTCCCTCTCAGTTGAAGGTTTGGTACTCTGACAGGTTAACGGCATGTACTAACAGGTGATTTAAAGCATTGTGGCGTTCTCGAAATGACTGAAAAGACACAGCCTCTGATTACCTGCTTCCCAAAACAGCTTTAACTTGATTTGAATGATTTATTTGACTAAAATGATCCTGAAAGACTCAATAAACACGAGTAGATGTTTTACAGTCCCTCTGATTGGAACATTGAGTGCGTAATGTTCATGATGTGTCCACTAATGTTCAGCAGGACGAGGCTGATTTTTGACTCAGTATTATTTCTGCACTCTCTGCCCGTGGCCTCTGTGTCACTCTGACGCTCGGAGAAATGTTTATAATGAGTAGACAACAATCACCAGTGAGGTTAATTATTGTAAAGGTTGTTACAGCTATTAATGACTCCTGAACTTAACTGTAAGGTTAGTGAGCAAGGGTTTTCCTGGATTTTTACATAACAAAGCAAGGACATAGGAAAAAAAACTTGCTTGTTTTGTCACCTCTATSAAAATCAGGTATTATTATACAGTACTGTGCAAAAGACTTTACTGTAATTTGTTAAAGAGGACTTAAATTCAGGCTCTTTGTACATCTATTAGATTATTAAATGTTTTTCTTTGGACACAGGCTGCTTTTTCACATTTTTCTGTTCTTTTCGTGAAGAATGTTTTGTTTGTTAATCCAAAGGTCAACTCTGAGTTATGAAAGATTCAGGCGTAAAAGGTCAATTCAGAGGGATTTATCAAAGAAATTGAATCTTCAAGCTTTTTCCACCTAATTAATGACAAAAATGTCAAAGATGACAGCTAGACATAAAGTAGTATTAGCTAAACACTTGTCATACTTTAGATGAGAAAGAGTCGAATGTGTGAATCTGAGATTTCTCTTCCCCAGTTCTTAAAGATATGATTAAAACAATTGTGTCTTTATTTTTATTATTATTTTAATTTTTTTGTTTGTTTTTTAATTTATTTTTGGCAGTTTTACTTGTACCCTCCCTTTTTCTCATTCTTTAGTATACATTGCACAATATTATATGGCAAGAAAATTAGTGATAAAGTCTAAAGAAAAYGTTTTGAAGGCCTTCAGAAAGAACGTGGAACTACACATTGAGAACACTTCCAGATCAGACTTTGTTCCAGCTCCTTGGAAGCAAAACGCAAATATCTTGGATGTGGTTTAAAAATTTTTCACAATATTGCTGCCTGGGTTTGTAAAAAATGTAAGATTGAGGTTAAAGCTCAATGTTCTTGTGGTTTAATACATTTTGTAAGCTGTTTTTTTTCCTCAGGGTTTTTTTTCCCTTTTTTTTTAGGATGAGTGTTTGGCCACAATTTAGCAATAAGTAGTTTTTTCTTCCAAAGTCAAAACAAAACGCAACCAGAAAGTAGTTAAAAGAGCAAATTCTAGCTACAGTATTAGAGTTAAACAGYATCATTACTAGAGGAAATGTCAAATGTTTTGCATCCAAGAAGAACAGAAACTCTGGAGACAAAGTGTAAAAGTTAGTGATTGTTTATTTACAGGGGATAAATACTTCTGTTCAGATCTGTGGAAGGACGACAGGTGAWAAGTATCTTTGGCAGAATCTGACAGAGAGGGTAAGGAGGAGCTGACTGCAGGTTTTAGCTGAAGGGTTTGTTTGGACTGCAGKTAAGGAACCAGAACACAGCTTGTTATATTGCGGGCTGRAGATGTTGAATGWTGRCTGGTTTACCAGGTGATMGCCTGGACAATTGGGTAGTATTGTWGGTAGGAGGGCTTACAGAGAGCAGAGTGGTGAGGACTCAAASAGAACAGAGGAATTTGAACAAAAGGAGCAAGTTTAAAAACAACACTGTGAACAAAAGAGTAAATTAAGCATTATTCTGGTCAAAAACAATTTTCAGTAGCTTCTCATACCAAGGTATGCTTATGTTCCAGCATTGGTCTGATGAATGAGGAAGCCTTTTAAAGCCCAGCTGTCATTAGGGAAGTTGGTGTGAACAACCAGAGGTTCTGGCCAATCAGGAGGTTACAGTGCCATGAGCACAGACTGTGACAAACAGAARACACAAGTCGACAGCAGTGTTGTTCTCTGAACTGAACTTTGGTACAGACGTCCAAGCAAGAAGGTAAASCTCGCCATCAGCATCCTGAGCTCCGTGCCAGTGAGCTGATATCCAGGAAGTATTGCATTTACTGTTTTTACCTAAACATATTGAAGTGTAAGAAAAATTTAACAGTTAGAAAATGAATGAGAAAAACACATTAACTTGAAAGCATAGATTGTTTTTAGTGCACTTAATGCAATGTAAATGAATGTCACACAGCAATAATAAAGCAGAGAGGCAGTTGTTTCCCCTTGCGGAGCTGCTAMAGGGGTCATGGGAGTTTGACTCTTTGCTCTACATATGTTTTATGGATCTTGAGAAGACTTATGACCGTGTTCCCCTCGGCACTCTGTGGGGGGGTTGCTCAGGGACTATAGGGTGCCGGGGTCACTTCCAAAGACTATCCGGTTTCTGTATAAGAAAAGCATAAGCTTTGTTTGCACACTCAGCACAAAGTTGAGTTTGTTCCCGATGTGCGTTGGACTCCAGGGATGTTCCTCGTCTATATTGTCTTTTGATCCTGTTTGTGGTGTTCATGAACAGAAGCTCCAAGTTCAGTCATGGAGAGAAGGGTGTTTGGATTTGTGAACCTCAGAGTCTCAGCTCTGCTTTTCGTAGATGATGGATTTCTGGTAGCACATCCAGGCCATGACCTTCGGTGTGCACTTGAGCGGTTTGTGATTCAGCTGGGACGAGGGTCAACTCCTCTAAGTCTGAGGCCATGATTCTCAACCAGATAAAGATGGAGCACTTCCTTCAAATCAGGGATGAGTATCTGCCACAGAGCATTGTTTACAACTGATAGACTGAAGAATTCGAGCCCAAAATCAAACCTCCGAATCCACTGAACTGCCTACATTCAAACCCTCACTTATGGTTATCAGGTACACACCCAAAAGCAATGAGATGCTGTATATTGGCCTGGGAGTGCCTCAGGATCCGCCAGAGGAGTTGAAAAGTGGCTGGGAGAAGGATGTCTGGGTTGCCATCTTGGAGCTGATGGCTCCGAGACTTGACCATGGATGGATGGATGGATGGATGGATGGATGGATGGATGGATGGCTGGATGGATGGATGGATGGATGGATGGATGGATGGCTGGATGGATGGATGGATGGATGGATAGACAGATGAATATTACATATTCATTTTTTCATAGCTTTCTTGAAGTGATTTAGGACTTTTCTCAGTATGAAAGCGGATCAGCTTACAAGATGAACTTTAAAAAAATAGGTAAAGTTTATTTGTGTTAAGTGGATTTTTAAAAAGCACTTTGAGGCGTGTTTTAGTGTTAAATATTTTTATATTGTAAAATAAACAATAAATTAAAAAAATCAAGAACCTAAATTTAAAAGGATGAAAAGAAAAGTCCTTTCATATTAAAAGTGTTGGTGCACCTGAACAAAGTCTGAAATTGTTTGCGGACATCAAAGACTGGGAGCCACTCGTATATCTTTGACCTTATACTCTTCTTGCAGCGCAGCAGCAACACAGCAGCAACACAAGCCACTCACTGACCAACAACAAACCTGAGCGATGTTTTCAGAACTGTGGTGAAACTCTGGGAAAGTGAACTCTGTGTCTTGCAGCCTGCAGAGTTTCAGCTGTACACAGAAAGGCAGGGGGTGGGGGTGATGAAGAGGTGGAAGAGGAGTGATTTGGCCTGCGTGGTTAATTAAAGCTGAGAGCCGTGCCCTTCTCCAACCCACAGTGTCTTCTCCTCCCTCTGTCAAAGAGCGGAGGAGAGGGGGTCAGATGTTTGTGTCAATTTTGATAACGTGGAGAAAGTTTATTTCTCCAGGAAATTATGTCCAAGAGACACAAACACTGCTGTAATAAAAGCAGGATGTATCTACATTAGGCATTAAAAGCTTTTTCTTTGTTCTTTTGTGCAAAAAGTATGACTTTAAATTAAAATCCTGTGGAAGCAAGTGTTACGAGCTTTGTGTTACAATGACGGCGAGAACTGAAGTGAGTTAATGTTTCTTTGCACAGTCCCTRTCCATATTTTCATCACACAATGAAGGTTTGCACAAGCAAAGTTGTCCTTTTCCTCACGCAGGTTCCTTTCACCTGTGCTCTTTTGCTATTTAGGGAACTCTCTGTAAGAAGGAATACAACCAAGTGTGAGGAGATGAGCAGCGGGAGGTGCTTCTTTGTGTCAGGACGGATTTATTAAAATATACACATGCAAAACAAGTGACGGCCCAGCAGGTTTTGAAGCATATCACCAGCCTTGAAAATAACCTTTTTGCAAAATCTCATGCAATTATAAATTATCTCACGTGATCTGCTAGAGCTTGGAATATGCATCAGGTCAGTGTTTTACTACGGTTTTTAGTCTTCACAGACTGTTTTATGGGTCTAAAAAAAGGCAGCTGCTGCTTCGCCTCAGCAGAATGAGCATCACTTTGGACATTATGTCTCCTGTGACTCATCGAGCCACTCAGGTGACAAAGACTAACCTTGGACATTATCCCCAGGACATTTGCCTTGATTGCACTAACTGTCTCTTTTAATAATAACACTGAGATGAATTCCTCGCTAGTAGTCCTGATTAAGTCTCTGAGGATAAAAGGCTGCAGCACCATSATCTTTCTTTATAACAACACGTTCACTAAACCCTTTGGTTGGTTGGTTGGTTGGGTTTTGCTTTAAAACAAGATTTCAGATCTTTTAGGGTTGTATAAAATGCCATTAATGTTTTTGTAGAAAGTTTACTTTGACAACCTCAGTTCAAACTGTGTTTAATGGTGAATTCACACCAGGGAAGTCCTCTGGTCCACTCGTTTGGTCCAGAAGAAAGCAGACTTTATTTTTGTCGCTTGGTGCGATTTGCATTCACATTGAGCTTTTTTTGCAAGAAAACTATAATTTATAAACAAAGCCATGCAAGTGACAATCATTGCTCCCATTGGACAGAAATKATGGGGGCGGGACAGAGCATGGACCCAGAAAGAAAGATGCTGTTCAATACCACATAGAATCTCAAGAGCAGCTCATTCAACTGCAGTTTTGTGATAAAATACTTATATAGTGTTGGAAAATGTGTACCACAACCCAAAGGAGACAAAATGTTCTACGTTCCCTGACTCACAACAGCTCATTGGTTAAACGATTAGCCTTCAGCAACCCTGAAGGCTAATCCTTACCGTGATGCTTAGCGACGGTGGCTCATGGAGTCCAAAAAGGTGCATGTTTCCTGTAGTTGGTTTGGTTCAAAGCCGGTCTGCRTTCACACCAGAAGCGAACAGCACCAGAGTTATTTTTGGAAGCGGACCGAGACCACCTCAAAGAATGGGTCTCAGTCCATTTTTTTGGTCCACACCAGGGTTCACATAAGTGTATTCACACCTGCACAAAAGGTCCAGACCTACAGGGGAAATGAACTCTGGTCCGTTTAAAGAGGAACGTGTCAGGTGTGAATACACCYTAAATCTGACTGGATTAATGAGCTAATGATGAATACAAAAGTAGATTTTACAACTTCAGTCTCAAAGTTTTCATGTAATCTCTAACAACAACAACACAATATAACAACAATGACAGTTTTATACAAAATAAACAATTATTCCTCAGTAATATCTTTGAATAAAGATGTGTTTCTGAATAATTCATTATTGCTTTAATACGAGGTTATGCATAAAATTTGAAACACTTTGATACAACATTAATAAGCTGCTATAATTTTTAAATGCTTGATAATACTTTTAAATCAATTAAGTATTGAGTTTTTAAAAACTTCACATATTGCCAAAAAACACTTAAAACAGTTGTAAGACAAAAGAACTTACATTAGGTTCACTGCTTGACAAAGTCAACTTGTCCTTCTTTACAAAAAACAGGATTTTGCAGGAACGGGTCCAGGGTGCAGGGCAGGCTCCAAAGAAATAGAACAAAAGATTTATTAAAGTAACAAAAAATTGTTGATGAGACAGCTCAAACTTACAGACTTTCAAGATGAACATACAAGCAGGGGGGACACAAGACAATGAACCGACACAAGACTGAGACAGGACAGGACTTGAATACACTGACAACTAATGAATGAACTGAAAACACCTGGTGAGAAACACGAGGGTGACAATCAGACTAATGAGGGGCAGCTGGGCTGAGACACACAGTGGAACATAGAAACACTAGGAAAACCAAGGGGAAAACTGACAAACCATGACAACAAACTCTCATACATTCAGGTGATTTACTCAAAAGTTTCCTGTTTAAAATCCAAGTTACAAAGAATTCAGGTGAACAGTGAGAATGGGGAGGATAGAGAAAKGCTGGCTTACCATCTGGCAAGAAAATGGTTCATTAGGTGCTTATAAATAATTTTTGATAACATCAATACAAATATTAGTAATTTATAAAGATACACATWTACATTTTCTTCAGTCTGAGGTTGTGCAGATGGCTATCTACAACAGGTGAGTTATTCATTGTTCATAATGTTTCCACACAACCTGACTTTGAAGAACCTGAACTTTCCCTTTAAGCATAAAAAGGTCAATATTTTCCTTTCAAATATCAAAACTCTTTTTCAAACTTTCTCCAGTTCCTAAGTGTTTATGGATAGTTTTTAACAGAAGAGGTGACACAACACAACCATAAACACGCACCTGTCTCAGCTTTTAAAACACGTGCTGTTTACCCCCAGTCCATCAGGTGCATCTGTTCTTTCAGTTTCAACAATTTATTAWGTAATAATTTACATCCATCAATTTGTTTGAATTTATTTACACATAATTGAATTTTACTCAAATTGAYGAATCTGTTATCAAGTGTCTTGGCTCATTTTTAATTCACCAATCCCAGCTGCGCCTGCTTCATGCAAAGGTTCAACATTACACAGAAAAAGTCATGAGGGTTTTGTCACATTTTCAGCACCAAAACAGTCTGTTTGGTCCTGAGGATATGCTAACACCCTTCCAAAAATACAAAGCACCTCCCAGCGAGAAGCATAACAACATGAAAAGTGTCTCTCCTTGTTTTGTCTCAGCTAAAATCAAATTCACCAAAGTGTCCCCCCACGAAAAGAACAACAATCCCTCCTGGCCTGATTGACAGGAAGCACTTGTATTAAATGGAGCTGTCCTGATACATCTGTAAGTGGGCATATAATAATAAAAAAAAAGCCATCGGACACTTATCTGCTCGTGTGTCTGCATGTGTGTGTGTTCCCATGGGCGCTCATGGGGAAATGATGCTCGGAGTCACCGGGGCCATGGCCGTGGACAGGAAGATATTCAGATCTGTGGAACCGCTGTGACATGGTTATACAAATGGTAACTGAGACTGGCCATCTGGTTTTTGTTGCTCAGGGAGCTCTAAACTGGATCCAACTGGATACTTGTTGATGTTTACGCTCCTCTAAGAATAGAGGTTTGGCACAAATCATCATATTTATGGCTCAACATAAGACGCAGGACCATCAGTTATCAATACATCTGATCAAAGGCAGGTATTTTAACGCCAGCTTCACTCACTCTGAGGAGCTCATACTTAAAGTGTGTCGTTAAATAAATATTAAAAATGGAATGCAATGAAGTAAACTCTGAGTCTAGTTGTGGTAATCATAAGCTAAAGTTTTCTCAGAAAGTCATAAACAAATGTCACTTACAGAAATAAATGATTAGATCAATCAAATAAAAATAATTAACTAAAGGCAGCTCATGCATTACATTTATGCATAGAACACAGAAAATATGTTATTTGGCCTTTTTTAATTCATTGAGCTTTAAAAACTAAATAATATCATTCCATTGTTATTTTTATTTATTCATTAGTCTCTTGCTGAGTTGGGAACACTTATTTTTTTAAACACGATCATGCACTGCCCCCAAATGACCACAGGGAAGAACTATAATAACTCATTYTTCTGCAAACAATATTTAAAATTCAGAACTTATTTTCTCATAAAATGAAATTGGCACAATGCTGCATTAAAATAAAACCACAAATTCCATGTTTTATGTGCACTATTGATTTATTACCACTAAAAGGCGGCTGAATATTATATTTGACATGTGTCATTAATTATTTTATGTGTCAGATGTCAATTCAAAAACATTTTTTGGCTCAGTGATGCTAAATCAAATTTTGGGTTGTAACAATGTTCAAATAATCTACTTTTATTCCTTAAACAATATTAACCTTTACATTCAGTTTGGTTTGGTTTTCTTTGGATCAACTTACTAATAGGATTATTGCAAATGAGGTCATTTTAAAGACCACAACCTTTGAACAAGTGTGTATTCACTAAACAAATCTGTGACTGTGTTGAAATCTGATTTTGTCACTTTGCTGTGAACTGGCTTAGGTGGTCCATCAGCCTCTAAATACATTTATAATACTTTATATCCGATCAGCTTATTGTTAGAAATAAAACAACTTTGTTGGGAGATCTGGTTTGAATTCTAAAAGTTGGGGTGCTTAAAAAATCATGAAAGGCCTAAATGTAGATAAAGACAAATATTTATAAAGTGACAAAAGGAACAAAGCAAAGATTGGCATTGTTTAAATTTACAATTATCCAGTCTATAAGTGATAAATGTTTTTTTTGCATAATTTTGGGACAATTTCATTTTAGTGATAGGTCACATGGAAGAAAGTGGGTAACACTTTCTTTTACGGTACACTTATTACCATGCAATTACAAGGTCATAAAAATGGTAATTAATTGTAATTACTACCTTAATACCATGTAATTATGTAGTAATTAGGGTACAAAATAAAAACTACTGTTAGTAAAACTTCCTTTATTGGGTAACTACAATCAAATTACTATTCAATAGTAACTCAACACTATATTTATAACCAAAAAACGTAACTAAATTTTGGGGTTAGTGGTTGATTGCAATAAAATATAACTTTAAAACTGTCCAAATTACCTACTATTTATTTAGGTGTTACATAGTGAATTGTAATACATTACCAGGTAAGTACTACATTACTGCAGACAATTACAGACATAGTAAAATTGTACCCAAATTACCACGTAATTACATGGTAATAAGGTAGCAATTACATTTAATTACCGTGTTTTATTACCTTGTAATTACATGTTAATAAGGGTACCGTAATAGAAAGCGTTACCAGAAAGTGGTCCTGATAACATTTTGAATGTGGGGGTTAAAAAGATATATCCTGATAAAAATGTACACAGAGGTTAGAACTGGAGACAACTGAACGCAGTGAGGAAGTTAAAGGCTCCAAAGTTTGTCCCCACGAGTCTTAGGCAGGACTGACCTAAATGCAAGATTTCAGGTGGTGCCCCATGTGCAGTTTTTAAAATCTCACTCCGAATTTACAAACATTCACAAACCAAATTGAACAGTTTGACGTTGGTTAGAAACCAGGTTGTCCAATTAAAAGAGTTAACAACATAATTATTTTTGAAGCAGAATACCAGAAGTCTACCTTGTACCTGCCAACATCTGCTGACAGCCATTTGAAAARCATTTTACTAAATTCTTGTGATTAATAAAACAACATAAAATCTGTATTTGTGAACACTGTAAGACTTTAACCTGAACTTTATCTGRRGTYATAACTGCAACTTCCATTACCCTTATTTTGATTTCTAATTACACACTGAGGACCATAGTTAGTATGGATGTTTTACACATGTATTGGTTTTTCATGGTTTTCTCGTGATAACGACATATTTTTTCGTTATCACGAAAAAACAATAGGTGTTTTTTAATGAATTAATTATGTCATTATCATGGAATAACAATGAGCATTTTCACAAGATAACGAGTTGTGGTTTTCCTCTTGTGCATCATCCAGTAATCGTGAAGATGGTCTGGTCCCCATAGCTGCTCACCGATGACGTTTATTATGTCAGCAGGATGACTTCAGTGTAAACGCCTGTTAAGCTGCAGTCCGGCCAGCCGTCTTTTTAAAGGACGAGTGCGGAAATTGCAGTTTGTTTGTCTAYAGATAACTTTCACATCAGTAAACTGTAGTAAAAAATACATGCAGTATACATGGGCGGTGGCCTTAGCATTTGCCTACACTGCTTATTCCACAGGGCCAGCCCTGATATTGATGCTCCAAAATCACAACCAACGTCTTGTCAAAAGCAGAAAATTAAGAGTCATCCAGTTTCTTTGCTTTTAAGAAGCTTGTGTTTGAGAGCAGTGCACTCACACAACACATCCGAGTTTGTCCTCTCCTCCTACTTTCATGTTTATAACAAATGTTTTGCATAMGATTTCATGTCCAGGAGAGGGATGGGTGCAGCAACCCCCAACACAACATTCCTGGTTCCCCACAGTTTACACACAAAATGACAAGTATTGTTCAAGGACTTCAAACATTTTTCAGCTGATTAAAATTGATCAGAAACAGGGCAGGCAGGGKTTTTTTTTTCTAAAATATAATGTGTGGCCCTTTGTTTGTTCATCTGAGTTAAAGTGCATCTCAAGAATTAAACATTTGTCCTGATCTAGAGTGACTAGCGCCATTAATTGTCTTCTCTAATTGATATTTGACATCAAATTAACTGTATAAAGCTGTGAATATAGTAAGACGAAATGTAAAAGGGGGACACAGAAGCTGCAGGTGTTTCAGATTAGGACTCCTTTTTATCACGATTGATTATTTCTGCGGGTTTTCATTATGTTTGCTTTTTATATTATGAGGTTAATAAAGGGAGACATTTTCTGGCACAGGTGGTGTGATTCAATTAAAATCAAAACAGATGTTTTCTGTTTGTTTTTCTGCCACAGGGGGGCGTCGTTGCATCATTTTCAACCTCTTTCATTCTGTCCCGAGTCTCCGTTCTGGAGGAAGGTGGCGCTGTTGCGCACAACAAGCTGCGGGTTGTGCGTCAAAATAGGTTCGAGCTGACCTGCAGCGGGATATTTCCCTCTCCGGACCGTCCGTTTTGTTGTGGATCTGTGCAGGGAAAGTCTGACCAAAGTCGTCCTGCAGGCTTGCAGTGTTTGCGGTGATAATTGTGGAGGAGGTTCTGGATGATCGGGTCAGTTCTGGAGCAGCCAGGAGCCCGAGAAGAAACGCGATCTGTTCGGCTGGCTGTGGGAAATTGGAACTCTGCTGCCTTGTTTTAAAACTCCTTTTAGTTTTTAAGTCGCTTTTGAGTTCTTGTGCGGTGATGTGAGCTTCTGCACGGAGCAGTCATGACGCACGCTGGAAGTTTAGCCCTCTCCTCCTAAACTCCCGTCGTTTTTTTTTTCTTTCTTTTTTTCGTGCATCTTTTTAAACCAATTCTTCAACTTGCAGGATCAGATCAAATGGCCAACGAGCGGAAACCGCGGCTTTGTGTCATGGCCAAAGGCGAGACCGGGTACGGGTTCCACCTGCACGGAGAGAAGGGGAAGACGGGACAGTTCATCCGCAAAGTGGAGCCCGCGTCCCCCGCGGAGGAGTCGGGACTGCGCGCCGGGGACAGAGTGGTGGCTGTGAACGGAGTCAACGTGGAGAAAGAGACGCACCACCAGGCGAGTGGCTCCTTTTATATTTATGATTCCAACTCGAGTTACAGCCCCGGGATCCTGCAGGGGTGCATCCACAGGTCACAGGTTGGCACGCTTCAGGGGCTGCATTGTGCGCACTTTTAATAATAATAATAATAATAACTATACCTGTTGTCTCTGAGCTTTGCAATCAGCTCCATCTTCTGACCTTTGTGCAGACAGAACAATAACAACAAACACATTCACTTTAATAAAGACTTTGATTGTTTGTCTGGTGATAAGCAACCCTTTTCCAGATATCAGTCCCAGACAAACAGAACCCCAGCCTCTGTCTGTTCAGCCCCCAGTCCATGTGTCTGTGCCAAGAAATGTCTGCARATATCTGCTGTCGTTGTAAATCAGGTTAAAACTGTCTCCAGTCCTGGTTCTTGTGTGTGCCTCTGGTCTCCGAGAAACTGCACGTACTTTTTCCACATCAGYTCAGATGTGTTTCATAAACAAAACTTTAGTTTTTACACTATTTATGAGCTGCCATTTGACCAACAGCCAAACAATGACAAAGCACATTCTCACTGTGGATAACAGCCTAAAAACAAAAAGAAATGTTGTTTGCATGCATGTAGACAATGTGAAGCACTGATTCAGAATGATTTTTCTATCATTCTTACGTCCAGTCGTTGTATTCTGACCTCAGATGTTTTGGTTTCACAACTGCGGTGGTCCAGGAGGGGAAGAAACAGTTGTAACAGAAAACAACAATAATACAGTATAAAGTGGCACACAAAATGTATACATACTGTAATAACACAACTTTTTTAATGTTTTTATTTTTTGAGTTGTTTATGGTTACTTGTTGTCTTGTACTTTCACCACTTTTTTTCCAGTTTTGGTCACATCATATTATAAAGTTTATTCATTTAAAACAAAACAACATAAATTCAATTTTCAATAAAAATACGAATCATAAACCCAATGAAAGGCTGCAGAAGAAGAAAAAAATCTTGTGATTTCTGCCCCTTTTCTCAAATAAATAAATTCACTCAAAAATAATCTTTATAATCAAAACAAGATATGAAATGAAAAGTGGGTCATTTTGTTCTCATGCTGACAGCCAGCAATWTTATTATTATATCATTACAATCTACTCATAAATAAACAGAGGTTAAGAGTAGAGTCGAGAGTTAGAGTTACTACTCTCTGCTCTCTAGAGTTAGAGAGTAGTATTTACATTATAAAATGACACAATGACAACAAATGTTACATGAATCTCAATTTAAACATTTTAGCAAAACAAAAACATTAATGATAGCAAACAATGTAAAACATTTAAATATAATACAACAAAAACAAAGGTTGATTGTTTTCATCATATCTGCGAATGCATGCACAAATCGACTGATGCCGATACAAGAAAAAAAGCACAAATATCAGCTCAAAATATTGTCGGGTCGTTGTATCAATTGACCTCGAGTTAGGAGTAAAGCCTGGTTTATGAGATATAAGCCAATGTGTCTTGATGACATGTTTCTGTGACAAAAATTGCGTGTTTTTCGGCTCCTAGCCCTCGCTGAGACCCCGTCTTATTCTTTGCCTCCTTCAGAACTCGTTTCTTACAGGGTATGTATTATATGATTAGTCAGAACTTTGTGGGCGTTTGTTTATAAAAGGTGCTGCAGTGCCAAGTTGCTGTCCAAGGCTGTTAGAAAATACARYYGTTCCCGCAAAAATGTTAGAAACGGTCAAATAAAACTCATATAGGCAAAGAACTCGTATTGTATGAAGAACTTGTATATTTAACATCAATTTACACCTTTCTCCAAACAAAACAATAAAGAGTCCTTCTGTCCCACGGTCAGGTCGTGCAGCGGATCAAGGCAGTGGCCCATGAGACCCGGCTGCTGGTGGTCGATCAGGAGACGTATGAAAGCCTGCGCAGCCTCCACCTCACAGCCACAGAGGACATGGCCGTTCTCGGGACAGAGGCACCCGCCTCCTCCTCGACCCCCGCATCCCCGTCCCCTGTGCCGTCCCCGACCCCCTCCTCCCACACCAAGAAGCGCCAGAACGGCTCAGTGTCCAAGCAGCCCTCCACGCCCAGCGGCCAGGTGCAGAAGCCCACGAGGAGGTCACCGTCAAAGGCTGTGAAGAAGGTAAGATGGACGTAAATAAATATATATAAAAAAACACTTCAAGTGGCACAGGTGCTCTCGGCTCAAACATGCCTCAGACTTATTTTCTGATTCCTGCGCTGGTTCAGATCAGAGGCGTCACGCAGGTTCTGCAGCTTTTCGTGCACGTGTCTGCTTGAGCGTGTGAGCTGGAAGCATTCCAGATGTCACAGGTAAATGTGAAGGTGAAATGTCAGGTGAGGCCTGTCAGATGTCGTAATGTTAGGTTTTGTTCAAAACTTTAAAAAAACGAAATAGAAAACAGAAAGCTGACTGGCAGAATCATTTTCTTGGCATTTTATGGATGCGCATGTGTTCATCCTCACATTTACGATTAGTGTTTACAGGAGGACCTGTAAGGTAGTTTTATTTACATTTCATGTGCTCTGATGGCAAAACATTACCGTGCACTTTGAGCGGAAAGGTTTGATCCGATTTGGTTTCACCCGTCAGAGAGACGAGGCCCACTTGACTTCTGCTTTCTGCGTTTTACACATGTGTTTTCGTTTAAGTTTGCCCCGCTGACATGCAAACAGCGCTCAGGCACTATTTCTACATGGGGACTGACAGATCCAATCAGCTGCATTTTCAGTGTGTTTGAGTCTTTGTTTCATGTTGGCTCTGTGTTCTGTGGGGAGCGTTTGGAGCGGTCAGCGGAGCCAGGCTCGGGAATTTTGTTGCTTTTATTGTCCTAAAAGGCGAAAGGGGTGGGGCTTTACGAGATGATGGTAAATGAATAAGCCTTTTAAAATAAAAAATATATACTATACTGGAGTGGTTTTATTGAACATCAACTGCCTTTTGTGTGAAAGAGAGCTTCTCGGATATGCACACTCGGAACACAATGCACTGATTCAGCGTGCAATATCATCTGCAGACCTTATTTATGCTCATAACTGAGAGGGTAGGTTTGGCTTCCACAAAAACAAAAGACAAAACAGTCTGGTCAGCAATGAAACAGAGAAAAAAACCTAGAGGCTATGAACAGTATAGATGAACTAATTGGTTTTGTGGTTTATTTGCTTGATTTTGACAATTCTTGGGTTTCCTTTTGCTGATCCAACCTCTAAACGTGCTGAGAGCAGCACATTTCTTCTCATATTTTATGTTTTAAGACACGAATAAAGTGGGTGAKGGGCTGAAACGCAGAGCAGCCAATACTAAATTTGAAGATTAGTTGGAAGTGGGGAAAATAAAAGTCTACAGTGTGGATGTCAGGATTTGTGCTTTTTTTGTGAGTTCGTTTAGAGTCTTTTCAGTTGAATTAGGTTCGTTTTATGTGATTCCTGTGTTTAGTTTTCTTACTTGTGCGTTCATCCTTTCAGTTTTGCTCAGCTCAGTCTACTTCAGTTTGGATCAGTGGTTCTCAGTCCTGGTCCTCGAGGGCCACTGTCCTGCATGATTTGAGTTGTTTCCCTGCTCCTCAGCACGACTTCAAGATCAGCAGAAGCCTGTTAATCACTCATTGATTCAAATCAGATGCAAGATTCAACAACTTTATCGTCATTCAGATTTGTACAGCTCACCATACAAAGCTGAACATAGAATGTGGTGAGGGCAGGCGGTGGGAGGTACAGTCTTTATCAGCCTACGGAGGAAGTGCTGGGCTTTCTTCACTAGGGACCCAGTGGATGTTTTTTTTGTCCAAGACAGCTGGCTGGTTATGTGCACCCCCAGGAACATGGTGCTTTATGTTTAAATAGAAAATAAACTTTTCCTCTCATCACTTCCTTTTCTAAACGCCTTGAAATTGGCCTCTGTCTCTTTAAGAACCACCTTCCGCTTCTGTTTAGCCCATTTCGGTGCGGGGGAGTGGGGGGGCTGCCATGATACAGCTTACTTGGCATCTGAAAATACATTTCCTCAAAGGTATTTTTAATCTGAAAAGAGCTTCACTGAGTGAGAACTAATGTTGAGAGCTCAGCAGACAATTAGGTTTCACTTTCACTTTCACCCGAGAGCCTGCAGGAGTCATGGACAGGGTGTGGGGTAGGGGAGATGGGGTGCGCTCTGCCATGAGGAAGTTCGGCTTAAAGACACGTCTCAGGGGCGTTTCTGGTTCCTGAAGGCGTTTCTGGTCCCCACCTGTCGTTTTGCTCCTCAACATGGCTTCCTAAAAACACTGCAGGATTTCTCAAACATCATGAATGAGTCAAAGCAAGGCTTTTGGCATGTTTTTTATGAGAGTATAACATTATAACATGATATAAAACTCAAAAAAGTTGATTTTACATGATATTGCCCCTTTAAATGGATGTTATTAGCAGTTAAATAGATGTTATTAGCAGTTATCAGTCCCATAGAATGGCTTCAGACTGTCCCGACAGTGTCCCCTAGTGGGTTACCAGTGTCATATACATTGGAATTCAACAATCTGCTACTGCCGGAGTCCGGTCTACTTTATCGTAGCCCAGGTCATTTTCTCCAAAATTCACCTTAGTGGCTTTATGCCTCATATTAACCAGCTGACAGTCTGAAGCCATTCTATGGGACGGCGAACCCACTAGGCGGCACAGTCTGGACAGTCTGAAGCCAGTCTGAAGCCATTCTATTTGACTGATAACAGCTAATAACATCCATTTAATGGATGATAACATCTGAAGCGGGTGTATTCGTATGTTGTAGGCTCAGGTGGAGTGCTGGGGTGATGGCATCCTCTGTTGAAGCAGTAAGCATACTGGAAGGGGTCAAAGGTGGGAGGGATGTGTTGCTTAACAAGACCTTTGAAGCACTTCGTGATGGGTGTGAGGGCCGGTATGATTATGGCTGCCTTAAAGCAGGAGGAAACAATGGCTTGCTTCAGAGAATTGTTAAAGATGTCTGTCAGTACACAGGCGAACATTCCTTGAGTATTCTCTATGGTATGTTGTCAGGTCCTGCTGCTTTGCTGGTGTTCATGTTTATCAGTGTCCTGCAGAACTGCAGTGTTTCAAGACTTYAGTGCTCATCAGATAGTGGGGTTTTCTTCACAGCTGGGGAGTTGTTCTGAGCCTCAAACCTGCCAAAATATCTGCTGAGTTCATTTAGGAACTCTGTGTTGTTGTTTGAAAGTGTTTTGTTGTCCCCGTAGTTGGAGATCGTCTGSATGCCTCGCCACATGCTCCTGGTGTTTGCTGGATCATGGACGAGGCTCTGCACTTTCAGAGCGTGTGCACGTTTTGCCTTCCTTATGGCACGGGTGTGGTTGGCTCTGGCTGTTCTGAGCTTTAACCATACCCCGCACCTCCACCACCATCAAGCTGACCCGTGATGTTAAGGTTTTGGTGGTGCTGATGTCTTCCATCCACCTCTGGATTTATGCAGTCACAGATGTTGCATATTGTTCACACAGACTTCCTGAGTGTGYGTTGTTGCTGCTGCTTTGAACACGTCCCAGTCAGTGCATTCAGAAGAGACGTGAAGGGCTTTCATWGTCCTCTCTGACATCCAGACATGTCAAATCAGAGAATCCTAAACATGCAGGACAGTGGCACTCGATAAACAGAATAATTTATCACTCAAGGATGAAAAGGACACACAAAAAACAAGGTCSAAATCACTCAAATTACTTAAACTATCCTTTTTTTTCCCTTCTGCTTTTTCAACAAATATTTCAACAAATCAGTTCATTATCTCCAGCTTTAGTGCTGAAAACTGTGGACCCAYGAGTGATTGATCCAAAATAGAGTGACAATGAGCTCATATGTGCCACAGAAGTCCCAAGTTATGTTTACGTTAAAATATAGAGAAACACAAAGTTAAAGTCATTAATTAGAGTTCAACAATTTTCCATATGGACTAAAAAAATAAAGCTTAAATAACTGATTTTATAACATTGTTCTTCCTGTTTATGTCCCTCAAAAGCTGCATTTTTGGAGATWCCSTGGAGAATGAGGAAGAAGAGAAAGMGAGTCAAGCTTCAAATTTATTATACTTCCAAAGGAACATCAGGACTGAGATCAAGTCTTATAGAATATAAAATGTGTTTGYAGACTAAAAATCCAAAGAATTTAAAAAGTAAACTCTTAAAAATGGATAATTTTCCTTTTACTCTTCTCTCTTTGGCAGCAGGAATCAAAGTAAGCAGGAACTTTTCTGTGTTTGTGATTACTTTCACATTTTGCCCAATAAATAACCCTGCAGAAGGTTTAGTGAGTGTTTGTGCATGTGTTGTCCTTGTTACACGACTCTGTCTGTATTTCTCTTCTGTTTTATGGCCACTCATCTCCAAGGTTTTCATTCAGCTATTTTCCTTTCTGTGCTTTCTCGCCTCCKGATTTGTGACGCAGCGAAGAGTTTTCTGTTTCTGTGTTCAGGCAGAAAACAACACTGGGATTTTCTTATTGCAGCTTTATTATCACTGTTACAAATCAGGCTTGGAATTTGTCAACATTTATATTCTTAATAACCAGAAGTTAGGAYTGGAGATGATTTTTGGAGTTCCCAGTTTGATTTTAGTGCTTTATACTTAACATCTCTTTAAAACTGAATCACTTATTATGTCAATATGAAGATAAAGTAGCTACTTGTTATTACAAATGTTGGATTAACTGAATTAAAATTTTAGTTTGCTCTAGGTTTGGGCAATATTGGCCAAAAAAATTCGTGATTAATTCTGGTATTTGGCCGATAACGATTAATATGACAATTAATCCCCTGGAGTCCCTGGACGCCTGCATGCCYTAGTCACATGACCGATTTAAATCACTCTAGTAGGAAAGATTTGATCTCCGTAAAAACGGTTTTAAATTGTGTCCAWAGTACAGACTTCAGGCTATACATCATTTTTTTAATTGTTCTGATAGGTCAATTAAAACCAGAGTTATGATAAATAAATTACAGAACTTTTTTAAAAAAAGTTTGTCATATTTGAAGCGGAGAGGAGCACAGAGTGGACTGACCGGGGAAACCTCCAGTCAGTCTGCCTGTCGGCACTGATCGTGTCAATCGTCAAGTGCCAAAAAATAATGGATTAAAGTTTTTCTGATAATTAATTGCACACGTTACCCAACCCTCGTTTGCTCTCTAATTAGCTTGTTGTTCCAACAACGGCCAGCGGAAATGCAACAAAAGAGAAGCTGATGCTCGAGGAACATTATGAGCCGTGGGATGAGATGGATCATTTTACTAAAACACACACACCTGAGGTGTCAGTGCTCTGGTCGTCCTCCACTTATGTGTGTCACTGTGGGACGTTTTAGAAAACGTGTAGGGTGTCACTTTCACACCAGAACCGTTTTTTTTTTTTACTTTCAGTGCTCACACACGTGCATGATTGTACACTAACACACTATTTAATGTAAATCAATCATTTGTTTGAGTGTTTTATTGTTTGCTAACTTTGTGTCTCTCCTGCATGATCTSTAATCTGCACAACAACTATGCATGGCCTAGTTCATCATTATACTGTAGTTGTGGTCAGGATGTGAGGACAGATAAAAGAATATTAAAGAAAAACTCTCTAGGGTTCAGTTTGTGGGGTTTTCAGTGTTTTCAGTTTACGTATTTATATGTTCAGTTTATTAGACATTCTCAGTTATCTGTTTTACTGTCTAACCCGCCCAAAATTGTTAGGTTTTTGTCGTTTATGTTCCTGCTCACTTCTTCTCCCACTATTTGTCTCTCTTTGTCTCTTTCACACACAAACACACCTGTCATCAATCTGCAATCATCACATCTGTTCTCACTTCCTAATCACCCTTCCCAGCAGGTTTAAGAGCTCTGTCAGATCTTCACATGTTAGCCCTGGTTTGTCTCATTCATAGTTTCAGTCCTTATTTTTGGTTTTTATTTATTTCATAGAGCCAGTTGGAAATTGCTTGCCTGCGATCATCTGCTCTACACCCTTGGGTTCTAATCCATCAGTCATCACAGATATTTGAGTTGGTCGATTTGTCACGCAAATGTTTTCCTTCTTGGCTGCTTTCATTTGTTGTTTTGTAGAGAAAGCACTTAAAGTGTGCATATTTTTTATTGTTTTTATTTCTTACTTGTACTKTGTTTCTGGGATCTTTGCAGAGTCTGCGTATGAAACAGCTGAAATGTTCCAGATGATTGATTTTCCTGCCAGTGTACATGTGAACAGCATTTTCTTTAAAAAAGAAAAACCATACAGTACATCATGTTAAAGATCTGCAGGAGCCTTTAGAGCCCATCTGCTCCCAATCAGAACAAACACACCTGGTAAAACATTTAGTTGAAGTGGGGGAGGCTGTTGTTTAAGTGAGCACATGAGTTGGGCCACATTTGGCCTCGGGTCTCACTGTTGCTTTAATGATTGTCCTTTTAACAAAATTTGTTGGTTGCATGAAGATGCAACAGGRTTGCATGTTTTTCGAGTGTCTTTCTGTGTGATCTTGAAGGTTTACATGCATATTTGTGCACCTTTATAGGCACACGTGTCCCAGGTGGGAAAACCATAAGTGACTGTTTTCCAGCTGAACAACAACAGACTAAACAAGACAAAACGGGACAYGAAACAGAGCCAACCAAAAAATTAATCATTCCTATTGATCACATTAAGTTTTGAAGACTGATCCCCAAATATAGAAAACATTTCCAGAACTCCTTGTGTTAATTTGCCTCCTCTTCTGTTGTGATTGGACAAACCGCTTTAATTTATTCCTAAAATACCTATTTGGTTTTAAGGTCCCTGACCTCGCCTGCAAAAGAACTGATTATGTTTGAACATTAGTTTATAAAATCAGTAAGAAAAGAAACGGCGACAAAGCTCAGGCCGTGTCCTGTTTCCTCCCTCAGCTTCTCATTTCTGCCCGAGATAATCGAGAAAAGATGTTTCCTGTTAGCTCAAACAGCATAGCAGACGTCGGTCACAGGAGATAATCTGAATGCTGTCGACACTTCAGCCTGTCCATTATGCAGGACTTCTGTTTTAAAACTTTATCAGACAAGRAAAAAAACTGAGCTGGTGAACGAGATATCTGATTCAACTACAAGCTTTGAAATGTCTCCGCTGGTGAGAACATGTCTTTTGACAAACATCTGGACCTGGTGTAAAAGACCCTCCACCCCCAGCTTTGAATACCAATGTTGTTACATCAAGGGTCCTGGTTCAGTGTGTGCGTTAGGGCAATAAATGAACAAAAAAGGCCGAGTGGAGTTAGTAAGGTGCATAATGTCAGGGTGATATGAACAACTGAGCGTATTGTTTTCAAAGTGTGTGGGTTGGTATGTGAGATCGCACACAGCTGTGCGTTTATGTTTTATCTCCCTCTGCAGAGCTGCTAATATTCAAATCGAGCCTTTTTGACCCAGAGGRTGTTGACTTCACTGTTTCGCTGCAGAAAACAGAAAAAGTAAGATAGCTCACAGAGAAATTTATTGAGAGACTTTAATGTTTTTGCTCCAATTTATGCGCATCTCTGAATTTCAAGCACTGGATTCACAAACTTCTCAAAAATAAGTAATCTAAATTGAAGTTTTCACATTTGTGGCTAAAATGTTAGGTAAACATTACTTATTAGAAGAAAAGCTTCTGTCTGTCAGGCGAGATTTAAACAAACTGAGAGCAAATTTATTATTCACCAGCACAGATTAGAATGTCAAAAGCTGCACTAGGATCTACTTCAACTGAATGATCTAATTATTTTTTTTAGTATTGGGCTGTCAAACTCATTTTCACCAAGGGCCACATGAGCATTATGGTTTCACATCCATAAGGCTCCTCCAAGGGCAGTTCTAATTAACTTTTACTAAACATGAAACATCTCGTTCCTTGTCTCATTGCTACAGCAGAGCATCGCTAACAAACAATAACTCAGCTCTCCGTAGTATTTCCTGCATAGAAACAGTGTTTAAACACGTCCTCTTATAAACACTGACAATTACTACGTGCACAAACTGACTGAATGTGAAATAAGTAATACAGAAATGCTATTAAAAGGTAAAAGTAAGAAAGTTTCACTCACTGTTGAGTTGTAAGTAGCTGCCATCTTGAATTCTGAACTCTCCCACTTTTCAACATGGAATTCCCGCTGGATCTGGATTTAAACTGTTTCCGTTTAAATTTACGACTTGTAAGTGGGAAATTCCATAACACAACTGGGCTGCAGCAAAAGTAGCTGGCAAATATTCAGGGAAATGGAGACAGGCTACTTTTGAACCCCGTGTACCTCCACTTAGTAGTGAGATCATTTAGCATTTAAAAAAATCAACATGCATTATGGGAGATAGTCAATGCAAGCTCCACATACGGTAAAACGCAGTTGCAAGCTACATTGATTAAAGTGATTTAAGACATTTAAATGTGAATTTTAAAGCTCATGTTTACTGTAACTAAACAAATTATTTCTGATGTATTTTTAATATTATGCAGCCTCTTAGTGCAAATACAGATTATGTTTTGTGACCTATTTGACAGAAC
>NW_013952493.1:1602541-1604046 GCF_001266775.1 Austrofundulus limnaeus
ACAGAAATGCTATTAAAAGGTAAAAGTAAGAAAGTTTCACTCACTGTTGAGTTGTAAGTAGCTGCCATCTTGAATTCTGAACTCTCCCACTTTTCAACATGGAATTCCCGCTGGATCTGGATTTAAACTGTTTCCGTTTAAATTTACGACTTGTAAGTGGGAAATTCCATAACACAACTGGGCTGCAGCAAAAGTAGCTGGCAAATATTCAGGGAAATGGAGACAGGCTACTTTTGAACCCCGTGTACCTCCACTTAGTAGTGAGATCATTTAGCATTTAAAAAAATCAACATGCATTATGGGAGATAGTCAATGCAAGCTCCACATACGGTAAAACGCAGTTGCAAGCTACATTGATTAAAGTGATTTAAGACATTTAAATGTGAATTTTAAAGCTCATGTTTACTGTAACTAAACAAATTATTTCTGATGTATTTTTAATATTATGCAGCCTCTTAGTGCAAATACAGATTATGTTTTGTGACCTATTTGACAGAACTCCTCCAGTTGGAAAAGTGTAAATCAGGTTTTTAYGAAGCTTAACCCAATTTATCATCATTATTTATAGTTTGCACTACATTTGTTGAACATTTACTGGGTCAGAAGTTAGAAAACAGGCCTGCTGTTGATTTGGATTAGCTCCCATTGCTTCTGTAAAAAAAGAACTAAACACCAAATTAAAAYATTACTTGCTCTGCTTCCATATCTTAATATTTTTTCAGCCATATTTTAAATGTCACTTGTTGCAAATAGTGGAGTGTGTGTAGGCTGCAGCCAGGGTGAAGACTGATCAATGTGCTGCCCACGCAAAAAACTCCACCAACAAATACTGAAGACAAAAACAAACTGTAAAAATGTGGAGCTTAAACGGCAGGAAACAAGTTTTGCTGCTTCTTTACAATCCGGAACCACTGCTGATCTTGAAATGCTTGAAGGCCTCGAGGAAAAGCTTCTGATGCTTTTCAGACAGAGGCTCTGTTTTCTCCCCGCCCATCAGTCACTTCAGTTTATATCTTCTGCCAGCTGTCCTCACAGCTGGGTTACATTCCCACAGCAGACTGTTGTGTCTCCAACATCCTGCTGTCTCTGCTCTGCTCACACACCTTCAGATCTGTTCAGGCAGACCGGCTGCGTCCTCATGGATCAGCTGGGAGTTCTAGTAAAACTTGACCAGCAGGAGAAAATGTGTTGTGTTTTACTGATGCACGGGTGGGGATTTATTTGTTTTCARGGGGATTTTTTAGAATAAATTTGCTGTGCTTATGGTAGTAATCAACAACTGCTCCGRTTGGGAGAAAACTTTTATTGACCTAAAAATCTGAATTTGGAAGATGAATGATCRACTCGGGACCAATATTGTTGCTTTTTCCTTTTTACATTTTCCACTTTCCAATARCTTTTTAGTTTGATTTAGACCAAGAAATTGACTTGTTTGGGGGGAAATAAGTGGGCTAAGTTAAAAATAGGTTAAACATCACAAAATGCATCATTATGTTATATTATAT
>NW_013952493.1:1604560-1608713 GCF_001266775.1 Austrofundulus limnaeus
AAAATGAAGTCAATAAGTGAAAATAATAAACAACGACATGAAAACTTGGGGTAGAAATRGTTAAGAAATTCACGATTCGATTACAATTGAGTGTGCTGTGCTGCAATAATAAAACCATTATTGATCCATTTTGTTTATCTTGAAATTTTAGATATTGATTTGTTTTACATACATAAACGCTAACAAATAGATATCATAAATAATATTAATAATATTAATACCACAAACTCCTAAGACTTAACACTGTATACCTAATGCACTATTTGGCCAAAAAGAAGTCACCCCCTGGATTTAACTAAGGTCTTGTTGTTGCAGTCGGTCAGGTCTAGTTTCAGCAACAGTTTGTGCTCAAAGAATGAGGTCAGCTGACCTGAATAAACTGAATGACCAGATTATTCCATCAATGGATAGTTTCTTCCCTGRTGGCACAGGCATATTCCAAKATGACAATGATAGGATTCATCGGGTTTTTGTTTTCTTTAATCAAAACTCAGGAGTTGAACGTTAGCTGTTGGCTAACAGTTCTTCATAAAAAGCAGTGTTTGTTGTTGTTGTCATTGTTCCTGTTTCAGTCAAATTAAACTTCACGTTTAAAAGTGGCAACTCACTTTAAAAGTGTTTCTGACCCAGGTTGTCAAACGCTGGATGTAAAACTGGGTCATATCTGTGTAAATGAGGTTATGTTTTATCCACCAGTAGCAGTAACTCTTTAACATTTTGGGACCCGACCAAACTAAATAAACACCCACAGGAAGGCAATGAATGACAACGAACTTTATTATTAAACCGAGGTGTTTAYTCTACTTTAGAATAATTGGTATCTGGGAAAATGTCATTTTAAAAGGTTTTTTTTTAGCGAGCAGTGTATAAATATGCAAAAAATCCTGCCATATTTTTTCACTTTCACAGTGAAAAATTGTTTCACTTCCAGAGATTTTATTTTTGTTTCATTTTTAATCAAATATGACTCAAAATGCCACATAATTAAAACTATAAATTAATCCATACATAATCTTCTGCTTGCACCAAAAATGGGTCTCTGATGTATTTTTGATTACTGTCTAAGAAAAAAAAATAACTATTAGAACCCACTGAGGTCAGAATCACACAAAACCTCGGCCACCTGCAGGCAATGAGTCGTTTCTGCCACACACTGATAACAGGGGTGTGGACACACACACTCCCACAAACATCACGTCAACAGAACTCCCCGTCTTCTGATATCACAAATTAAAAAAAACTTTCATCAACCATGGGAAGGAAAGACAGAAACAAATAGTTATTAATCAGCTAAAAATAATGAAAGGGGAAGAAAACACAAAGGAACACCTACACACTGAACATGTAACGTTTTCCAAAATCCCACACATTCAAATAAAGTTTAATGTATTTTTACACTAACCTCGTCTCTGATCATGTAAAAATGGCGCTTAGAATGAGATAAATGGGAAAAACATGAAAGGGGACTACCAAAACAAATAGCAAATAATAAAAAAACATGAAAAAAGCTCAACTAAGTAAGTCCAAACACCTGCTTCTCACTTTAAAAGTGAAACAAACTAAAACAGAAAATATAAAGTGGTTATTTTCATAAAGGAGACTGAAACAGCTGAAGTGAAAGCTGAAGGTTTTCACACCCATAAGGCTCTCATCTGCTCCTGGTGACAGTTCGCCTTCAGGCTTTAAAAACACGTTATTCATATTTACAGGTCTGCAGCTGTTTGAAGCTGCAGGCATCKTCAGAGCTTCTTAAATGACAACGTCAGCATTTGCTTCATTCTTTAGCTGCTTGTTATGCGTTGTTTAGCTGTTTCCAATGCACAAATGTTTGTTTGCTTTATAGTTTAATTATGTTGAGGTTAATTGATTTATTTCTGCTTTTCGGTCCAATAATAAGTACTTCTTCATTCATGGGATATTTTGCTAACAGACAAGCTGAGTGTTTCCTAATATCATGTAGCTGTAGCAGCCATGTTGAAATGGATTGGCTACAAAAGTTAATCAGCCTTAGATGTGAATTCATTAAAATCCATCCAGTGTATCATCATCAGTTTCACTTTCACATCCTTTATTCTCCTCTTTCTTGTTGAGTTCTGACCTAAAGTAGCGCTACATTAGACAAATCTACATGTTAGGTTAGGAAACGGTGGACAGATCGCAGCAGGTTTGTCTGCTGGAGCTCAGAATYCGAGCTGTATAACAAAGAACCACAGGTGATCAAGATGCCTGACCAGTCTTTATGTTCTCTTCTTCATTCAGTTCCCTGTTGCTCTGATTTTCTTCTTCTCTTTTGCAGTTTCCTTTCTGCCTCATGCTGAGGCCTTACCCTCATCTCTTTTTTTCCTATTTTACTCTCCTTGATTTTTTTCCCAAAAGCTTTAAATCTCTTGACGCCTTCCTCCAACTGCACATCAGCTCCTTTGCACTTTTTTTTTTTGCTCTTGCTCCTGTTTTTCTCTGTAAGCTGATCAGATCTGCTTGTTTTCCCTGTTTTTTTTTTTTTTTTGAGCAACAACTCATAGAGTTGTATGCAGGACAGAAACACAGACAGGAGGTCTGAGACACAGCAGTCATCTTGGTTCAATAAAACATTCCTTTTAGCTAATTATGTGAAAATGTGTCATAAGTCATAGAGCTTGTGTGTTGATTAAAAAAAGGTTGAAATCTGTGTTTGCTGCATGAACGCTGCATTTCTTTAACCTAGTTCTTGAAAGTTTTCTGGCTGTGCCTCTTTTCAAAAGCAGCCACTGACCGACGGGACCAGCTATACCAGTTCCACGGCTGTCCCCATGGCAACCAGTTATCAGTGTGTGACGTCAGTAGCAGTCCCATCATGTGCAACGTCATCAGTGTTTCCATTCAGATCTCCAAGTTTAATCAGATTGTGTGGGTGCCAGTGATAAATTATGGTTTGAGGTAAGCCATGTTTGAAGGAGCTCGTGTTTTAGTAAAATGAAAAGTTCAATATTCGCCTTTAAAACCTGGGAATTTGTTTCAGAAAGATTGGCTGTTTTAAAGTTTTTATCAAAACACTTAGTAAATACAGCTTAACCTGTGAAAAGCCCCCAAAAATGACGACGGGTGTACCCGACGTGTCAAAATGAGACGCAGAGGGAACCTTGGAAAAAGCGTCAGTATGTGACAAGTCGGGAGTGAGAATGTGTTACTGGTTTTGGAAACTCAGGATCTTGGTTCTGCTTTATGAGGATGATGTGGTTCTGTTGTTTTTGAGCCATTATCTTCAGTGTGCATTGGGATGGGAATGTCCTAAACTTATATAGAGCTTTATCAAGTCCAAGAACTACAAACCGTTTAATACAAGCAGTCATTCACCCATTCACACTCACGTTCACACAATAAGGGTGGTAAACTACATTGTAGCCACAGCTGCCCTGGGGCAGACTGACAGAGGCAAGGCTACCATGCACCAGGGCCACCAGACCCTCTGACCACTACCAGCAGGCAAGGCAGGGGAAGTATCTTGCCCAAGGACACAATGACTGAAATGGGAACAGGGCTTCTAACTGGCAACCCACCAGTTACAGGATGAACCCATAACTCCTGAGCCACTGTTGCCCCAGGATGGTTCACAGGAAGCAGCTGGTACAGAAGTCAGCTCCTTAAAGTCTGAGGCCATAGTCCTCAACCTGAAACAAGTGGAATGTTCCTGCCTTAAGTATCTGAGGTCGGATTTGTAAAACTGGCGTACGCACAATATGAGCCCAGAAACTTGCGTACGCCACTTTTTACGCCAAGGTTGTGATTTATAAAATCCAAACTTGACGTGAAATTGTGCGGTGCCTCACGCCAGCTTTGACCCATGTGTACGCTCATTTTGGAGACGTGAAACTGCGACACAGATGGTGAAGTAAGGAATTAGAGCCACACTGTGTAATGATCACGGTCAGATATTTAATTTACCTTCAGAATCAGACTTAGATTTTTATTCAACTTTATCATTAGCTTTCTCAACAGTAATATTTATGCTTCTGCTGCTGAGCCATGAGGACCTTTGAAATAAAAAAAACTTAAATCTTAAATAAAAGTTCCCGTGCGCAACTCCATTCATCTGCTTCCTCCTCACATGACCCTGACCCACAGACCCCTTCCCGACAAGAACTGCAGGACAGCAAAAGTCACGCTTTGGATACAC
>NW_013952493.1:1608846-1628637 GCF_001266775.1 Austrofundulus limnaeus
GGCGGGGGTGTCTGCCACGGATAACAGAGCAGGCAGGAGGGGGAGAGGACGAAGAGAAGAGCGGTGGACATATTTCTAATTTTATCTGACTTATTTAATTAAATTTTTATTGTTTTTATCGTCCTGCAGGCTCTGAGGGAAAATTAATTTGAAGCTGAGTTTTTTAAAAATAAAAATCGTTAGATTACTCTAAAGCAAAATGAGGGTAAATCTGTGTCAGTTACAGACAATCTGTTCACGTGAGCAGCTGTCAGTCAGCACCTGTCAACCTCCAGACGCACGACGGAGCGTGTCTAAACCAATCACTTTTGTTGCCATTGATCAGCTGACTGATTTAAATACATCTTAACATTCATGAGGATCTTTGCATTGACTGTTTATGGTTGAGTGTGGGCGTGTAGAGGGTAGAACCTGAGGCGGGACCTCGAGTGCAAACTCTGACGTGCAGCTGTGATTTATAAAGGAAGATGCGCAGAAACGTGCGTACGCACGGTTTTATAAATCTGAATTTTTTTGGCGTACGCCATTTCCGCCTTTTGGCCAAATGTTCACTTTTAGTATGGTTTCCACGCAATCCTTTAAAAATGAGACCCCTGAACATCTTTTTCACAAGTGATGGTAGGTTGGAGCAGGAGATGGATCAACAGATCATGGCCACATCCTCAGTAGGGTGTTGCTTCTGTCTGTCATGGTGAAGAAAAGTGAAGCTCTCGTTTTACTGGTCCAACTACATTCCAACCCTCCCCTGTGGTCAGGAGGTATGGATCATGACTGAAAGAACTGGAATACAATAGGCCGAAATGAGCTTCCTATAGGGTGGTAGGTCTTAGCCTTAGAGATAGGGAATCGAGACGCTGCTCCTCCGCATTGAAATAAGTCAGTTGAGGTGATTCTGGCATCTGATGAGGATGCCTCCTGGATACCAGGCATCTTCCATTGGGAAAGAACCTGAAGAGACCCAAGGGATCCCCAGGCAAAGTTGGAGAATGTCTCTGATGTAAGGATTTCTGGGTTTCCCTCTTGTACCGGTTGCCTCTGGGACCGGACTACAGATAAGCACTAGAAGATGAAGACAATAAAGGTTTTTTTTGTTTGTTTGTTTTTGTTTTTTTGCTTTTGAGAGTGTATAAATTGTATAAACTATACCTGCTTAGTTGTTCAAAAAACCTTGTTACTATTATCAGTATTATTCGGAAATTGCACATGTGCTGGTGAACCCTTGTCACAGTCTCTCATTCAGGTCTGTTTGGTCACCACGTTAGTCTAAAATGGCTGTTGTTCAGTCTTTTTATGAGGCAAGACAAAGTGGCAAATATAATGCAAACATCGTGAGGCAGATAAGTAGCAGAAGAAAAGCCTGGGTAGCAAATGAGGCAGTTTAGAAGCAGTGTTTTAAAAAAACTGCACTTTTGTGTGAGTTTTGGGGTTGGAGAATTTGCAGAACTTTTACATGCATGAACACTAAAGCTGATACAGTGTGTTGGCTTAGTACATGCAGAAAATGTTTTTTTTATCTTCCTCCAAAATTGATTGATTTGCCTGCCATCTGATTTATCAACTCTTGCATGTTTCTTTTTTTCATTGCTCGCTCTGTCTCAAGTCAAACTTTGCCCCATCTGATTTTATCAAAGCAAATTCTTTTCACTCAAAGAAAACCCATCAATGTACAGATCAAGTGTAACCACACACCCAAACAGACTCTATGGCGTTGTGAACTGACTGTGAGCCAGCGACCCTTGGCTGTGAAAGGGTTAACAGCGGTCGCGATCTATCCGTCGCTGAAGGCCAGCGCTCAATTATTCAACAAGCTGCGATCTGGTTTCATCACCAGCGGACGTTGCAGCCAGCAGTTTCTTTCAGGACGGGAAATAAACACAATATGGGTTTGCAGGTCCGTGGAGAAGGTAAACATGTGGGGCTGGTGGAGCTTTGATTCCAGTAATTCATCAAACAAAACCAAAAACTGATCCCACTGAGGATACAGCTGTGGATGTGCTGTCAGATACTTGCATCATAACTTTCTCGATGTATAAGTTGGGAATCACTCTCAGCAATTAGCACATCATATTTTAGCTTTCAGTGTGAAGTTTCTTGTTTGTTCTCTCACCTACCTGTTGGTTTTTCTGCTTTGTCCCCTTTTCCAAAGTGTTCCGTGTTCCCTTGATTAACTGTCACTAAGTATATTTGTGTTCTGTCCTTCACGCCTTGTTGGGTTTCCTGTCCCTCCTAACTGTCCAGTTTCCTATGAGTACCTTGCCAGGCAAAGTAGTAAGTCCTGAAGTATTTTGGTTAATAAATGCTTTTGATTTTCCATAACCACCATGTCTGAATCTGTGTTTTGAGTCGCCTCCTGAGTTTTTACCTAACCATTGACTGTGTTTTAACTAGTGTTGTCCAATACCAGCATTTTTACAAGTACAGTACAAAATGCCCAATACCCAGAACCGATAGTAATTCTATGATCAATACSGGGATTCTGATATTGCTAATCCTTTAGATATGTTACACTTTACACCTCAAGTGAAACRTTTGTCATGTTTAAGAAAGTTCTACAAGTTGAAAGAAGATCTTATTTATTGTTTTTATTTAAAATGTTTCGACAGTATATTTCATGCTGTATTAGGGCTGGGCGATATGGCCCAAAATCAGTATCACGATATATTGACGAGTTTACCTCGATAACAATAAATGCACGACCACACAGAAGTACACGGTATAGTATTGTCATAACATTATACACTGTGTCCATGTTCTTAGTCAAAGTACACAGTTTAGTATTTTCTAATGAAGCATTTCACAAAAATGTGAACCTAAACCATTTGGACCAAAGGGATTTGTAAGGAAGAGTTTGATTTTGAACAGCTTTTCTGTAGTTTATATTTGTCATTTTAGTGTTTTTAATATATTTAATAAAAAAAAACATTTTTGTCAAGACTTGAGTCAGACATAGTCATACAAATATTTAGCCATCTTCATAACTTTTCAGTGCAAACACATTATGTATGCACTATAATTTTATATTTTAAAAAGTATACCAAATATGTCTTTTGTACTGCACAAAATAACTTCTAGAAAAGTTGAATTGAAAGTGTGTGTTTGTTTGTGTGTGTGAGTGTRGTTGAGTGTGGTTATCTCCCTCCATATGTACTCTCGCAGAAGGACCAAAACAAAAGCTGATTGTTGCAGGCGATTGTGGAATTTGTGGCAGTTCGTTCGACCACACATCCTCTCAGTGGGCCGAGCCAAGACTCTGGGGTCAGAACATCCATGTGTGTGTTGTTGGAAATACAACATTTATGCTTTGTAGTGGGTGTCAGATATTCCATACAGTTTCCTATGATTTCTTCCTAGATTTTCCATATGAGCTCGTTTTGAGCCGCGTTGCTGTAAATTGTGTGTTTTTCCAGCAGTTCCTGCTGCATCACCTCCCATGTGGGGATTTGTTTTTGGAAAAAAAGTCCACTGTTGATAACTGAGAGCCTTCCTGATGACAAGCCAGTTTGCTGACAAAAAGGGAAAAATTCATGTTATTATTTTTTTCGCTCTTTAGTCAAAATATTTCTCAAAGTAAAAACAAGTTTTCAACCCCTGCAGTTCAAACAAACACAGTGGCCATATTGAATTTCATTTGCTCATGTTGTTGCACCACATCAGGCCCTAAAAACCCCTTTAGTTGACACTTTCAGATCATCACACTTTTATCCATCATCTGCATGTGTTTCAACAAATGGTAGTTTGTCTCTAAATGTCCACATGGACTAGAGCAAACTGATTTTTTTTTAGAAATCAAACTAACATCTTTATAAAATCAAAGTGCAAGCATTCCTTGAACAAATGCATTTCATGTCAGAGTTTCAGACAAAGAGCTTATGTTGAGAAATAACAGAACTGTAGCCATTTTGATCGAACCTTGATAAATGTGTGCACAATCTCATACAAAATCACAAGATGTCACACTCAGAGTATGTGTTATGAAGGCCTCTCAGCAACTGCCACACCAAGATTTAACTCTGTATCTGTAAAACTGACTAAGTTATACATGTTTTGTATGTATGAAGTGCCAAATAATGTAAAATAAAGTTAAAATAGGTCACTAACATGTTTTTATTATTTAGCTCTGTTCTGTTAGGTCTCTTTACCTACAGTGTTAGATTTGTTTGACAATGACACACAGAGAAGAATGTTTGTTTAACCAAACTTCCTGGGTTCTACTTTATTATGTCCCCACAGCATCAAAGCCCATTATAAAGGTTCCTACCCCCCATACGTCACATACCACCACATCCCCCTTTCTCAATTCAATTTTTGACCTCCAGGAAAAAAAATGAATAAACATTTACATAACACCACATGAAATATGGAGATTAATTCATTGTTACATTGTGCCACCAATTTTTAAACACATTAAATCAAATACAAGTAAAGATCTCTTTAGCACTATACTGACTGAGAGAATAAAAATGCAAACAGTTGGTTCCAGAGTCTTATGAACAAACATAGTCTTTCAGGTAAACTGGCCTAGTCCTTGTTCTTTTAGAAACTATATCCATTTGCTAAAAGGAGCTGCACGGTAGGCCATGAGAGCAAGATATGGATCTGTCGATTTCTTAAGAAGATTCTTTACAGTCCTCACAGCCTCCCCRTTGCTCTGAGGAAAGTAGGGACATTATGTCACATGTCTGAAGTTCCACTCTTGTGCAAACTGTGTGAACAGCTCTGAGGCAAACTGTGGACCATTGTCAGACCACACCTCTTCGGGTATGCCATGCCGTGCAAAGATGGACTTAAACTGTAAAATCACAGCTTCTGAAGGAGTAGAGGCCAGTTTAGCAMCTTCAAAGAACCTTGAAAAATAGTCCAAAATTATGAAATAATGTTTGTTTTCCAGCTGAAACATATCAGCGCCAACTTTGGACCATGGTCTCTCAGGAAATTTAGTAGGTAACAARGTCTCTCTGACATATGTCCTCTCTSTGGCACAGATGACAYAGTTCCCTATCATTTAGGCCAACTCTTKGCKAAGTGGCAGCCACCAAACTGACTGTTTGGCTCTCTCCCTGCACTTTGTTATCTCCAAATGGCCCTCATGCAGCTTGGAGAGAATGTCTGCTCTCAGGGATGCTGGAATAACTATTCTGCCTCCATACAGCAATAGTCCTTTCTGAACTGTGAGCTCACCTGAGAAGGGAAGGTATGGTTGAAATGCTCAGCCAATAGAGTGCTTATCTGGCCATCCTTCTTTACAAAACAGTTTTATTTGCTGGAGAATGGGATCTTTRTCTTGGTGATCTTGAATTTCTTCCAGTCTCTTATCTGCAGCAGGCAAGCTTGCARTGACTGAATTTACATACAGTTTTATTTCCTCTTCAAACTGTTTTTCTCCCATCTTGCTGACAGGAGCTCTGGAAAGAACATCTGCAGTYGCCATCTCCTTACCTGGTACATGAGAGATAGAGAAGGAGAACCTCATAAGTCTCATACGCAACTGTTGAATGCGTGGAGGTAATTCATCCAAMCTTTTYGAGCCAAGCAGTGGGACTAAAGGTTTATGATCAGTCTCAATGTGGAAACKTTTCCCAATCAGAAACTCAGAAAATCTCTCACAGGCTCAGGTTATAGCAAGTGCTTCTTTTTCAATTTATGCATATCACTGCTCCATACTGCTGAGAGATCTTGAGGCGTATGCTATAGGTTTCCATTTCATGTCAGCTTGTTGCTGAAGAAGTACAGCATTGATCCCATGTGAAGAAGAGTCAGCAGAGACAAGTGTGTCAGCTTTAGGGTCATATAAAGCCAGCCCTGAGGGTGTGGTCAGGTCTGCTTTAATACTGTTGAAAGCCTCCTGCTGTAGGGGTCCCCAAGACCACAAATTGGACTTCCTCAGTAAATCTCTGAGGGGATGTGTCTTCTCTGACAGATRGGGCAAGAACTTTCCAAGGTGATTTGTCATTCCTAGAAAGCRTCTGACCTCGCTCACATTTGTTGTCTCTGTCATTTCTTTAATGGCRTTCACWTTTTCAGGGTCTGGATGAAYGCCTGATGCTTCARTAAWCTGTCCCAGGAATTTAAYCCTGTTCTTTGAGAACTCACACTTCTCATTGAGAGTGAGGAGGTTTCTTTTTCTGCCAGTGAACCCAGGAAGGCAACATCTTCGTTTGCATTATCAGTCACTGTGGCTACATTCACTTCAAACAGTCTTTTTGTTCTACACATCCGTGCAAAATGTCCCCACTTTCTGCAGTGATGACATATTGCCTCTCTAGCAGAACTTTAGCTCAGATTGTGTCTGTTTGGATCTCCACACCTTGTGCAGTGATATA
The DNA here is from genome assembly GCF_001266775.1 of Austrofundulus limnaeus. NCBI lineage: Eukaryota > Metazoa > Chordata > Actinopteri > Cyprinodontiformes > Rivulidae > Austrofundulus > Austrofundulus limnaeus. The sequence goes on from NW_013952493.1 coordinate 1,615,167, forward strand.
ATCTCTCCTGTAACTTTGCCCCACTTGTTTCTTCTGGGCGCCGCCATGTTGATGCGCATACATTTTATCCAGCTGCACATTGGATAAGTCGGTTTTAAAATTGTTATTTAGCATTTCCTGCTGTCTTCTAAACTGTTCAGTTTGTCTGGCACGATTAATGGCCTTTTCCAAAGTCAGATCAGGGTCCATTTGCAGCTGCTYRGATAAACGTTTGTCTTTTAAGCCAACAACAAATCTGTCTCTTACCATTTCATCATGCAGAGCTCCAAAATTCTGCGAGACATTGCAGCGCCATATGAAAGTTGTCCACTGTCTCTCCCATTTCTTGCTGTCTTTGGCTGAATTTAGCTCGCTCAAATATTATGTTCCTGCGAGTAACAAAGTGAGCATCCAACCTTGTCCTCACAGTGTCATAATCCTTAGCTTCCTCTGAGCYAAGATGAAATGAGACAATAATGTCCTCAGCCRCRTCCCCCATCGTATAAATTAAGGMATTTACTTGATTCTCRTCTGCTTGTCTCCAAGCCTGAAGCGATGCKGAATCTTTCAAACCTTTTAATCCACTTCAGCCAGTCCTCCGACCTGAATGTGAACTTTTCTGGTGGTGAAACTTGAAAGTGGCTCATTTTGCCTCGTCACTCCTTGCATCATTTTGTTTCCTCCAGACGACGTCAGCAGCAGTCCAGTCGACGTTCTGCCTTCATCTCCAGGAACTATTTCTTCAATGCTTCTGACACCATGTTCTGTTAGGTCTCTTTACCTACAGCRTTAGATTTGTTTGACAATGACACGCAGAGAAGAATGTTTGTTTAACCAGACTTCCTGGGTTCCACTTTATTAAGTCCCCACAGCAACAACACCCATTATAAAGGTTCCTACGCCCCCATACGTCACATACCACCACAAGTTCAATTTCTGAGTGTACAATCCAAGTGAAAATTTTCCACTAACTATATGTTTTTTAGCTCACTGTTCTTACATTTTGCTCATTTTTCCTAAATGTTCAATTTGAATGTTAAATGTTGTGTCTAAATATAAAATTCCAAACCTAAATATAAAAGATAAACCTTAAATGTTGCAGYTAAATAATAAAGTTTACATTAAAGTATTTCAGAATGGAACGCAGCCTTTGTTGTTGGTACGTGGCTTTTCTGGTGATGTCATCATCCTGCGACAAAAGCAAGTGCTAATGCAGCTAACACTGCTGATGCTACTAATGCTACTTAAGGTGGCCTTTAAAACCTAAAATATGTTAATTGAAAACAATATGGATGGTACCTGTCTGGCAGTTTGAAGGGCGGCTCGGTCACCGACCGCAACTGCAAGTGAAATGAGACGGTCTTGATKTAAGTTTGCATGGCAACGCACTATCCCATTACCACAGCGATTGGTTTCATATCTGACTTAAAATGCGTTGGGACGTGTATTCACATGTCTTTTCACTGGAAGAATAACTTCACAATTAAAACATTGCATGTAAATAAATAAAAAAAGAGTAATAATTCAAGTTTAGCTCCAGTATCAGTGCTTGTAGCCACATTTTATTTGAYATCTTATTGCATCATAAAGTTTATCAGCTAAGTTGCTAAACTTACATTTACAAACAAATTCTTTGGTCCGTGATGAATTTGCAAACTATTCTGACTTTGTAAAAAAAAATAAAAATAAAAACTCCGCCGTTGTTTCTCTGTTTAGTTTGCTGTCGGTGCACTGAATCCTGGTATATCCTCGGCCGGGAAGGAAATCGGATGCATCCTTGATTTTAGAGATTTTGTGGGCCACATGAGGAGGAGCCTTCGAATTGGGACAGCACTTTGCGCGGGGGAGTGATGTATGCGGCCGACAAATATGCACTCAGAGGATGCAGCCCATAAATTSAGACACAGCCTGTATTCCATTCCAAATTACTTTAATGTTGACTGCAACATTTGCATTTAACTTTTACATTTAGATTTACACATTTATATTTAGAATTCAACATTTAACTTTATTTGAAAATTAGCTGAGTTAGAGGTGGGTTTTTTTTTTGTTTTGTTTTGTTTTTGTTTTGTTTTTTGTCTTCTAAGGTGGCAGCCATCTTGAATTCCACTGATTTTCAGAAGTTTATCAGTTGTAKAGGTGCATCTAATGGTTATTTCTTGATCCAGTGGTTCAAAAACAGAAAGTGTAATAAATGCACATGTCAGGCTCCCACAGTGTAGGAGGTGATTGGTGGGGTGCAGATCTGCACTGAGAGGCGCTCAGAGGTTAAACTGGCAGACACCCGTGTCTCCCCCAACATAATGACTCCCAGCTGGGCTCCTCTCAGTGTTTACTTTAAAACTTCGCTGTGGACTCCGTCCCTCACCGACTGGTCTTACTGGAAACTTCAGACATCCAGATCTTTCTCTTCACTCCATCTCAGTTTGTCCGCTCGTCTCTTTTCTTCAACTCTCTCTCTCTCCCTCTCTCTCTCTCTCTGCATCTCATTTTCTCCAACCCACCCACACACTCGCTCCATCCTTGCCTATTTTCTTCCTCCTCTCTCTTTTTCTACATTTTTTATCCTCATTTACCCAGATCCCAGGRAAGTAATACACATCTGATTTAAAARCTAGTTCTCAAAAAAAAAGTACATTTCCCCCCAACCCAAGCACTTTTTCTGCAGCCAGGAAGCAGAGGACGTGTAGGGAGTCATGGGAGATTAGACAATCTGAATTATTCTGTTGTCTCCTTCAATTTCAGGGCAAGCTGCCCGGATCTTTACCCTAAAGTATTAGATGTTTGAAGCAATTTTATTTTTCCGGTTGTTATTTTTCTTTTCAGCAAATCGCTTTGTTGGGTGGGTGAGCTCAGTTTAAAGCTTGTTGAGAAACAGATAAAATCATTGATAAATTAGTAAAAAAAAAAAAAAAAAAGGCTGAAACATGTTATCAACAGCCATCATCACCTTTTGTCTTTGTCTCTCACCTTGGCCACATGCTCCGGATGTATTTTTAGTCTGCACAAGCTGGACTCACGCACACAGTTTAGTTACATAACATGATTTGGGATCTGTTCTGAGCAACAACAAAAAAAAGGGAAGAAAGAAAGAAAGCTTGTGGAACTGTCATTTTCATGTGAGCTCTTGCAGGTCACCTGTTCCTTTCTGTGTTTGTATCAGCAGAGCTGGACACAAAACCTTCATCCATCTCTCTCAGCTGATTCTCTTTCTTTCTTTCTTTCTCGGGTGTGTAGGTGGTAAATGAGTGTGATCACGCCGTCGAGCTGGAGGCACAATTAAACAGCTTCTATAAATGTCTGCAGCCAAGCTGGTGGAGCTGTCAGAAATACAGTATGTTGCGAAAGAGGAGTTCAACACTGAACGAAAACACGCTGCTTATGAAATCAGGCGTCTCGTCTCAAGYGAATTACAGCACGAAATTAGAAAAATGGAGAAAGCAGCACAGAATAATCTGAATGTGATTAGGTGAACATGACTTAAATATGACTGGGTCGGATTTTATTGCTTTTACAGCATATTGAAGTGAAGCGATGCACTCTGCCCACTATAACTGGTCCAGTTCTTGTTCTTGACACCTTGAGTGGACAGTTGTCTAATTTGTTGCAGCGTATGCAACATGTTTTAGTATTGTTGGATCCCTGGTTTGTATCTGTTAATCCAGCTCTCTGCTCCCCTTTCACACCAGCTCCTYGTTTGTAATCACCACACCTGCTGGGCGGAGCAATAAATTAATRACATTACACAAATAAATCAGTATCAATAAAAAATATGTGTTAAAAGTTACCAACACATTTCTTTTTTCTCTCTCTTCWAGGAGGTTGTATCACAAGAAGAAGATGTCACTCAGCCCCAGTCCAATCCCCAGATCGACCCGTCTGAGCTCGTCCCACGGCTGTGCCACCTGGTGCGCTCTGAGACGGGCTACGGCTTCAACCTCCACAGCGATCGATCACGGCCCGGTCAGTTCATCCGCTCCCTGGACCAGGGCTCCCCTGCAGAAACTGCCGGACTCCGACCCCAGGACCGACTCATCGAGGTAGGGAGGATACGTTTAAACACGTTTTAAATTTGCAAAGCTCAGTAATCTGAAGCTGGTTGGGTTTGTGCACGACAAAAAAAAAATCTAAATGTGTTTTTCCATAATTGCGTAGAGTTGAAAGGAAAATATCAAGATGTAAGGAGATATTCTGAGTGTTGGTGTTGTTGAACAGTGAACTCTGATGCAGCAGACTGGGGGAAATGGGGAAAAAAGCAACAAAATAATTATTTATAAATGACACCGAGTTTGTCTGGTTTGTGTCAGAGATAAGGATAATTGACAGCATGTGAGAAACTTCCCACAAGAGAAGCAATTTAACCCTTCACCTCATGCACGGTTTCCTTTTTTTCTTTTAGTTTTGTGTCCTGGTGCTGCATCACTCTGTGCTTTCTCTTCCAGTTTTGCACATGTGGCATAATTTCCACACAGCTTTCCATTTTATCTCCTGTGAATAAATAACATTTTACTGGAACACTGGCACGCAGCGTCGTCCAAGGCTGCTCTTTTTTTTCCAWAACTGGAAAATTCATTTGCACCATGTGTGCAAAAAGAACCAACCTTGTTTGGTTACACTTATACACTTATAATTAAATTAATGTATTAAAAGAAAAATACCAGARCAGCTTAGATCTGATGCTACAAAATAATTTGCCAAGTTTTACTACGTTTTGTGTCCCACATCTAATGAGATACAGATGTGATCCCATCTCAAGATTACTTCACACTGCACACGTCACACTTGTTTTTTAAGAAAGGAAGGAGGCTCAGCTCAAAGGAGAGGAGTTTATGCACCATATATGAGAAATAAATGATGCACAATAAAGAAAATATCAGCAAAGAAAATATATACAAATAGAAAGAAACTAGGAGTCCCACGTCCCAAATTAATGGTGCTTTATTGGATCCAAAATAAAGTTGCTTCCATCATTTTTATAAACAGTTTTTTTCTTTTTTTAATATGAGGGTAAACACACAGTAGTCACACATCTTTCCCAGGATCTTTGGCTTCCTTGGTGTATGTCAGGGTCGAGGCAGGAAAAACTGAGAGTCTGATTTTCTGTCAAGATCATTTTGAGATCAAAAGCTGCAAAATTAAGSACAAAAAGTAAGGAAATTTGCCTTTGGTAGATTATTTTTTTTAGTGGAACAATGCTTCCTGGCAAAATCTGTTAACTTCCCTGTTAAATGGTTTTAAATTTGTAAGGAACATGCATTTGTGAGATGAGCAGTAGAGCTGAGTATGTAGGTTGCCTGGTATAAGATTAAGTTTATATACTGCATATCCAGATAATTTTGCATGTTTCAGCAGGTAATTTTTAAAATATATTGTTTTTTTTTCTCCATGATAGATATTTGTCTAGTTTTGTGGCCATTTGCTGATACAAACACTAAAAGAGCTGCAAATGTTTTCTATTTGAAAAGGAATCAAGTTAAGAACTTCTCTATTTAATTCCACCAGTTGATGTCCATCCATAACCACGCTCTAATCAATTTGTATAGAGACGTACAAAGAGTATTTTGAGTCAGTTTGGGGTAGAATATTAATCACATTAAAGCCTTGGTATTAGAGGGAACTGATGCTCTGAAGCTCCGCCGGTGAGAATCTGTGGGAAYATCCTGTAAAAGGTCACTGATGGCACCAAATGTCCTCCACTTCCCTGATAGGTTTCCATTTAGGAATAACACCAAACAGTCGTTTCGTTTCATCTGAGCTGTCAGCTGATCCTCTTTCATTTGTGAGAAAAAGTTTCTGACATATTACTTTTATCTCTGATCTCTTCAGACATCTTTTCTTCTCAAAACAAACCGATCCAACAAATAAAGCTATATCTGGAGTTTATTAGCCACATTTGGACCAAAAATTCTATAGCAATAATGTGTGTGTGTGTGTGTGTGTGTGTGTGTGTGTGTGTGCGCCCTGTTAATTACAGTAGTCTAATCATAAACGTGCTCGTGTTGTCTGTCAGCAGCTTGTTAGAGAGGTGAACAGCCATGAAGAGCTCTCTCCCCCCACGGCTCATTACGCTGGAGATGTATCAGCAGCTAGCGTAGTAAAGGCCAACATGATGGCTCAACTTTCTGCCCTGTGTTCAGTGAACGCCTCGCTGGTCTCTGCCGTGGCTGCATTCAGCCGAGTGTGCTCTGAGAACTTGAGTGGGACAACAGAAAACTCACACAGACRTGAAGTTTAGAGGTTGATGTCACAATAGCTCTCGTTTCAGCACCACTGTGAGTTTATACCTGCCTGTCATCACTTCTGTCTCAGTTTTTCCCAGACGAATCTTTGTTAAACTTTCTCAAGCTGGTTTTAGTTCTCAGCAGTGGAAATAAAACCTAATAATAATTATAAACTTGTATTTGAAGCTCWCCACTTTGCCTAAAACTACAACTCCAAATAAAAAACAGCAACCCCACAGCATGATGCTGCCTCCACCTTGCTGCAGCGTGGGAACACTGTTGTTTTTTTCATCCCCAGTCTTGTTCCTGTTAGCCTGAAAGCCTCTGCCACATGCAGGAGACRAGAAAGAACAAAACAAGTGAAGGACAACTGCAGCCTTTCCATGACTAAACATCCACAGAGGAGATAGCAACGAAGGGGTGGGTTTAGGGGTAAATGATTTATTTTTTAAGTAGATCGAACTGAATCAGTTGGGGTTGAGAGTGTTTAAAAGTCCAGTTGTTGATGCAATGATGCCATACTTGCAAATGAAGACCAGTTTTCAGCTCTGTAACAGGGGGGGCTTCTGAGTGAATGGTAAACTTTACAAAATAAATATTTATGTCTAATAACTGAACTGGTTTCCTGCTTTAATTCAGGCTTTCACTTTGAACACATTTCTAAAGTTGTACTGTGGGAACAGTCTTGTTCCTGATACAAACTTTGGAAATGTGGTTAAAGACATCCACTTTGGTTCATCCAACCAGAACACAGTTTTCCAGACAACTTGAAGACATTTGATTGATTTGGATTGACTGATTCTTCCCTATTTACCTGAGCCTTTTRTAAGAAAGGTCTGCTCTACCACACACATATGGAGACACAGGAGAGTGTGATCACATTCACTGATTCGTTTTTTTATTAATTTATTCATCAGTTTTGAAAAGAAGTCCAGTTTTTGCTAACGTCACAGTTGTTCCACATTTTTCCCACTTCTTAGTGACTATATTCACAGTGTTTCAGTGGAAATGAATCCTGGTGATTTATTGGTACCCATCTCCTGATTGATGGAGCTCTATGTGAACCTTGGATTTTGCTGTAGCTAAAACAGCTGAAACTAAAATCCTGCCGGCTGTGGCAGCTGAGCTTTAWATCCTGTTGATCAGTCACCCAAACAGACCAAAGGCTGTGATTAAATAATAAAGTGCTTCAACACATCATTAGTTTAGGGATGTGCGCAGTTATGAAATCAGCATGTTTCATYTTTTTAGTTTATAACCTGGCTACACTTTTACATTTTAAATTAAGGATTACAAGCTGAAATGTTCCAGTAAAAGTGGATAACCTTTTAAAATGATTTCATATTTTACATAAAAAGCCTCTTTTTTTTTTCAGGGAAAGACTCTTTGTATTTACTGAACATTTCATCAAGTACTAATAAGTACAATCTTGACTTTTCTTGTTGTGCCACTTTTGCTATACTTTGTTTATCATTTCAGAGAATAATATTGTACTATATATACTTTTATAAAGAAGAAGATACCTTTCAGGTGCACAGGATCTCTGTGCAGTCACACACTCAGTATCAGGAGGTTTAGAAGAATAGCCTCATGGGAAATGAGTCTGTCCTCAGCTCCTACAGCAGGTATTAATTAACTTAGTGAGAAGAGAACAGTGAATTATTCTGTGTGGTTGGWTTGTTAATGAAGTCTGTGAACCGAGACACACCTGTTGTTGGCCAAATACAAAGATATTTGTTCTCACTGTGATAAACTCATGATGGGATAAAACAGATGGAGTGGTTCACATATATTATTTGATGATGTTCTTTCATTTCTGCACCGCTCATTGTCGTCTTCTCTCCTCTCCCCGAGTTTCCCTTCAGTTTCCTTTTTCCACCTGAAGAAGCCACAGGGTCGGACTCACAGCGTCTGTTTGTTCGCACCAATTTGTCTCGCCTTGCTCTGCTAAAAGTGAAAGCCAAAGCAAACTATTCTCCCTTTTCTATTTCTTTGTTTGTCTTTTCTCCTCCGCCTCGTCCTGAGCGGTGAATTTTAAACAAATTCTCCATCAGCACACAGATACCTGAAACCCGTGGCACAGCCGGAGCCCAGGAGAGCCATCAATAATTGATTGTGCACCAACGCTAACTTTGGTGCGACGCTACGCTCTGAAACGTAGTTGTTGAAACACGGCGAACAGATAAGAGCAGGCAGCAGCAGACGGCTGTTTGAATAACTGTGGGCCGAGGTCAGAAAGCTGTCAACATTAGCCTGTTCAAATCGTATTTGAACTTTACGTTGCACTATCACCCGCATGTACAGTTTTCTGAAACTTTTTTTTGTAGAAAAAAATCATTAATCACTTATGACTTAAAAAAATGGAACAAATTGTAAAAACTGCATTCTCTCTAAAAAAAACATGTGGCCTATTAGAAAATATTTTGTTGATGCCTGACTCCCCCTAGTGGTTGAATGAGGGGACACATGTGCTCTTTGTAGAATATTGTCTTTATTGTCTAGTTTACATGGACATTTGTATACATTGAATTGTCAGGCAGGTTGTTTGCTTTATATATACATGTTTATTTAGAGCTTTTGTTCTTCCATTCATACTAAACTATAACAAACACTCTCCAGAGGGCACAATATACATCTGAAGCTGATCTGTGAAATTCAGTGTGACATTAATGCACCACTACTTGCTCACACAGAGAATGTTTGTTCTGCTCTGCAGGTGAATGGTGTGAACATTGAGGGCATGAAGCATTCGGARGTCGTGGCCTTCATAAAGAAAGGAGGGGACCAGACGTGGCTGTTGGTTGTGGATCCCGACACGGACGAACACTTTAAAAAGAGCGGAGTGGTTCCTACAATCAGCCATGTCAAAGGTGGGACTTCACTCTTTTATCCTTTTTAGATTAAGGTGGCAGGAATTTTAAAGGRGACATGTGTAAAATCCAATTGTTTTGATGTTAAATGCATTTTTGTTGTGTACTTGGAGTCTCTAGGAGTGTAGAAAAGTTTAATKTAGTCTCCCAGTTCGGCTTAGAAATCTTTATATGCTGTTTGAGTCATATTTTTCAGTTTTYGCTATTTTCTATGATGTTTACAGAATTATTATGTCAAATTATTTGCGGCAGAACTTTACTACAATTACATCATCGTCATTCTCCACTGACTCTGGGTCAGACTCTCGCTCCAACATGTAAGGCTGGATGGACAAGTCTTCTGTTGTTGACATCTTTTAATTCATTTGTTAATAAAACGTTTCTATCAAACTRGAATGGATGCAGGGTTTAAAGAGACAGCCTCAAAACGAGTTGATCTGAGACACACCTCAAAAAAGGGGTGAAAGAGGGGCTTGTGGAGTTACAATAAGGAGGAATTCAGACYGAAGCCTTGCAGTTCCATTTTATAAAGACCCCCAACTGAAGTGTTTAAATGTGAAAAACAAAGATTTAAAAGCATGATGTGTCCACTTTAATGTAAATATTTGCTGTCAAAATGATTGATAAGTCTTTCTTTTATGACAATAATCATCAAGTAGAGGCTTGAGGACTACATTCGGCTCAGGAAGCATATTCTATTCATGCAACAAAGAGTTTATATATTAAAACCTTGSATTACTTGAAGGAATGACTAGCACTTCTGCCATTAATACCAGTGTTAAGACTCATTATATTCAGAAATAAAAGTTTCTCAGACCTTAAAAATGTGTTTTGCATGAATTTACTCCTAACAAAATCTTGCGCTACTCACCAGTGTTCAGAGTGGGTGCCGGTGGATGACTGTCAGCGACTACTATTGTATCAAATTGGACTGAGTTATATTTATTTTTGTGATTTACAATTGTTTGTCCAGTTGTCCAGACTTCTCTATAAAAATGTAATGAATAAAACTGTTAAACAAATGATCCAATTTACATATTGCTGTCTGTGAACTATTTATTTTCCCAGATTACGATGGTCCACCCATATCCAACGGCTCCCACAGCACTCAGGTCAACGGCAGCTCCACCACCCAGTCCATCAGGTCCACTCACTCTGACCTCAGCAGTCAGGGCAACAGCACGCAGGTGGGTGTGACGATTCGTGCACGTTTGGTCATCTACATCAAAGCCCACAATCCTTTAATCTGCCTCACATTTCCATTTCCAATTGTCCGTGTTTTTTACACTCCAGCTGGCAGATGACGAGGGCAGCCGGCTCTTGGACCCGTTCGCAGAGATAGGTTTGAGGTTGGCCGCCACAGCGGCGGAGGAAAAGTTGAAAGTCCACTCCAAGGAAAAGAAGAAGGCCCCGCAGATGGATTGGATAAAGAAATATGAGCTCTTCAGTAATTTCTAGGACGTTCCTCTCCAGAGACACTTCAGAGACCAAACGATGGCGCTCCGTGCAGCATTCTGGGCGGACAGGAACCAAGACTAACTGGTGTTAAACGTGGCGAGAAAATAAAAGTTGTCCAAAGGATTTTATCCTGTTTCAGACGCCCTTTAACAGTTACTCTTCTGTCGACACGAGCAAAGAGCTGAATGTTTGCAACAACTGTTTCATTTGCAGATAAGAGTATTTACAAAAAGACTGATATCAACTCTACATTAATTCTTCTTACTCAGAAAGACTAACTATAGCAGCTATTTTTGTATTTAAATCTTATAAACAGCTCTAAATAAGTAGTAGTATCCCACCATCATGGACTGTCTTCAGGAGTAGACACTGTGACGTTAATGACTGTGGACATCGAATTTTCTCTGAATCAGTCTGAGGACATCTGAAACTGGCTGAAGATCACTGTGAACGAGTGGAGGCTCTCCACTTCCACCCTGTGCAGTCACTTTGATAAGTGTTTTAACCAAACTCTCATTCAGGAGCTGAACCACTGTGGATCAAACCAGTTTTATATCTTGTAGGTCTAAAATCTCATTTTTTACAGAAGGACATTGTGCACAAATTTGCACAACAGAATGTTGTGAACACAAACTTTTTGTGTTGAAAAGGGACAAAAAGCAACAAAAGAAATGAGGTCTAAGCATTAATGCATATTGAAATGAGGGATGGGTTCAAGGCTTCATGTCTTCATTCATCTTATAAAACTGCCTCCCGACCCCCAAAAAATAAAAGAAACTTATATGAGGTCAAGAAAGAAAGATTCAACAATAAATTATAAGCGGTGTTATRAAGATGTTTTAGACCTTTTAAAGTGGGGGTTTCTGTGAAAAGATTATAAACTTTTAAACTAACGGCTAGTCCAAACACAACAAAGAGGGCGGACGCTGTCGCAAACATTTCTCTGCAGTTCTTGCAAACACTGTTTCATAGGATCTTATGCAAATTCACATCAAACTGTTATTTACACAGAATTATTCAGTTATATGTTAGCACAAGTAGCAGCAGATGCAGATGCTGCAAGTCCTCTGCAAACCAGCATACTTCAAAACTTCATTTTCAAAACTTGCAATATAGCTAAATTCATTTTCAAACCAATGGATTTAATTTCACTTTATGCAAATTCAGATTCATTCTGAGCTATTCAAATTCAGTTTCTGATGGCACAAGTTTCTTCCCATRAGTACACAACAAAATGTRTTTAACTGCTAAATGCTTTTGCATGGTTTGTCCCCCTTAAATATGTTTGCATGAACTTTAAAGAAATRTTGAAGACCTTTTAATACAGATATTTTAGAAGTAGGTCAACTCAGACCAAACTGATGAATAGCTATGCAGGGCTAAGACCAAAGGGGATTTTTCTTGTCTTATATGGATGGTTTAGTCATTTTTGAAGTAATGTTCTGTGATTGAGAACAAGCTATGAAAAGAAAAAAGTGGCTATACAGATTGGTCTTCATTTTTTATATGCTTCAGGACTCATACACTAGCATAATAACACAGTAAAACAGTGACCCACTGCAAAACTATCAAGGTTTAACTTAGTTACGCTAGTTTTCTATCACATMAGCATGATGTTTTTTTTAAAGAGATTCATTTTATTTCCATAAAAGTTGCTGTAATGGGTCGTTCAAACATCTATCTACAACAGGTAAGATATTGATTGTTCATAGCTTTTTCATAGAACCCCAGTTTAAAAGCCTTGATGTGAATTTTTGATTCGGTTTGAAATATGAAGGCATGTTGTGTTTTTCTAAGAAGATATGGAAGGAAAACTGATACCCTGGCCAAGTAGCCTACCATTAAAATGTCAGTATTAATTATATTTATTTTGTATTAGATTCATTTAACAGCGCAGAATGTTAAAAGAGAACATCGTATTCTTTGTCACTAAATAACTGGAAGGAATTTCATGGTAATATCTCAGAATATGTTATCAGAATAAGTGTTTAGTCTTGCTTTATGGAATGTGAAACAAAACAGGACAAACTGGTGGGAGAAACCATATTTGGGAAGTAAATACGACATAAATCTTAGTGTTTACAGCTTTATTTTAAGAAACAAGAGCCAGCGTTTGAAGTTTTTGAAMTCTAAATGTCCTGTGGGATGTGGCCAGATCTGTTGCAGTTTTGTGCAGCAGTTTGTTGGGTGGAGGGTGAGGTGGAGAAGCTCACAGAGGACAGCGATGAAGAGGAGAAGCTTGGGAAAGACAGAGGGAGCCGTGGAGATTACTGAGGATTTTTAAGAACGCGGGAGCAGCTGTTGTACACATGCTCACACGCATGTTTGTATGTGGAGAAGGTATGCAGTACATGCCACAATCCAAAGAATGTTGATGTTATTGCATTGCCRTCATTTGTACCCTCTCAGCAAAACAAACTGTCACATGTGGAACAGCAGGTTGCTTTTTTCAATAAAGTGTGACAATGGCGTTGAATTAAATATCGTCTTTCCCACCTGTCCTGCTGGATCATATTTCATTTTGTCTGGTTCTGCTCTGGCTTTCATTCCTTCTCTTTATTGGTTGTTTTTGTTCCCTTTTTCCTTCATTTGTTCCCGTTTCCTCTTTTTTATTTTTTCCACTCAGCACCCTTTTTGTCYCCCTCTGGTCGAGGATTATGTTGGCATAAAGTTTCAGGTTCAGTCTGTTCTCAGAGTTCTGCACCAACCAGCTGCTGGGAGCTTTGGGACACATAGAGGTTAAACAGGAGTTAAAAGTGTGTTTGTGAGAAAGACTGAGGAGGAGTTTGTCTGTCCTTTGTGTGTGTGCATGTGTGTGTTGCTTTTGTATGCAGAAGGTTGGCTACAGTTTTGTTGTAGTTCTATTTTTTTATATTTTATTTAATACATATTTTTTATGAGAAATTCAAAACAGTGCAGCAAGTTTATATATATATATATATA
>NW_013952493.1:1629256-1631257 GCF_001266775.1 Austrofundulus limnaeus
AAATTTAAGTAGTTCAATTGTCAATGCTTCATATGTGCAAAACATACAGAGAATTGAAATTGCGTTACTCTCTTTCCCAGTTACATTATTAAACAAGTAATCAACAGAAATTGCACAATCCAATAACATTGTAAATAAACAAAAAATTGACAATAAATGTGTACTACAATATTGTGACATAAACACAAAAATAACAGGAAATGGATGGGACCTCAGTGATGCAAAATAAAGATCTTTATACAAGAAAAAGTTGAATATTGCAATTATAGTGGAATAGAAGCTTAATGCTGGTAAATGTAAAGTAAAGTGAAGGATGCATATGAGTGTCAAATTGATATGTGCATACAATTATCACAGATGAGGGAGGGAGGGGGTATTTAGTGTTGGTAATGAGTGTTTTTATTTATTTTTGTAAATATTCTCTCTTTTTTAATTAGATGCCTGCAACATGTTCCAATGAAACTTTGAATTTTGCGCTAACAATCTGGACAGTCATTTTCCTCTTTGACCTGGAGGACACCACGTCCATGATTTCCAGTAACAATTTGAAATGTGGACTCATCCGACCACAGGACACTTTTCCACTTTGTCTCAGTCCATCTCAGATGAGCTCAGGCCCAGAGAAGCTGGTGGTGTTTCTGGRTGTTTTTGACATAGGGCTTTTGCTTTGCATGGTAGAATTAGATTTAATTTGCACTTATAGGTATAGCAACAAACTGTGCTCACAGACAATTGTTTTCTGATGTGTTCCTGAGCTCATGTGGTAATTTATGATGTTGGTTTTTAATGCAGTGAGGGACTGAAGGTCACAGGCTTTCAATGTTGGTTTTCGGCCTTGCTGCTTGCTTGCAGAGACTTGTCCAGATTCTCTGAATCTTTTGATGATATTAGTGACGATGTTAAAACTCCAAACTCCTTGGAATTGTTGGATTATTTGCTCACACAGCTTATTTTTGGGAACATACTTAAAAAATATATTTAAAATTCAAAAAATAGTTCAAATCATAAGAAGCTGGGTTTTGTAGCGATACTCTGAACAAAAAATTTCTTACCTGCTGTTAATGTTGTAGATCTTTTAACAGTTACAATGTTTAAAAATCATTAAAAACGTATGGTTTTTAAACTTTTTTTAAGCTTTAATTAAAACTATATGAAAAGCACAGAAGAGAAAATGCTTTCTGGCGCATAGTGGTCACTACAGTGGGATGCTAATTAAAAGTAATTTATTCTTAAACGCAGTTGTTTTTATAATGAAACTGCCCATCAGCCGCTAGAGTGCTCTATGCTGCTTCACTCCATTGAGGTGCATTCAGTGGTCAGTTGTTGTAACTGCATGATGARAATGTTCTCTGAATCCAAGATGGCTGACAGACAGCCACACCTGTTAGGTTCTGTATCCACTCAATCCTTGTATTCCAGAAGAACCCTAGAGTTGAAAAAGTACAATGATAAACCAGAACATGTAAGTGGTCATATTCTTTTATTTTGAAATAGTTTTTTATAAGCAGTAAAGAGCAGTTAATTCTGTCCACTGATGTGGATGTTATGCGTCTGAAAGTATATTTCTGATTTAATTGATGCAGTACCAATTTAGTAAAAAAAAAATGTTTTGGTCATAAAACTTATTTTTCTACATTTTTTAAAGTATTCATTTTAAAATGGATAATCTTGTGCACATTAAGTACAGTTTGTGTGAGTGGCACTTAAGGCTGCTGTATGTAGTTTCTTGAAAACCCAAAAACTTAGAAAATTTTGAACAGATGCAACCTTGTAGTCCCTCCCCCCTGCTCTCAGCTCCCCTCCCTAAGCTCCTCCCCCACAGCAGGGCCCAAAGTCGGGAGCGAGCAAGCTTGTAAACAGGAGGTGAGGCTAGCTGTGTGAAGCTGACACCCCACCGACACAAAAAATCCAAACAAGTAAGCGGATTGGTTAGTGCTTCGTTTGTGCAGAGCGTTTGTGCTGTTACAGTTTTTGAGATATTAAACATTATGTCTTTAGCTC
>NW_013952493.1:1631905-1634040 GCF_001266775.1 Austrofundulus limnaeus
TTTCCCCCAGAGATTATCTGTCTAATATCAATCTGTCAGGACATAGTGACAGTTTTAACAAATATGTCAAAAATATATTTTTTAAAAAGTTACAGACTGCAGCTTTAAAAGGAAGCCCTTAATTACAGAAATTCCTTTAGACTCCACTCCAGTGACTGCCGGAGAACAGTAGGGACTACAGATGATGAAGTGTCAGTCAGGATGACAGTTCTGTTGTCTGATGAGGACCATGAAAAGGGTGGTCAGCTCGATGACGGACCTGTGAAAGATATGAATATGGTTCCTGGTCACACACAAGGCCACATAAAGTTGACGACTTTGATAGAGACTTGCCTCCTGTTCTCGGAGGCTGGAAAGTGGACTTCAAAGAAAAAAATCCAGTAGATTGTTTTATTTTATTCATTTATTTTTTGACCATCTGTTCCCCATGTGATCTACTTAACGATTTAGTGCACAACATCAACTTCCAGAAAGGAAGAGAAAATCTGTAAGAAGAGAAAAAAATACAGATTTTTTTTGTGTGTGATCAATATGTTCATGGATAACAGTACACTTGGTACCTAGGAGCAGTGGTTTCCAAACTTTTCTGTTTTTGACATACAAAATAACAACAGCAGAGACCTGTTTATGGGATAAATCTTGTGCCAGGATAAACTGAATTTGAATTACTCAGATTCTGAATGTGCAAAATTTGAATTGATTGCATTTGTTTGAAAATGAATTTCATTAAATTGAAACTGAACTTAAAGATCCCATACCYGTTCCCTCATCTGGTCAATTAAGGACATAGTAACAATAGTCATTATTGTACTTTTATCCATTCAAGGTGCATTAACCTCACTCCTTTGAAACAACTAAGGCAGAAAAATGTTGATAGTTATATAATTATTTCAGAAAATCTTKTTATAGCCCTAAATGATGTGGATCCCAAGCCCAACTTTGGGAACCACTGCCCTTGAACATAAATGTACTGGTCTAGTTAGGATGACCTTAGCAGACATCATGTGTGCTAACAGATCAAATTCTGCATTAACTACACTTCAAAAAAGCTATTTTTTAATTATACTTTACAGCTGATAGATTCCTCTAAATAAGACCACTGCTGAGGGCTACACTCTACAAAATATAGATAAAATACAAGGACTTACAACCAAAAACTCAGAAAGAAAGACGAGGCAATTAGTTTCCACATGGTGGTTGTAATTTATTTATTTAGGATTAAGTTTTTTAAGTTAAAGAATGGCAACTTTCATAGCACATCAAACTATAGTGAGCTCAGATCATGAAGAATCTTAGAAAATAATCTAAATTTTGTTTAAAATAGATTTTTTTTTCTAAGACTCAGAGACAATATTTTTTGTGTTTGCCCTAAAAAGAGTAAAACCACTAAAGATTTTGTTTGATTCAGTCTTTCATAATTCATGTGCCAGAGGGTGTGTTTACTCTCAGCACTTTTATTAGTTTTAAAAAATTTTTACAGAATGACACCAATTAAAAAAAAAAAAGGCTTGATAGACTGCTGTTAGTCCACTAGGAGGCACCCTGCCAGCGTTTCGAGCTCAGGAAGTGGGACTGTAACTTTGTAGCATGGAGACTGTGGATCCATGCAGAGGCCTACCTGGGCTTTCTTGAAACACGCTGCACGTGGCCACTTTATCGAGCTCTCTGGAGGTTATGGCGAGGCCGAGCGGTGACGCCAGCACATCAAAGAGCAGCCACGGTTCAAAGCAGTCTGCAATTTCAGAGCAGTAAAAGCAGGAGAACAGAGGCACAGAATAGAGCCACAGGTGGGCACTTTCTGTTTTCGCCCAGCTCAGCCTTTGCACACATTTTATTTATTTATTTGTTGTTTGTTTGTTTGTTTAGCTCCCTGCAGATAACAGATGATTGCTCATCTTGAACCCCCCAGGGATTTCTGTCCCTTTTCCAGCTTCTCCGAGCTTAATTTATCAAACCTCTGCTTGTTTTAATCTGTTCTTCCAGCTTTACTCTTTATTCTGCTTTTGTGTTCYTTGGGTCGCGCTCGATGTATCCCACCACACCTCAGCGCCACGGGTCCACTCATGAGTGGCACCGGTTTAACAGTGCCAGGCCTGCCTGGGATGCCTGCAAGGAAACGAAGAGAAACCAGAGAC
>NW_013952493.1:1634075-1636424 GCF_001266775.1 Austrofundulus limnaeus
GGGGGGGGGAGTCCCCATGGCAACTGTGTTTTTGTTAGCGCTTGTGAGTCAGACAAGCAGTGAGTCACAGTCAGGAGGAAACACACACGCGCGCACACGCACACACACGGTCACATTCATACTCTCTTACTCAAAGAGAAGCCAAATAAGGACAGCTATAAGCACAGGGACGGAGGGGGGAAAAAACACAGAAGAGGGAATGAGATGGATAATTTGATAGAATCTGGAAAAAAAATTAGGAAATTATTTTCAAAAATAGATTTATATAAATGATCCGTCGGTGAAAGTGAAAATRCAGAACGCTGGGAAGGAAGAGGAGAGCGGTGAAAAGCCAGAGGGCACGAGTGTGGGCAAATACCCTTTTCCCAAAAGCACCCCCTCCCTCCTCCATACATGGGTGGGGGAGCAGAGGAAACACACACACACAGAGAGACACACCCAGTTAGAGCACACCTTGGCTTAACTCGCTAAACCACCCATTTATTATCCAACGCCTACACGTTCAGAGAGGCCACCTGGTTTGTGCACGACGAGCTTCGCGTGATTTTGCTGACAAAACTGGAAGTTTCAGGTCGACAGTTTGGTCAAAAATTGAGGAAAATTGTTGACTAATCAGCTGTTTGTGGGCTGTGATGTTTGAGTCCTTTTCTATGGTAGAGATGACTGAATTATCAACACAAATGAGTTGGCAGGTTTGTGATGTCTACTATACACTGTGTGCTTTGGCTGCTGTTGACACTGACTGAGCGGCAGAAACTAGACCACCATAAAGACCCCCTTGATTTTCTCCTGAAATCACGTGTGAGTGTGTGTTTTTACAGTAATATACTGTAAAGTTAACATTCTGCAGTTTGTCACAATGCTGACTGCTAATTTCCATTCAGTCACTGACTTTTTTTTCCCTCTTGTTTAAGGCTAAAGCTTTGATACTACTGCCTTAAAAAAATATTCTTTTTGAAGATATTTCATTTTTATGACATGGACAAATAAACTCTTGCAACTTTCACCTGTTTGCACTCTTTCTATAGCGCACTTTAAGTTAAAGTTCAGCTCAAATCAGCCAATCAGAGGCTCTCGCTGATGATCCCTCTCGCCAGTTTTATCTAAACAGAGATAAGATTCCAGAAAGATCACCTGTCACGACTCTGAGCTGTTGCAGTGGCRGTTTATGTTCAAGTTTCACAATATACGGGCAGGGTGGTAAGTTCATCTATATTTACATTAAAGGCATAGTATTCCTTGAAGGAAGGCATATCACCATCTTTCATGCTGAAGCTTTTAAACTAAAATCAGCTACCACCATGTCACATTTCATCACTATATCTGTAAAACAGCCCTTTTTTCTGTTTGATAAGCTGAGTTGACTATAGAGGCCATTTTGAAATGGATTTGACCAATGAGGTGTACTGTCTAGAGGGGGTTCTCAAATGTTTTGGGTCTGGGGACCCCTTACAGGAAAGAAAATTTTCAAAGAACTCACTCATAAAAGGCATGCTGATTTAAAAGGATCCATGATTAGTTGTAACATTAGACTTTATTTGATAAACATATATTGTAGCTGTAAATAGCTGTAAAAGTACTATAGGCTGTTTAGTTTTTATAATTTTTTAACTAAAAGTTTAAAATATCGYACACGAATGGGGTCATTTTATTTACACGCAAAACATTCTGGGTAAATGATGACGTGGATAGGTCATCGTTGTGAGGCTGCTAGCGAGCTATATCCACCCTGAAGGTTAATCTTGGACAACATCTGACGATTGACTCTTTTAAATGAAACCAGAGAGCGTTGACAGAGAGGAGAAGGTAGAAATGACTCAGCCTGTAACTGAAAATATGGATGGAGGACAACAGAGCTGCTTCATGGAAGAAGAACTTCAGCTTAGCCTGTTAGCTTTAGCATTAGCCCCAATGCTATCACCATATATATGTATTAGCTGAGCGCTACACATTCTCCTCTCGTCACTGAGGTCCTCCATCCACATGACAGAGAGGGGAATGCAAAAATGACTCAGTCTGCAACTGAAAATGTGGATGGAGGACCTCAGTTTAGCTTGTTAGTTTGTCGCGCTAGCGCCGAGCTAATACATATAAGGCAATATAATGAATATAGCATTGGCGTTAACGCTAAAGCTAACAGGCTAAGCTGAGGTTCTTCCATGAAGCAGCTCTGTTGTCCTCCATGATCTATATTTTCAGTGACAGGCTGAGCCATTTCTACCTTCTTTTCTCTCTCTCTAACCGCTCTCTGGTCTCATTTAAAAGAGTCGATCATCAGATATTGTCCAAGATTAACCTTCAGGGTGGATATAGCTCGCTCACACCGAGGACCTATCCATGTCATCATTT
>NW_013952493.1:1638187-1642344 GCF_001266775.1 Austrofundulus limnaeus
TGTGTGTGTGTGTGTGTGTGTGTGTGTGTGTGTGTGTGTGTGTGTGTGTGTGTGTGTGTGTGTGTGCAGACAAGTGATTAATGGGACAAAGGAAGTCACTCCGCAGTGTGTCACTGCAGATGATGTCAGCCGTGGAACACAGGAACAGAAACGCCATGTGGCCTCAGATAGGCTTCCTCTTCTCGCTGACCACCATGAGCCAAAAACGTACAGTCTGATGCATACAGTACGCTGCTCTTCTYCAGCCCCTCGCACAGAAAACAACGAAACCACAAGGTTTTATTTTGTTCCCAGAAGTTGCAGAATATTAAACAGAGTTCTGCATTTGTTTCTCATATTTGTGAATGAATCTCTTATTTCATAAGATAAACTGATGAGAGTTTTTTTTTTCAATTCACCAGAAACAGAAAGCAGAACGCTACAATCAAATATAATTATAATTATCTAAAAGTCAGCCATCTAAGCTGCCCTGTCTTCCACACCTGATTTCTGTTAACATTGAGCTGATTTAACACGTTGCTCCCATCGAGCTCTAAACGGACACACATTTGTTTATCCTGCTGGGAACATTTTCCAACTGCAGCATTTTATATGTCCTCGCAGCCTACATTTTATACTTCAGTTGAAATAAAGTTTGATTTCCATTTTAAACCGTTATTGTTCCCCAGAAAGCATGCAGAGTCCGAAGCGGAGATCACACGGTAGTCGAGCCCTGCTCATGTGCTGTACAGATTGTAAAACCCTTTGAAAAAGATTTGTGACTTCAGGCTACATGGTGTTCATGGGAGAGAACAAAAGCAGCTTCAGTTGTAGTGTTTTTTTTAAAAGGTCGTACTAGTCATTTGGAGTTGAATGTAACAACAAAGTAACTTCTTGTGGGTTTTTGTTAGCCGATTGTCATCCACTATGACGTGCGTTCGGACTTGATTCAAAGAGGGTCGCCACAATCAGCTGACCTTACAAAMATGGCTGCAAATCTGTCAGTTTTACAGATGTTTGATTGCAGTTTGATGTGGCTTAGCTGAGTCAGCACATACATGCGTAGTGTCACATCTTATAACAAGATCATATTTTCAAGGTTTGACTCTCTGCTACTTCATTAGGATCAAACAGGTTTAAAACTTTAGCATGAAAGGTRGCGGGYGATATGCGTTCATTTTAGGAGTTCCCAACCTTGGTTATTCATCGAGAAATGGGAATGACTCTATTTTGTGTCAGCTTTAAATAATTGCTTCTTTTTTTTACTCTTGGAAAATCCTGCTTTTCCTTCTGTTTCCTTTCGTCTACACTTCCTGGGAACTCATCTGCTCCCCAGGTTTCACTACCACTCAGACGCCTTAACGCGACCCAACATCTGGCCCCGCTGGGAGGCCCCTTCGATGTCTGCTCGTGCTGCCTGCACTGATGGTAGGATGAGAGCAGTTTGTGTCAACAGGAAGAAAAAAAGAAAAGCAATAAGCATTTGGAGAGTTTGGAGGAGGCTTCGCTGTCAGACGAGGGGGTGGGCGGAGATACGTGGGAGTTCAAAGGGAAGCTGAACATGACACTAAAACAGTTTGGGACAGTGTAAGATAATGAACTGGTGCTGAGTGCGAGAAGGGAACAAGTGAGGAGGGAGCAAATCAAACAAAGTGAATCAGGACTGACAGAAAAGCACATGGGGAGGAGAGGTGGGGGGGTTCAAAAGGTGGTCCTGGCAGGATATTTTTAGCCAGCTGAGTGGAGGAGGGTGGCGTCTTTTCAAGGGGTTTTTCCAGGGGAGTATATTTAGAGGCGGGATGTGTAAAAAAAAAAAATCCAGAGGCAGGACGGGAGCGATGTGCACTGTAACGCAAACGTCCGTCTGATGTAAGAGTCTGCAACAGGACCACACACATTCCTGCTGCTCTCTCCTTCGCTTATTGACTCACTTCATCAAATACAACGGCAAATAAATCCAGCACCGTCACACAGAAAGTCTTCACTAAGAGCTAATATGTTTTAATTTGAACATAATATTAAACAGGCACATATTTTTTTGCCGTAGTCTCAAAGGTAAGAATGAGCATCGCATCGGTGAACGCCCTGCAAACGGGTTGAAACTGGGGGTAAGAAAAAGAATGCTCAGCAGCTTTTCTTTGAAGGGATGGTTTAGATCTCTTCAAGCGGAGACCTGTAGAAAAGTTCTGAACAGGTAATATCTTTGACCTTGCCTACGTGGCAAGAGCATTTTCAAAACCCCAAAATGGTATTTTCTGAAACYGGGTTCTGGAGTGAGGAAAATCTTTAAATGCCTTTGTGAACCACTGAAAAACACAAGTTTTTAAAAATGATAATGTCATAGTCCCACCTGCAGTAGGTTTGTGGGACAGACATAACAATACTGACAGATTACATGTTTGCCTTTCTAAATCCAAACCGTGTCTACTGCYGAAGTGGGCAGTCTTGGTACTTAAAGGCTGCTATCTTGCATGTTTTACTTGTTTATCCTCCAGCGCACCTGATTGGAATGAATGGGTTGAGCAGACATGGGTGTTAAACAACAAATAGAGCAGACCAAAAACGTAATTATTATACCAAATCAAGTGATTTATTACTTCACTGAACTGCCAGCAATACTGAAGTGAACAGCACAAAATTTTAACTTTAAATACATTTTAAAACATGGGAAATCGGAATACAAATGCCAAGGGGGAAAAATGATGCGTTATGAGGAAATTCAGTGTGATAGATTTGTTTTTGCTCGTCTCTATGTGTGATTGAGTATGTAAGTGTAGCAAAATATCTCATGAACCAGAACAAAGTCTATAAATGTGCTGTGRTAGTAGTTGAGTCGTTCCCAGCAGGGGCGGAGCCAGGTGGTGGCTAGGGTGGGCCGTGGCCACCATAGAAAAACCTTGGGCCACCCCGGCCACGGTTTTGCAAGCAACGTTTGAACTGCTCAAACAAGCAATTCTCATAACGCAGTTCTACATGGTAGTCACTGCCTGAGTAAGCAAATGAGAGAAGGACCAAGAAACATGGTTAGATCCTCAGAAGACTGCCATGTAGGGAAAGAATAATAATTTTCTGGGCCGCCCATGTGAGCAGTAGTCCCAGTTTTGACACCTGTTTAAAGATTGACTGGCTCTGTCACTGGTTCCCATCACATAGTGTGACTATACGCCGTCAATTATTACATGAAGTTGTGCAAAGTGTTATTTTCGACGTTTCACCAAAATGACTACAACTTTATTTCTCAWCGTCAGCTCATCTCAGGCCCAAGGAACGCCCGGCCTTTGTTTTCCCCACTGGGTTTTGCTCAGACTTGCAAAAGRTCWGAACTATCCCTTTAACACCTAACATTCCAGACACCACAAATCAGACGTGTTTCCGAGCGCCACTAAAGTGGTGTAAAGCTGAGAAGAGACGAGGGGAAAAAAGAAAGAGGGACGGCAGCTGAGAAAGCAGAGCTAATAATATTGAGAGAAACGGGAGAAAGAGAGCGGTGTGGTCTCCAAACAGCTTGCTAAGGATTATAGCACGCGAGCCCTGCCGGGGCAGACGGAGAGAGCTGAGCCGCAGTGACGCCATTGTGGTTCCGCAGCACTTCCTGTCTACCGCCGCACTGTTTGTGTGTTGCCATGCCTCCCGTCTCCGTGGCAACAGCCAACACATAAATACCAGAGCAGTAATAGAGGAGGAGGAGAGCATGGGGAGGGATAAAACAAGGACAGAGCTGTTAAAGTGGATTCATTTTCGGTGCCTCTAAACTTTTTTTGTTGATGTTCTTTTTGGTTGCAATGACCCAGTTTTGGACTTTTTTTGGTCTGGGATGTGGTCCAGAGTGRTTGAGGTATAGAAAAGTTATGACCTTAAATGTCTTAAAAACCAGGTCAGGGGAGGATGAGGGTAAAAAAAAAAGCCAGAGAAGGGTGGAACATCTGTAAGGCTGTTAATTTTGGGTGGAGATGGATGAGGTTGATGACAGGGATAAAGCGATGACAGGTGGATTAGGAAGACCATGTTTCTGTTCTCACTTCTGTAAGAAACTTAAACAAAATTAGAAAAAAAATATTAAAAAAATACATTTGTCTCATTTTATTGATGCTTTATGGCTCTCAAAGCATGAAAGGAAGGGGATGCTTTTGCAGAAAGCAGCTTTTAGGTGTGAAAATAAACCACCATCTTATACATAC
>NW_013952493.1:1642399-1646119 GCF_001266775.1 Austrofundulus limnaeus
ATTTAGTATGTGTTGTGAATCAGACTCTGCCGCCACACCAAATTCTAGCACATTATCTTTACAACTAACTAAGTTAGAACCATTTTTTCTTTGTTGACTAATATTGATTAATTGGGGGACCATCTTGATATTCATTGACTATAAAAGTTGATCAGTTATAGATGTGCATCTAATTTTATTTGCTGAAAGTTTCATTAAAATCCATCCWGTGGTTTTGGTTATTGGTAACAGACAGAGTTGATGCAAACAGTAAAGTTTTGGGTAAAGATTCGGTGCRGTAAGTAGAACTCAGTGTGTGTGTTGTGACTGACTCTCGGCTTCTACCATTTCAGCTCAATATCTGTAAAACTGACTGAGTGAAATCCATGTTTATGTTTTTTTAAGGTCAGCTGGGCTGTGGTAGCCATCTTGAATTGAGTTGACTCCAAAACCTAATCAGTTGTAGGTGTACACTCAGCGATTAGTTTCTGCAAGTTTCATTTCAATCCACTGAGTGATWCGTGAAATATTTTGCTAACAAACATTTGCTCACACAGATACAGGCCAAAATGTTATTGCTTCACCTTCATTTGCATAGTTAAAACAAACTTTAAGCAGGTCTGTTACAGCTGTAGACAATATCATTCACATATTCATTTTTAGTAGTGTAATTGTACTTTTTTTTGTGTGTGTTTGGGGAGGTAAACATACATTTACAGATTTTTGTCAGTGTTTTCTGTGATAAAAAGCAGAAAGATATTTTAATTTTTTTATGTCAAGTTGTATTTTGTTGCAAGAAATGGATTGTGTTAATAATACCGTTCTCACAGACTTTGTGTCTGGTATAAGAGAGGAATTCAATACCCTTCAATTCAGCTGCACGTATTCTTTTAGCTTCGGTTTTATTTTCTCCTTTTTTCTTTTTACAGAACTCTTTTTTTTAACAGATTGTTGCATAATTTAATCTGACTCACCATGACAACAAAAAGAAACTTGATATCTCGTCTCCCAGACCCTGTGGCCCAGATTACAGTTAATTATTGTCTGACTCGCCGTGAAAAATGTGAAACATCCCCGGTGACCTGCGCGAATTCTTATACAATTAAAGGCCTAACATTCCTTAAAAGAATGCGCACTGCCCACTGCCTTTGATGCCAGAGACTTAGAGTGAAATGTGTGAGAAGAATGGGTTGAAAGTATTGCCTTTTTAGTCAAATCTTACAAATATTTTGTGCAATCTCATGCGATATCGTGAAATATGTTACAAATGTGAAAATACAATTCTGACTGACTCGGTCTTTTTTGTGTGTGTCCTCAAAATCTTCATTAAAGTTCATCAGCTCACAGTCAGTTTTACACTGAGTCAATAACATAATTTAGACTTAAAACAAACAAAAAAAACAAGTAGGCAAAATGCTCTCATTTAATACCTTTTTTCCAAACACCACCATCCTCACTGCCAAGAAAGAAAGAACATTATGCACCAAAGTTTGGTTAAAAGTGGGTGGAAAAGTTAAAAGATGCGGCTTTGATTATGGTTTTACACCAACTTTCTTCAATTTTTTTTTTTAGGCTCATATTTTACCCAAATTGAAACAAAGCTGATGCTGGTCTGAAATGAAAGCTGTCACATCAGTTCTTGTGATGAGTAAGATCTCTGTTTCAGATCTTCATCCTCTCAGTCATTGCAGTATCGAGGTTTGCGTGCGGCGGTGATAATTATCACGTCTGCGCGGGGAAGCCAGACAGAGCGGAGTGTGCGCCGCACGCATCTTGGTTAAGATTAAAAGAGACGGGGGTTTTCTTTTCTGACAGAAGGATGACTTTACAACCCCAATTCTGAAAAAGCTAGGACTCCGTTTAAAATGTAAATAAAACAGAATGGAACGATTTGCAGATTACATCACCCAACAATTTATTCTCAGTGAAACACAGTAAACATTTTAAGTGTTTAAAATAAGAAATTACATAACTTTTGCAACAAAAAAAGAAAGGTAAGGTCATTTTGAGATTGACTGTTGTGATATTGTAAAAATATCAACTTATTGTTTGAATAATTAAAACTCAGCATAACACCATTTCTTTTTTTATTTTTACATATAAAAGTTTGTAATTATTCAATTATTTTATTTTTTTTTTTTATAAAAAGATTACGTTTGAACACATCTTTGAGGGATTGGGAGGGCTCAGCTTGGCTTAGAAGTAAGAAAGAGGAGCTTTGAGGAAAATAGGTTAAGAAATATCGCCATAGACACTTATGCATCACCATACCATCAGAGAGGCTTTTGAACTGCTCATGTTGCTGATAACAGGAYGGATGGTCTTTTTCTTCTCTAGTATTGAGGAAATGGCATCCATGTTTTTTTTAAAAGAATTTAAACTATTTTCCAAAGAGCTTTGGTCCAGAGAAGATGGCATTGTTTCTGGATTGTGTTCTCAAATGGCTTTTTCTTGTGCGAAAGTGTTTTAAAGGGGACATATAACGCACTTTTTTCACCATTAAGTACATTTTGTTGTGTATTTGGAGTCTCTAGGAGAGCAGAAAAGTTCARTTTAGTCTCCGGTGTAGATACAGTATCTTTATATTTTGTTTGGTTCACATTTTCCCACTCGTTCAGTTTCTTTATTTCCAATTATGTTTTCTGAACGATTACATCACTGTATTTGCAACAGAAGTAAGGTCTGGACTTAGCAGCTACAAATTTAATCATCTTCTCTCTCTTCTGACTCTGGCTCCAACATGTAAAGGCTGGATGGACGCGTCTTCTGTTGTTGACATCTTTTAATTAAATTGTAAATTATGAATAAAACATTGTTGCACTGCTATGGTTGTAAACAAACCAGAATCAACGGCTCTTGCAGCTGGGGGGTGGGGGCAGGGTGTGAAATGCCTCATTTGGATTTAAAGGAACAGTTTCAAAATGAGTTGAACTGAGTCATAATTCTGAAAAGGGGTGAAAGACAATAAGGAGGAATTCAGACCCAAGCATTGTAGTGCCAATTTATATAGACCCCAACTGAAAGATTTAAATGCGAAAAAAKGATTTAAAATCAGGATATGTCTGCTTTAATCTGCATTTGCAGAAGCCACAGCTAACTGTGTTTACAGACAATGATTTGTGGAAGTGTTCCTGAGCCATGTTCATAACAGAATCAAACCTGATTTTAATGCCGTACTGCCCGAAAGCTCAACGATCACGAACATCCAGTATTGATTTTCTACCTTGTCCTTTGCTCACAGAGCTTTCTCCAGGTTATTACGATCTTTAACTGGGGTTATAAACTGTAGATGATCTGGTACTCAAAGTCCATTGAAAAACAATAGTCTGAAAGAGTTCAGCAATTTTTAGACGCAATTTAAACCTCTTCTCATATTTACTTCTGAGAGATTCAGCCTCTCTAAATAGCCTTTTTTATRAACCCAGTCCACGTTTAACGTTATTAGCTGATAAAAAAAAAGTTTGTTTAAACATTTGGTGTGTTGGCTATGTTCCATTATGAGTAAAATATGAATTTATGAGACTTGCAAATCATCACATTCTGTTTTATGTTCATTTTGAGCAACAACTCAACTGTTTCAGAAAATGGGAACGTGCGACATTCAGYCGGTTCACACAGAGACGGTTTATCTAACGTAAACAAAAAGACAGCAATCATGCACTTATTCAGAAATAGTTGTGTGTATTTAGTGTACACATCAAAAGAGAGAGAAGGGATTTGTGTTTGTGTGTGATGGTGTGG
>NW_013952493.1:1646479-1651161 GCF_001266775.1 Austrofundulus limnaeus
GTGTGTGTGTGTGTGTGTGTGTGTGTGTGTGTGTGTGTGTGGAATGTATGACGTGCGCTCTCACACAGGGGCGTGGTCGCCTGTGCGGGACTTTGACTCTCATGCACTAACGTACGGCCCGAGGCGTTAGGAGCTGAGAGAGGGAAGTTGTAAAATGTCTAATAGCTCCTTTCAGAATGCTCACGTTACCGTCCCCCCCTCTGTGGAGAGAGAGAGAGAGAGAGAGAGTCTGGGGGGTGGGGGTCCTGTTGTTGACAGGTGCAGATCAGACCAGGCTTGGACTCAGGCGCCTCTCACGTGAACACAATTACCCACCTACAAGAGCTGAAGCTCCAGATAGCAAATGGTTACACGATCCAGATCTGAGAGCCATGAGTTCACCCAATCCAAGATGGCCGCAGAAGCTTACCGACCTCAGCTACCACAACTACAACTCGGTCAGTTTTACAGTTATTGACCTAATATTGGTGTGTTGTGAGTCGTACCCGACACGTACTCTGTGCACTCACAGCTGGGGCCAGCCTGTGGTATAGGCAGTATAAGCAAATGCTAAAGGCCCTGTCCATCTAGGGGGCACAACACACGTGGGATGACAAAAATATTTTATTACTTTTTATCAGAGTTTAGTCGCTTTAGTGTAAAGAGTAATCACTGGTTGCTCAAGTTAATGAAAGTTACTTGTTCTGTGGGTTCCTCGGCCTGCTTTGTTGCTACATGAGGTGTTTATGTGGTGCAGAGGATCATTTGTGATAAAAGTATCATATAATGCAGTCAAGAATAACGGTGCTCAGTGTGCATAAGTCCCAAAAGGGTCTCCATATGTGTTAATAATTATAAAATATCTTGATTTTTTAAACAGTCTAATGCAACAAATGTTAGCTACATGTTGACCAAATGAAACTGAGCACTCCTTTCRCTCTGCATTTTTGCATCCAGTGCCCATGTTTTTAAATAGCATGTGACCTTTCAACCTCATTTTGCTTTAAAATTCCTTTTTAAACTGGTTTTGAATGCACATTGTTTCATTTATATAACTCAGAATACAATAATGGAAGTTTTAACCAAAAAAGTAACATTTCTTCGGTTTAATGAAGGAAATTCTGTCTTGTTTTTGTCAAAGTTGCCAGCTTTCATCTCCACACAGTGACATTTCAAACACAGAGTAACAATCTGTATTTTTGTCCTCGTGCTCGTTTATCTCCGTGCGCTTCCTGTCTACTATTGACTCGGCTTTGCTCATTTATTAGCAGCAGTGCGCCAATTATCTCCCTGCCCCCTTTCCTGTGTTCTAGCAGCAGCTTGGCTCTACACGGCACAACGGGGAGGGAAAAGGAGAGGAGCGAAGGGGATGGTTTCTCGCTTCTGACAT
Source organism: Austrofundulus limnaeus (assembly GCF_001266775.1). Classification (NCBI taxonomy): domain Eukaryota; kingdom Metazoa; phylum Chordata; class Actinopteri; order Cyprinodontiformes; family Rivulidae; genus Austrofundulus; species Austrofundulus limnaeus. Next base: position 1,647,849 of record NW_013952493.1, read on the forward strand.
CGTCATAAAGGAATCCCCTCTCCTGGGCTGGGCCCCGCCCACTCGCTTACTCCCATGTCTGGCTCCCAGACACACTCACATTCACACACACTCCCGTCTGCGCAGCCGGAGGAGAAACACTCCCGACTTTTCGAAAGACAAAGAATGAAGGAGGGGGACTGTGAACTTCAACTTCACGGTGTGACGTTAGAGATCATGAGTTCGATGAACTTGAGACGGAGGGAAGGAGGACAGACTGTTCGCTCAGGTGGGTGCTGCATCACATCTGCCCCTTTTTTTTCCTTAAATGATGGTTGTTTTCATGACTTTGTAATCTGMGGAAACTGTACAATTTTCTTATTTATTTTTCTTTTAAACATTCGCTACCACAGAATGACACTTTACAGAAACTCCTGCTACCTGTTGATCAGCGCAACCGTTCGCACAAACCTAAAAGTAAAGACTTCCTGCTGTTCGTATGAACTGAGAGTTTAGCTCTGGAGTACTCCCCCGTTGTGCGGTTTGCCACTGTGGACCAGCTTCATTACAAAGGTCAGATGTAAATAGTTCCTTTGAATGGGATGGCCGGACTTTCCGCCTGTCTGGCTTTCTGCATGAATGCCTGCGTCTGCGGCTGATTTAGAGATCACCACCCATCTGAGTGATTTAATTGTTTTTGCTTCTACCTGTTTGTCCGCCTTCCCTTTTGCAACCGTCTTCCTAGGCAACCCGACCACCCATATATCCCGTCTGTGTCTTTACATCTATGGGGTGTTGCGAGGGAGAACAGAGGTMATAAAAAGTTCTCAAAAAAAGAAGAAAAAAAAGAAAAGAAAAAGCAGCAGAGAGGCGCAATGTTAGCGCTGCAGCAGGGGCCGGAGCTGCTCAAACATTCCTCTCATTGTTCAGGGGCCCTGTAAGTGCGCGAGCGCCCAAACCTCCATGAAAGGAAGGGAATCCAGCCGCTACTGTAGCGAACAAAGTTTCAGCTTGGCTTCAGGGCCGCCTGCCTCTGCCTTCCTGTCCGCCGTCCTGTCTGGTTTCCCTTTCAGGGTGGTGGTGTGAACTAAGCCAGGCTGTGGATGATGCAAACAGAGCTAAAAGAAAAGTTCACATGAGGTTGACACGCCAAGTACAGGCACTGTTTTGCTTTCTATGCAGCTCGGGATGACTTTTTTCTTTTTTTTTCTTTTTTGCTAAAGGACGTGGGAAAGAGGCAAAAGAGGTTAAAGGATTTGTTTTTATGGCTTTTCACAGGGAGGAAACATTAAAAAAAAAACAACAGAAAACGCTGGATGGATGATGAATGGAGGATGGTAATGGATTACGATGAGGAGCAGAAACAGAAGATGTAATACCTCAGCTTTGGTGGGGTTGTTGGGTGGGTGCTTGGCAGCAATGTTCGAATGGGCTCAGGCTCAGGAAACGGTGGCGTAGTGGAATAAAAGTGTATGTGTGCAGTTTCTGCACCCATGTGTGCTCGTGTGGTTGTGCGGCAGCAGGGCAGCTGTACACTAAGTACAGGGCTGGTGGCGGTGAGGGTGTTTGGCTTCGAATCAGACTGAGGATAGGGTTTCAAGCAGTGGGCTGCAGGGAGCGGACCACGAGTTTGGGCTGGGCCAGATTTACAGCTCGAGGAGCCTTGTTTCTGGAAAGTAAATAAAGAAAAATAAACTGGCACTGGAAATGCCTTTTTTTTTCACTATCCTGAGACTAATGTCCCACATGTGGCGTGTTCCACTGAAGTCCAGACCAGCCAACCACAGTCCGCCTTTGATTCAGGGGAAAACTGCAGCAAAGAAAAGGCCCCACGTTAGACCCAGTCATTGTTTGAATGTCACTGAATGTCACGGCCTCTGCAATAATTACGCCCTTGCACGCAACATGAAACAAAATCAGAACGGCGCGTCACATGCACACTGAGACATCTGTGCTGTCTAGTGACAAGTCAGCCAAGGTGTGGCGTTGCATATAAGGTGTGTAGGTTCAAAGATCTACGGCTCCGTTTTACACTTTCTCAGCAGATTTTTCAACTGTTAGTGACCTCGTGCTTGGAAAAAAGGATAAAAAACGATTTTTTTATTTATTCACAGAAGGAAATGTTGTCTTCTCACATGTGCATTATGTCCTCATTTTGATGATTTAGTCTGCGCTTTATTTATTTTTATTTTTTTCTTACAATTTATTTGCCACACCGGTTGAGCATCTACAAGAAGTGTAATGGATACGACGGCAATTATGAAAAGCAAATATGGATTATTTACTCTGAGACAGGATGTCAGATGTGAACCTATAAGTTTGAGCATCAGTTTAACATCTTGAACCAATAGATGTAGATAAAGTCATGGATGCAAACACTGATGCCGTGGAAGATGTCGCTCCGATACAAAACGTCTTACTGAAACACACAACTGATTTGTCGGCTCTGGTGTCCGCTCTGAGCGGCGGTTCACAGCCCGGAGGTGAAAACCGTGTCAGCTTGGCATGTATTTGTCCTGCTCCTGGTTTACAACGGGCGAAATCCCAGCTAATGCACACGCYGTGTTTGCCCAGCAGCTCGCTGACAAGGACCCTGTTTGTTGACCGATAGCGAGAGGTCGAATGCATCTGGTCCCCGTGAGCGCATGTGTGCGGAGAAAGAGCGAGAACGTGTGGAAACAACAAGAGGTCGAGATCCAGCTGTCTCAACAGAGGCTTTTCCACTTAACTCTGTGCCCTTGTGTAATCGGCAATGTCAATTCAGAGCTCAGGCTTGAAGGGGGAGAGACGGTTCTTAGAGCTCAGCCAGTCGCCACGTCTACACTTGGCCCTCCATACGTCCTGTTTACGAACAGCAGAACACACACACACTGTATAAACTATACACCCTAAAACCATCAAAGAGCCCACACACACAAGGCCTCCGTCCAGGAAAACTGCGAACGCTTTGACTTTACTACAGTGCATCTGCTGGCAATCAACGCTCRGTGATCCTAATTTTCCTTCTCTACACCTCCGTCAAGATGTCAGCACATTATTTAAGCCACCAGTAAGGTGCGACCCACGTGCCCAGAACCTTCTGATTAGTTCTAATTATAGTAAACACCCAATTATAGGGAGGGGGTGTAAGAACAAGATTGCAAAAAAAAAAAAAAGGTTCCCCTCAGCAAGTGTTTGAGGTGTTGGGCAGCGAGCGTCAACCGACATGCCGTCATTACGGGAGGAAGAAATGAGCTCATAGGCTGCGAGTTCGACGGGAGGAGTGCAAAAGGAGAACACTGCAAAAAATGTCCACCTAAACAAGTTTTAAAATCTTATATCCAGCCAAAAAATATTTTTGATCTTGTTTTGAGAC
>NW_013952493.1:1651359-1653770 GCF_001266775.1 Austrofundulus limnaeus
ACTTGGTAAGATTCTTGAAATACTTGATTTGACTCAATTTTTTCTTATTTCAAAAACCTTACCAAGTCAAATTTTCAGACTAACAAGACAAACAATCTTACACATTCTGAAAACAAGATTATTAATCTTACACAATCAGTTCTTGTTTAGTAAATTGGTCTCAAAACAAAATCAAAAATACTTTTTGGCTGGATATAAGATTTTAAAGCTTGGTAAGATGGACATTTTTTGCAGTGAAGAGAGAGAAAAATCAATGGAAAAGATGACAAGACAGCGAAAATAACACGAGAAGAGCTGCCGATGGATAAAAGGATGAAGGGCTTTRAGTTGATCGAAGACAGGAGTTAAAGGGGAGTCAGAGTTAGGTCTTCGCAGGGGAACTTAGGTGACCTTTATTTTGGTTCTTGGGGCGGCGCGTTTCATTGTGCTTTCTTCTTGTGTGAAGAACATTACTAAGAATTTAGACCATAAACTCAACCTCAGCCTTGCTTTTTACACTTTTGCTCTGCCGTGTGGTGAACACAGAACCCATTAAAAAGGTCATGATGTTATAATCTGATGTTATCTGTTTTTATGAGCCCACAGTCTGAGAGCAAGAACATTAGCCTGGAGAAAACCAAGAAAGCAGCGCCTTTCGTTCTGTGTGATGCGAACCATCGGACCTGGCTGCAGCAGATCTGGGTCTTGTGATAGGGCTCGTAGAATTTCTGGAAAAGCTCTGCAGCTGGTTTCAAACATATTTAGAGTCTGGAGTTCCCCAAAAAGCGTCCCGCTGACTCATAACCTCGCAGACGGCGGAAAATTAAGGTGGATTAAAAAAAGAAAGAAAGAAAAACTAAAGAGGATGGCAAATTATGGAGTGAGATTTTAAAAAGCAACAAATAAATACAGTTTACTTGGTGTAGCTTGAGGTTATTAGATCTAACACAACCCAGAAGCCAAAATAAAGGGTCAGAACAAACCAGAGAACATGTCTTTAAAGGGAGTGCCACTTCCTTCTTGACTAATTCTCCATTCTGTCATTAAAAAGCTATTTTTATTAGAGACCACGGGAAATCTGCGAGCTGTCAAAGGCTACGAGCTGGACAAGGCAGAAGGAGCGCCCTCACTAGTTCATGACGAACGCATCAAACCACCACAAAGGCTCACAGGGAGGTTTGAAAATAGGTGCTGATCAAGAGGTCGGCTATTTTTGGTGTTTATWATTCATGTGTACGCTGTACTTCCCTTCGCTGCAAGCCAACGCAGACGTCTCTGCCGGCCAGGGGAATTCCTGGCAGAGTGATTTTTTGAGACTACAGGACTGAATCACATTGCCAGGGATTTCCAATGGCTGACACGAAGAAAGCGGCAGCGTTCGCTTCGCCAACCTGCTACCTCGAACGCAGACACACACCCGTCACCGTCGCCGCCGTCGTCTCCTTCTGCTGCGTGTCGACGCACGAACACGCCCGTCACCAGGCAGGTCCTCGTCTCAGCCTGGCCGTGCGGCAGCAGGACTTAACCCACATGTGAGCAGTGAGTGTCTGCCATGTTCACAGTGGTTAAGTTCTGCCGCCACAGGGCTGCAACCTGCAGGGGTGGGGTGTCAAACCAGTGCTCTTCACACAAACACTTTCCATGAGCAGGTTGATGCCTTTAGGTTCACAAAATCCTCCCATTTTTGACCTCTTTTCACAAAACTGAACATCCTCCTTCATACATTTATCGAACGCACCTTGACTTTTTTTAGTTCTTGCAGAGATTCAATTGASTTAAAATGATGGCGAAGCAGAACAAGGTAATATGCCTTACTTTGCATTTTCTGGTGATCTGGTTAGAATTCAGTGCTGCATTTAAAAGGAAAGTTGACTTTAGGGTCAATAAAGCAGCTTCTCTCAGACTGACTYGTTGACTTTCCAAACTCAGTCTCACACCTCGTTATTTCCAAACCAGAAACACGTGTTCGGKGCTGAGAGCATGTGTGATTCGGTGCGCTGATCACAAAAATGACTCATCGCAGTGTTGCGGGAAGCTGACATATTGTGATAATCATTGAATAAAGGTGTTACCGTCTTTTTTTGGGGGGCGGGAGGGGGTAAATTTTTTTAAATTGTAAGCGTTTAGAGTGCGCCAGTGTGTGCTAAATGTCAGCTGTCTCATTAGTGGTGAAGGTTTTGCTCTTGTTCCTGCAGGGCGAGCTGTGTGTGTGTCGTCTCATGTCGTCACGTCTTCTGCTGGCCTGTGCTGGCAGGGTGACTGGGAGTGGGGGGGTGCGAGGGGGGGTGACTTTGGATTTTGTTTACGCTTCCACCTGTTGGTTTCTGACCGAGCATCGCTGTCTGTTTATCCAACTGTGTGTCCGTTTGTGGGTGTTTGAGTTGTTTATGTGCATGTGTGTGTTCATGTGTGCATATGTGTGTGTGTGTGTG
>NW_013952493.1:1655828-1658016 GCF_001266775.1 Austrofundulus limnaeus
CTCTCTCTCTCTCTCTCTCTCTCTCTCTCTCTCTCTCTCTCTCTCTCTCTCTCTCTGCCTTTCAGAGCGCTTCTCTCCTCCATTTATCACTGCCCTCTATACATTTATTGCTCCATTGTTTTCCTTCTATACGACAGTGTTTATCTTTCCACCTGCCCCTCCTCGTCCTGTAAATCCTCTCCTGTTGTCACACCCACGCGCTCCAGCTCGCACTCTTTCACCTGTCAGCCACCTCTGGGGCTCGCCCAATGGGCTGCCGCGGTGGTGAGGTCGACATGGCAACACAACAGGTAAACAAGGGTGGAGGATGAGGAGGCGGGCCGACGTCACGCAACAGGTAGAGTACAGCTACTCGGACGTAGGTTGTGAAAAAAAAACCCATTGGAGTCAATGTTTATTGTTGTCTATCCGACTTGTTACACCTCAGTGGTATTCATTTATTGGCTAATTAATTAAAAATTATTCACAATAACAAAGTGTCACGTGTCAGTTTATAGGGTAGTAGCTCTAAATTAATCAGGAAAATAAAGTATCTCAAAGTATCAATCAGAATCTGAGTAATACGATCATTTTATTTGATTGTGGATTTTCTTTATTCTTTTTTTTTTCTAAATTCTATTTAAAAAACATTTAACATTGAGCACCAARTTAAAACTCAAATGTTTTGGGGCCAACATCTTGAAAAACACAACATAAGTACAAAAATATTTAAAATAATATTGCTTTGAAKTTTGCATATTAAAAACTGTAAAACAAAAGGTTAAAGTAGTCACAGATCAGAGAGGATTGATTAAAAATAATAGAATAAATAAAATGAGTGAATCAATTACCCCATAGCTGCAGATGGATTTTTTTTCCAACATGAATAAAACAAATTTGCACAGATCCATCTGCTGTGTRTTTTGATTCCTTTTCTTCCACTTCTCGCACAGACCCACCCCACCCTGCAGCTGTGCAGCAGGACAGCGCGCCCTCCTCCCCCGTCTGACTGTGGTTCTCACCATAAAGAAAAAAAAGCTGCCAATCTGGCTGCGAGAAGACATAATTGCCATTATGACTGCTGTGGCCCTGCACATCACAGTGTGCTGATTGTTCCACAGAGGAGGAAGGGGGGGGGACACTGTCTGCAGTGTGCAGGCGCCACACAATATTATCATAGCGTGACTACAGCTCATCCACACACAAACACGTGGAGGGTCTTGACTTCACAGTTTCCAGCCCACTCGGTCTCTCTGTAATCTTTCAGCTAAGCATAAAGCAAACATGTGCCTCTATAGGGCTGAAAAATCAAACATTAAAAAAAAAACCTCTGGGTAAACACAGTCACACAGCGCCACCACCAATAGGAAACAGTGGAAAGGCTAAATGGAAAAGTAGTAGCAGCGCACACAGGAACGCCCAGCCCTTATATGTGTGGGAGCACATGGAGCTGAGGTTTTTTGGGAAAGCTGACCMTGTCCCAGCTCCACTTCTCCACCTCTGTTTCCAAATAAGAAAAGGTCACCACTTAAACAAAATWAAAAAAAAGAAACAGAGGCCCCAAAGCCAGTCTTCTCGAGGAAAAAAAACAAATCCCACTTCTGTGAAATCGTTACACGCACACACAGCTGAAAGAAAAGCTGCTCCAACGTTTCCATTCCAAAGATCACAAAGATGAGTGGACTGCGTGTGAAGGATATGAGAGCGCTGATTAGCCACAGGAAATATCCTTCGCCATCATAACAAACTAGTGTCTTGCAAAGGGAAGTGTCTCCATCATTGTTACCGGATTATGTGGTTGATTGTGTTAGGAGCAGAGGATCTTCTCTCTGCACAGGCTGATGAGAACTCCATGAATGAGTCAGCACTAACCACATCATCAAGGCTGTTACAGGAGCTAACATACATTCATCCAGCTCTGAAGAAATATAGAAATATCACGTTTTTAGCTCATCTGACTGAGGCCCTAAAGCMGGCATGGGCAATCCTGGTCCGGGAGGGCCGCAGCCCTGCATGTTTTACTTGTTTCTCTGCTCCAGCACACCTGATATGAATGAATAGATGATTATCAGGCTTCTGCAGTATGGAGGACCAAAACTGACATAATTAGAAATAAAAGCAGAATTACTGTGTATGAACCACTAAATAAATACACTTAAAATGCACCAATTAAATTTAAAAAAGGAGAACTTTATCTCCTGTTTTATAT
>NW_013952493.1:1658272-1665650 GCF_001266775.1 Austrofundulus limnaeus
CAAATGCACATACAAGTAAAAGGAAAAACTGTAAAATATATGTTAAAAAACATTAACATTTAAATTATGTGTTAAAATATATAATTTATTGGAACTAAGCTGGAAAAAATAAATATGAAGGTCAATTAAATGATAAAACATGAGGGACAGTTCTGCTTTTTAACTTATTTGGTGCATTTTAAATGCATTTATTTATTTAAAAGTTCATTTATTTATTTCTGCTTTTATTTATAATTATGTCAGTGTCGGTCCTCCATACTGCAGAACTTGGAAGAGGTAGTTCAGTGACTGGATCAGGTGTGTTGGAGCAGGGAAAATTTAAAACGTGTAGGGCTGCGGCCCTCGAGGACCAGGATTACCTGGTCCTACAGCAGGATACCCCTGCTGTAAAGTAAATAGACTTTGAAAGGAACTGTTTTGTTTGGAGGCATTAAAAAAAATCTGAATTTAATCAAACTCCAGGTATCCCAAATGCATATTACTGTGTACTACATCAAATCTCAGCTCAATAAGACTAAGTCATAGACATGTTTGTATTGGTTATTGTTGACTGGATGTGGTGAACATCTTGAATCGAATCAACTCCAAGGCCTAATCTATAGAGGTAAATTTGTGTTTTTATGATTCAATCAAACAAAAAGCATCTTCAATCAAAAATAATAATTTCAATCAAAAATTTTTTTATTGAAATTATTTTTTGATTGAAGATGCTTTTTGTTTGATTGAATCATAAAAACACAAATTTACCTCCATACTAATCGTTTGCAGATCTACAAAAAGCATCTTCAATCAAAAATAATAATTTCAATCAAAAAAAATTTTATTGAAATTATTTTTTGATTGAAGATGCTTTTTGTTTGATTGAATCATAAAAACACAAATTTACCTCCATACTAATCAGTTGCAGATCTACATCAAAGTTCTGAAAGTTTTAGCAAATTTCATCCCGTGGTTCAAGAGATTAAGTGTTGACTCCAATGGTTGATACTCAAGTTTAAAGCAAAGATCTTGCGCAAGTAGCACTTGGAGGTGTTGTGAATGCCTCTTAGCTTCTACCGCATAAGATTTCAGCTCGATAATTGTAAAAGTGACCGAGCTGTAGTTAATTTTGACTTGGCTGTGGCAGACAATTGGGTTGGCTTCAAAGTCAATCAACCGTAGACATACAGTATATTCCATCCATCCATCCATCCATCCATTTTATAAAGTTTCATTAAAACTCATCCAGTAGCTCGTAAAATATTTTTGTGAAAGTCAGATGCAGGTAAAAACAATCATTTGCCTTTGAATTCCAGTGTGGAGGGATAAAAATGTCTCGGTTTATAAAAATTAACAAAGTCTGAGGCTTTCCAGTTTGGAGGGTTTGTATTTTCACTTTCTAAAAGTAAATAAAACAGCTGAAATATCAGCTCAAATATTTAGTTTCTGCTTTTCATTTATGTTCAAAGTCACCAAAATAAGTGAGGAAATAAGCTTCAGGAAGCAAAATTGTTGTGTTCTGCCACTCGATTACCTAAACAAAATGACTAAGATATGACTTTGAAAAAAAAAGTTGAGACTGAAGTTTTCCTTTATTTCAGCGAAACAATGGCAAACCACATCCTACATGTATTACAACAGTGGCTATGCAGTAAAAGCATTATGAAATAAAAAATACAATGGATAAGATCTAGGCTGAAATTTTCTATTTAGCAAGAATAGGACAAATATTTAACTTTCAAAACTACCATTGTTCTATTGGAAAGCACTCATGCTGCAACCTTTTCACTCAACTTTTCTGAAACTTGCTGCCAGTTCAGAAACTTTAAAAAAAAGAAAAACGATTTTCAACTTTTAATATATTCTCTTTGTACCATTTTAAAAGAAAAGTAGGTCAATTTGTTGCTTCTAAATGCGTTACGAATGTAACTAAAGAGCATTGTAATCTATAAATGTCTCTTTTAAACAATGATCAGTCATATGATGGGATCAGCGTGACCTTTTTAAACACATCTACAGTGAACCATTACAGAATTTAAGCACACTAAACATCCTTTAACCAAGGAAAACAGTCATTTTCTCGTGACTTCTTAAGAGGGATATCGTCCATCCAAAGTGACACTAATAAAAAATAAAAACTAATATCAAAGGCCTTTGCTTTGGTAATACTTGTATACATGTGCAGTTTTGTGCCTCGACACACCCTGCATTCTAGGATGTCTCTTTGGTACAGAGGTAATAGCATAACACACAGTCAGCTGTCCACAAAAGAAAAAAAAATGACTTGTTTGAACAAGTTACAGAATTAGCATTAGCATTCCATTCAAATAATAAATATCCAGACACATTCTATACATGCTTGCTAAAACTGACTGAATGGATTTTCTAAACAGRGGTTCAGGACACCTGACTTGTTTTCAGTTAGAAACAAAAAACAGAGGAATCAGGTGGTTGTTTATAACTAAACATGTAAGGTAATTAAACAGTTTTCTGTCCAGCTGTCAGCTTGTCTGCGTGCAGAGCGAAGGTCTCAGCTACAATAAGAGGGAAAACTAACGTGGCGTCTGCATACACCTGGAAACCAAAAACAGAAAAAAAATATTTAGTGTTGCATTACAGTTATATTTAATATGCAATACACTAAAATCCTGTCTTTTTGTAGCAATTCTGTGTTTTTATACCAAATACTTGACAAACATCGCCATCTTGTGGCTGAAAGCAGGAACCACGGGTTCTGGTTATAAATTAAATCAGCTAAAACCTTCTTATGCTTCATTTGTCCTGACAAACTAGTAATTAAGCTTCTTTTCTTCCTGTCTGAAAACATTAATTTTAGTGCAAATGAGTGATATTAAAATAAATTAAATATAACAGTATTGTTGGTTTTTAGCAAATTAGGTCTTAAATTGACTTCTTTAAGCAATGAACATTACAAATTTTTGAAAGTACAATAAAAAATTGCATGCCCTTTGTCGATAACATTGCTGTTAATATAAAAAATGTTTTTTTTAATTTGCTGTTTCTGATTTAATATCTAATTGCTTTTGTAAAAAATCCTGATAAATATCTTGAAGACAGATCCTCATTTTTGTTACTAAAACATCTGAAACCAGTTCAAGTTCATTCATCAATGAATACAAAAAAGGTGAAGCAGACAAAAGTAAATCATCTGAAAAAGAAATAATTTTTCTAACGATAAAAACAATAGCAAACAGCAGAACACTGATGTCAATGATCACTTGTGGTCAGGTTGGGAACAGGATGRGAAAAAYTCTTACTTTTACAGGTTTGGCATCYGTTCGGATTTTGCCCCAGGATACAGCCTCATCGGGTCGGGCCCCAGCGTCAGACCCGTCAAACTCCTGACCCGTGTTCACGTACACGGCGTAGTCTGCTCCGTTCCTCTGAAAGGAGGGCAGCCAGTGTCAAAACTAATAAAGCTTTTTAAAGCAACCCAAACTCTAAAACTTGAACACAAATTTCCTCAATGAGCGACAAAGGATTCTTCTTAGCATTTTTATTTCCACTTGAACCAAAAGTATAAAAATACTCATTTAACCTTTAAATTGTAGTAAGGTGGAAACACCTGACTATATTGGGAACGARCTTTAATTTCCAAACATTTGTTGAYGTTTAAAGAAAATACAAGGCAGATCATGTCTGAGTGTAGAACTATTTGGTTACCATAAGATTAGAGTTGGCTATATGGTGCTTCACCAGTCCTCCTCCCAGGATGATCATTCCTGTCTTCTTGGCAAAAATTGCCAGACCGTTCAACCTTCGAATATCTGAAATAAGAGCCCCRATCATTACGAGAACAACTTTAACCACTGCAATGATCTCACTCTGTAAACGTTCTGCTGCTTCTACCTTCAACGATGTCCAAAACCAAGCCAGGGTTCTTGAATGAGTGGAAGTAGATCATGTCTCCCAGAGAGCCGTCTGTGAGCGCAGGACTGAACACAGGGATGTTATTCTGCAAACAAAGAATACACGTTTCATAATGTATTCAAATACAAAACCTCACAGCAAGTTAAAATTATTACTGTTATTTTTGTTGTATTTGTTCTTTAGGGAATCCATGATTAACCTTGTAGGCCCAGTAGTAGACAGAGTCTGTGTTATTTATCTCCTTGCCAAGCCGATGGATCATTTTAGAAGGAGTCCATCGGACGCCCTGACAAAAATCAGTTTTACTTGTTAGCAAAAAWAWAARARARARAAWMWMWATGACAAAGTTCAAAGCATTTATAATGMAGAACATTTTAAACAACATATGATACCTCTGTGTTCTGCTCCAACAACATCTGGTCCAGAATGGGCATCAGCCAGTCTTCAAACTTACAGTAGTTGTCATTGGGCACCAGCAGATTCCCTATTCTAGAGGATGAAACCAAAGAAAAGAAGGTAAAACAGACCAACAGGGACAAACGGTGCTCATAAATACAGTAACTTGTYAAAAATATTAACCAACCTTGGTGGTCGTATTTCTATTTTACTGACTCTGTGAGAGAAACGCTTTGAGGGTAAATTTGGTGCACAAATTTTTTTTGAACATGGTCAAAAACTCAAGCAACAGCATTTAGAGCCTCTGCAACTCGTGCAAGGAAATGGACGCACGTAAAAGCAATGAAGACTACAGTGAGAATTACTTTATTTTTATTTTAACACGCAAACTACGACTATGGAAACTTTATTTAATACCTGCTTCTCTCTTTGAGCAAATAAGCTAATGGAGCTGCTTTTCAAACTAATTTACAGATAGAGAGCTGAGTCATTGTTCTGCGTCGCTGACTTGTAAAAGCAGTAACCAACCTGTTGATGCCTTTCAGCCGGAGCTCCTTACCCGGCAGACTAAAGTCTCCCAGGTAGGTGTGAGACAAACACTTGATCAGATCTTCCTCGATGCCTCCCGCCGTGGTCACGATCACATCCACCTACAGCAACAGGTTCAGATAAACTACTGTAGTTGTGTCAATTTGGCTGCTTAATTTTATTATTATCAGTGAGCATTGCCAATGCAACGYACACTATTGTGATTCGTTTCCCATCCAAGTCATCTCAACTTTGGCATGCCTCTCCTCCTGCATACTTTGTCCTAGAGCTGCCATTGTAATTTATATCTGTAAAGCTCCTGTGCCAAATGATGACTATGCCTTTTGGTGCCTGTATAACTTGTAGTTTTTTGAAATATTAATGTTTAATAATTTATAATGGGAGTCAATGGAGCCTTGTATTGTTCCAATACTGTCCCCTACTGTATCTACTCAGTACTGAACGATAGTTTAATAATATTTAATCTCAATAGTTCAGTGGTTACAACACTAATATGATCGTATTTTGATGTTTTACTATAATGTTGTCCTAATATTGCTCTATTGCTGTAATATATTGCTGTTTAGTGTCAACAATTGCATTGGCGATGTGGCCTCTTTCTGCACACATACAAACCAACCCCTGGCAATGTCCTCTGCCACAGCTCAAATGGTCTAATGGTTAACTCTATGGATTTTCATGTGGGAGAGCAGGGTTCAAAACCCAGCTACAGCAACTTTAACAAAAAATCTCTACAAACATCATATTGTCACACAATTATCCTCATTACAAACACCTGTCGACTTGACAAGCACAAGCTGGTATAGAAAACACATTTGAACTTGGTCACAGTTCATTCTGCAAGTCCACTGCTGCAGGTAAAGCCATGCTGCAATGACATGCTACATGGCAATGCACACTTGTTTTTACATCGTAAAAACCCATGTCTAGTTATTATTATTATTATTATAAATGATCTGCACCACTTTAACAGATGAATACCATTTTGTGCTCTGCCAGGTAGCGGATGCTCTCTCTGACTCCGGAGCTGATGAGGTTGGAGGTGTAGCCCAGGAAGATGGTGCAGCCTGATTTTCCGGAGGATTCACCAGACTCCAGAGACTTGTTTTCTTCATCAACCTCCACTGGCTCAAGGCGCTTCTCTATCTGTGGATGTCAAGTTTCTGGTTAACAGCAGACAATTTTCACGACATTTTTTAAAAAAGACTGGGAAATATTTGCCCTTATTAACTTGATTGTTGGTACCGAAAACAATCGAATCAATGGGCAACTGYCTATTTAAAGAGAAGAGTATCATTTAACCATTTAATAAAGGTTGTTAGATGCCAACACACTTATGTGCCTATTTTTTTTATCAATAACTGTAACATAAAACATAATTCCAGGACCAATAGTTCAACATTTGTCTAAAACACAAACAATCCTGCCTTTAAGTGAAACATTTTTCACTATGGAGGATACTGTTTTGTGGAGCGAAGGGAAGCTGGAGGTTTGTTTGTGTCATATGACTGGTATTTTTATAAGGACTCACGTAGAACAAGATGTAACACACAAGTTACAACCTAAACTACTTTTTAGGTCTGTTGCTAATTGAACCTGCAGATGATTTTGTTCCGCTCACCATGTGATTGATCTCCTGGATGGCTAAACCCAAACTGCTGGCCTGAAAGCCCGTGGTGAGGTAGGACTTCAGCACTGCCTTCAGATCGACGCCCTGGTTGAAGTCGTAGCCTCGGATTCTGGGCAGGTCCTCAGGAAGGTCACAGCTGGGCATTAGGACAACCTCCTTGGCAGCAGATAAGGCTCGGTCTGCCATCTCTCCTGCTAAATACAAATGTAAACAAGTTCAGGAATAAGGTGTAAAGACAAAAAAAACGTTGATTCTATAGTTGGAAATTAGGAATCTAAAAGAAGAAAACTAAGGTAAATTACAAAAACAAACTTTCATTAGGCTCAGCAGATGTTAAAAGTTGTTCCTAATCTGAACCATCTGATAATATTTTTAAATAGTACTGTATAAACCTGTTAGAAAGTAACATAAAATAGTACTTTAACTTAAAAAGTAAACACTTACGCTTGGTTAACTTTTTGTACTCCTTTTGGGGGGGAAAAACTACTGATAAATTAACCTAATTTAATTTAAACCAAAATGAAAACAATAAGAAGGTCCTCTGGATGGGTTCTTCTTCAGTGAAACATTTCCTCTCTCCTCCACTTCTTCAGTCTGAGGAGTTTCAGGTGAACTCAGTCTTATAAGCACTGCCTCCACATGGTGGATTAACAGGTTAGTTACATGTAAAAGAGGACCATCGTCTAAAAATAGACTTGATTAACTCTCGCCTAACAATAGGCTTGATTAGCTCTTTTTGGCTTGATTAGCTCTATTGTTCATAGAGGGTCATGTGACCCATCACCTGAGTATGTTGGGGCCCTGATTCTCCCCTTTTGCTCACAGGGAGCTGAGTCATACTTGGAGGACAACTGGACACGAAGGCCTCCACCTCTGTTTAATGATGGAGGGTTTTTCTTCACAAAAATGGCTTCTTTTCCTCCACTCTCAAAC
>NW_013952493.1:1666508-1668145 GCF_001266775.1 Austrofundulus limnaeus
TTTTTTTTTTTTTTCGCTCTATTGGATGGAAACCCGCCTAACCTGGCAACCCTGCTTCCTCTACGGAAACAAAAAAGGGACAAAACTGTCGCATTGAAGTCCTGTAAACAGCCTGGCGGACAAGAAGGAAAAAAAAAAACAAGAAAAAGTCTGTTAGAGTTCAAATGTTACGATTGTTTCAATACATGCTGAAATGTTAACGCAAAAACACTTATTTTATCTTTTTTCCATTTTGTGCTAAATTTTAACCTAAACAGCCTCAAAACCCTCAATGTGAACTTYAACTTAATGTAAACAGGAAAATGCAGTTATTGAGAAACTCATTAAATCGGTTTTGYTTGTAAAATATTTGTCTGTAAACCACTGATTCAATGTAGAAACAAAAGCTAAATATTCTGTGCTCACTCAGGCTCCATCAAAAGGTTTACAAAAACATTGTTTAAAAAATGTTTTATCTACATCAAAAAAAAAAATTCTACCTGGATTGCTGAGATGCATCAGGACTCTGTTTTTATTTTATTTTTTTTACAAACTGGAGCTAGAATTGTTGTTGTTGTTGTTGTTGTTGTTGTTGTTGTTGTTGTTGTTGTTGTTGTTGTTGTTGTTGTTGTTGTTGTTGTTGTTGTTGCTGCTGTTGCTGTTGCTGTTGCTGTTGTTGTTTTAACAATAAAGCTTTATTGTAAAGACTGCTTAGTATTTTGTTAAACAAACACAAATGCAGCTTTACTGCAGACAGCTGGAGATGTGAGAGAGGAAAATGTGGGTCTTCATTCTTRTTTACATTTAATTTTGCACTCATACAAATATTAGGACAGCAGGTCAGTTTACTGACCAATAATATTTAGTTATTTATTCACCATTTTACAATCAGACCCGGAATCAGACTTAACAGCTGAAGCTGATAGTTACAGGGAATTCTCATCACAATATTTATACTGAATAAGAAGGAAATGGAAATTATAGTTTTCCACAACACAGATTATAAAGGGTAACTAGTTTAAACAGTTATTAAACTATTGCTAAACAACTTTGAGTAATCAGTCAAGATTTCTCTTTATCTCTTCTATAAAGCAAAATGAATATTTGGGCAGGAATAATTTTGTGTTTTTATGATTTTAGATAATTACTTGTTAAATAGTTATTTTTGGAAATTTGAGTAAAAGATTATATTCACTTTGACCAGACTGAGTGATTTATTAAATTAAAGGATGTTATTTTATCAGCGTTGCATAAATAACATAACCAGATCCCAACTGATGTCMTCAATCTCAGCTCCTTCTTGGGGTTGATGCTGCAGGCCACGGTTCACTCAGTTGCTGCCTGATTAGAGTCATGGGACTGCTTCAGGTCAATGAGCAGGCAGCTGATGAGGTTTGTGGGCGATCTTTAACCCTTTGATTGGCCTATCTCCAAGTCTTGCAGAGAAAAGGCACGTTGGCCTTTTCGCATTTACTGGAACTCTAATTTGCTTCTAACAAAATCTTTTACCAAGCAACTTCTTGCTTTCTTTGCTCAGGAATAAAAGACGATGCATCAGACAACACAGGATGAGGGAAAAGATGGAACTGAGCTCACATGTTTGAAGCTCCCTGCTCAAAAAAACACACACACACACACACACACACACACACACACAC
>NW_013952493.1:1669273-1670493 GCF_001266775.1 Austrofundulus limnaeus
CACACACACACACACACACACACACACACACACACACACACACACACACACACACACACACACAGGTGTCTTTAACATGAGAAGGTCTTTTCTGAAAAACAAAACAGAGAAAAGTTTGTTCAGTTTAAAAAAATGATTGAGTTGTGTGGGAAACGTCAACCTGCAGGTTCAGAGGTCACAGTCAAATGAACGCTTCTTCACACACAGCCAACCTGGAGATCATTCAGAATAATGCCTTTTCATCATCAGAGGCTGTGAAGTGATGTGTGATGTTTGTGACATTTCCAACCATGACCTTTCCTCTCACACAGCCTTTGAAATGCTCCCCAACAGTGGATAAAAAGGGAGGCTCTTGTCAAAATCCAAAGTCCGGAGCCCTTTCTGAGCAGACTGTCCTGCACAGCCTGAGCCGACTCTCTGGACCAGGTAAAACACTTGCTCTCTAATTCTTTCCCTGAGGCAGGTTTTGGCATTGAAGTTTATTTTCATCAGTTTGTTCTGTGTTTTATTTGAGGTGATGTCAGGGAAGATGTGCAGCAGCAGCAACAGTATTATTCAGGCACAAAAATTGGTGGAACAGCTGAAAATTGAAGCGAGCATGGAGAGGTTCAAGGTATGTAAAGTATTTCACTGCTGTAGCAACAAAAATGAATGTGGAAATGTATATAAAATAAAGCTTTTTTTCTCTCATAAAACTGTGTTTTGTTTGGGTAGATTTCCTTGACAGCAGCAGACTTGGTGCAGTACTGTCAGGAGCACAGGCGCAGCGACCCGCTGATCACTGGCATCTCTGCCTCGTCCAACCCTTTCAAAGACAAGAAGAGCTGCGTGCTGCTCTGACACTGAGACAAACTACTCATCAGTAAAAACAGATTGATTGATTGATTGATTGATTGATTGATTGATTGATTGATTGATTGATTGATTAACTGATTGATTGGTTGATTGATTGATTGATTGATTGATTGATTATGCCTTTATTGTCATTGTACAGAGCACAATGAAATTATATTTAACACCCATTCGAGAAGACATAAATCATAATTCATGTCACAGAGAACTCAGAAACAAACAGTTCACTGTGGAAGTAGAAAAARTAGTTATAAAGTGCTTTTATTGCAATATCTTTTAAAGTTTTTGATTATTAAAAACACTTAAATACTTGTGATTTCAATGTCTGAACATACAACACTGAATTTAAACAATAAATGAAGTTCATC
>NW_013952493.1:1673077-1676081 GCF_001266775.1 Austrofundulus limnaeus
GTCCAAGATTAACCTTCAGGGTGGATATAGCTCGCTAGCAGCATCACAGATGACCTATCCATGTCATCATTTACCCAGAATGCTTTGCGTCTAAATTAAATGGCCCCGTCTGTGTAATAAATTTAACTTTTAGCTTAAAAATCATAAAAACTAATCAGCCTACAGTATTTTTTAGTCTTTATTTTACAGTTAAAATAAATTTTTATCAATTAACGTCTAATGATACAACTAATCAGGGATCCCTTTAAATCATTATACTTTATAAAACCATACCACACATGGATTCAGACATTGGATTTTCAGAAGATTTAATGGCACAATTAGTACCAAAGAAAAGAAGCAATTACTTCACTTAATATATACAAAAGGACAAAAGAAAGATATAAACACTCAAATGCTTTTGACTTCAACTCAGTTGTACAACAGTAAGTCAGAAATTCTAACATTTCTTAAATATAACAAATAAAGTGTATCTGCAGTGAAATATTTGAAATCAATTTATATCAGTCATAAAAAAGTTAAACAAACATGAGATAGTAAACCCACCACCAAGTTTCAAGAACACACGAATCAGTTTTACAACGTTTACTGCTTTGTCGATTTCACATTCTTCATATCTTCATATGATATACTGAAATATAGGTGAAGCATTAGGTTTCAAAGGCGTTTGCATTAAGGTTATGCAAAAAGTTCAGATTTAAACTATTTCCTCATTTTTTTAAAGACCTATGTTCTTCAGCCTGCCATGGTGTGCAGATCTTGCAGGTTTATTTTCTGGGTCTCCAGACGTCCACAATACCTTCACCGGAGGCCAAGGCGAGGACTCCATCCTCCACACTCATCTGATGTAGTTGGGGTAAATATGAGAAAAGTATGAAGACATAATTAAGTTAGAAACAACTAATGAAAAAAAAAAACATTTTCTCAGCAAAAACATTACWGACAGTTTTAACTATGCATCAATGAAAAAATGCAACTGTATCATTAAAAGTACATTATCACACATTATAGTTTGTTTATTTAACTGAAAGATGTGGTTTAAATCACTGACCCCGTGGACACAAGCTGGATAATTCAGAGTACATAAAGTCCTTGGAGGAGCACAGGGGATGTGAACCTGCAACGCAGATAAAATATTCCAGAACTGCTCAACAGCAGGATGAGTTTGATAAGATTGTAAGTCTGCTCTGCTCACTTTGACTGTTCCATCAGACGAGCAGCTGTAGAGGCTTCCCAGAGACCGGTGAATACCCGTGACCAGAGCTGTGTGTCCCACGTCAAACTGGGACAGGAGCTTCAAAGACCCAGCCTGCATGGAAAAGGAGTGCAGCAGACCTCTGTTGTCTCCTGCCCAGACCTCAGAACCGCTGTAGCTCATGGACAGCAGATAGGACCTGAGCTATGAACAGAAACCTTAGATGTGAGCACACACACACACACAAAATAAAWAATAAAAAATAYTTGAGCAACGTGAGTGTCGGCCTTTGAATCAACCTGTGTTTTCTTCAAGCGTTTGCCTGCCCTGCGGTCATACACAGCCACAGTGCAGTCATGGCTCCCAGAGATGATGTATTTGTCATCTGCAGCTAGGCACAGTACAGCATTACCATGGAGACGGAGGCTTTTAATCAGTGGTTCAGCAGCTGTAGGAAAAACACATTTAGATTCAGTGATCAGATCATGGGGATCATCAAGAATGGTATACAGACAGTTTTCTGGCACTGGGCAGCACATTTAGAATGCCTTGATAGTCTTGAGATTTCTTTGTGGAGGACCTCAGTTTAGCTTGTTAGTTTGTCTCGCTAGCACTGAGCTAATACATATAAGGCAATATAACGTTGGCACTAGTGCGAAGGCTAACAGGCTAAGCTGAGGTTCTTCTTCCATGAAGCAGCTCTGTTGTCCTCCATCCATATTTTCAGTTACAGGCTGAGTCATTTCCACCTTCTCCTCTCTGTCAACACTCTCTGGTTTCATTTAAAAGAGTTGATCATCAGATATTGTCCAAGATTAACCTTCAAGGTGGACATAGCTCGCTCACACCAATGACCTATCCATGTCATTATTTACTCAGAACGCTTTGTGTGTAAATAAAATGGCTCTGTACGTGTTAAAATATACTTTTTAAAAATTTACAAAACTAAACATCCTACTCTATTTTTACAGTTTTTATTTTACAGTTAAAATATATGTTCATCAAATAAAGTCTAATATTACAACTAATCAGGGATCCCTCTAAGACACCCTGTTCCAAATGCAGCAAAGCTGCCCCAGAACACAACCCTCCATATTTCACTGAATCTAATGTGATATTTTCTTTCTATGTTTCATTTTTACATGATAGTGTGCTCCTCACTCATCATTTTTGGCTCAGAGCCCAATGGTGCAACCTGACACTGATGGACCATGACCTTGTAGTTCTCTAATCTCTTTGGAAGTTGCTCTAGGCTCTTAGGTAATACAAAATGATAACCAATCTATTTAATTTGCCATCAATTTTCATGTTGGTGAAACACATGTGAACCTTAAACTTATAAATACTACAGGCAGATGAAGCCACAAGAACATTGAGGTGCTTATGGTCTTACTGACTTTACCTTTAATATCAATCATTATGTCTAAGCTTCTGAGACAACTCTTTCCTTGGCTTTCTGTGGTTCATGTTCAGTGAGTTACATATGATACCAAACAGCCCAGTGACTCCTTTGCCCTTTAAATAGTCAATACTGACTTATAACAAAACTGAAGACACCTTAATATAACACGACTAGGACAAATTATTTTCTTCTAGAACCTAGAATCTAGAAATTGCAGTGTACCAAAAGGACATTGTGTGGCTAACTATGTGGCTTCCTCACGCTGAGGCTGCACTGCGTAGAGGCGCGTCCCCCAGGTGGTGGATGGGGGGGATCCCTGCTGTGTAAGGGTGTGCCTGAATAAGCTGAAAGGTGAATAGGGTGCCGTGAACCAAAAGCAGCCGGGCAGGTGAGGCTCGTTAGCCTTG
>NW_013952493.1:1678733-1680515 GCF_001266775.1 Austrofundulus limnaeus
GCTAACCACTGAGCCGTCGTGCCGCCAAGAAGAAGTTAAAGGGCCTAGTGCCTCTTCTTGATCTGTACAAGCTTCTAAGAAAAAATCCAGTCAATCAACTATCTTTCATTATTCCACCAGAAGGATTGCCAGTCACACAAGAAAGTGTGCTCCAGCATCTTCTCCAGGTACATTTTCCTGGGGCAGAAGAGACTGCACAGCCTGTCACAGTCATCGATCTAAATCCAACAGAGGAAGACTGGAACAGAGCTGCAAGTATCATCACAAAAGTCAAAGTAAAATGGGCAATTARTATGTTTGATCCATTTAAAGCTTGTGGACCAGATGGTATTTTCCCAGCGCTTCTTCAAAGAGGACTGGATGTACTTCTGGACACAATCACTAGAATATATGTTGCTTGTTTAGCAAACGGTTATGTACCAGTTGGGTGGAGGACGGCAAAAGTTGTCTTTCTGCCCAAAACTGGCAAAGCAACATATAGAGAAGCAAAATCTTTCCGCCCCATCAGCTTAACATCTTTCTTGCTGAAGGGAATGGAGAGGTTGATAGATAGACACATAAGAGATGGCAGTTTAATGCTATCACCTTTAAGTCCTAAACAACATATATACCATGCAGGTCTTTCWACAGAAACAGCCTTGCATGATGTTGTTTTGAGAATAGAACGCAGCCTGGCACGTGGAAAATATGCACTAGGCTGCTTTTTGGACATACAGGGGGCATTTGACAATGTTCCTGTAGAAGCTATTGAGAGAGCACTTGCCAACAAAGGTGTGGAAGAAACAACCACAAAGTGGCTCGTTTTCATGCTTCAGACAAGGAAAGCATCTTCAACTCTGGGGGACTGCTCGATAACCGTTAACCTCAGAAGGGGCTGTCCACAGGGAGGAGTAATCTCGCCCCTGTGTTGGCTCCTGGTTGTTGACAGCCTACTAAGTGAGTTGAATAGATCTAGACTTCACACACAAGGATATGCAGATGACTTGGTCACACCTATAGAAGGCTTCTGTCTGGGTACTGTATGTAACCTAATGCAGAGGGGACTAAACATTGTATCCAGATGGTGCCAGGAGCAGGAACTATCTGTCAATCCAAACAAGACAGAATTGGTTCTTTTTACTCAAAAGAAGTCAAGGAAGGAGTACTCAGCTCCAAAATTGGAGGGGGTTATTCTCTCCTTGTCAGAATCAGTTAAGTTCTTGGGTGTCTATCTGGACAGGAAGCTTAACTGGAAAAGACACATAAATGAAAAGTGTAAGAAGGCAGTAATGTGCCTACATCAGTGTCGTAGAATTGCCGGTAGTCGTTGGGGTGCTACCCCAAAGGTTATCAGATGGATCTATACGACTATAGTCTGCCCCATTCTATGCTATGCAGCTTTAGTGTGGTGGGTTCGGGTTCAGGTTGGGGTGGCAAGAGTGATGCTCACCCATGTGCAACGTGTGGCCTGCCTGAGCATCACAGGTGCAATTAGAACTACACCCACAGCAGCCCTTGAAGTCCTACTGGACCTGACTCCACTGGATCTACACATCCTAGGGGAGGCTGCATCCAGCGCGGTTAGGTTACATCAGTCTGGCAGGTGGAAAAGCCTACCTGACTCACAGCATACCAGAATCTGGAACTGGGCAGTTACTGCTGTTCCAGTAACTGCTGGCCCTGGAGACAGAATGGTCAAAAAACACAATTTTGAACTTTTTAAGACAGAGATTGAAGATATGTCAGCCTGGAGTAATTTCTCTATGGTGGACCTGTTTCCAAATTATTTCTACTGCTTTACAG
>NW_013952493.1:1681527-1684281 GCF_001266775.1 Austrofundulus limnaeus
CTTTGTGGATCCCGAGAAGCTTAGAACACTGAGGGTTTCTAACCTGGTGTCCTTCATCCGAGGGACAAAAAGGTTTGATTAAAGCCCAGTATCTTTTGGGTAGAGCAATGGGCCCACTTATGAGGCCCCCACTCACCTGGGTTGTACCCATCCCCAATTACCAATACAAATAACTATGTGGCTTTGCAGCTTTTTTAATGCAATGAACTCTTATTGGATTTTTGACAACACAAACCTCGCATCAAAAAGCCCTCACCTCTGGTGTCATACATGCTGATGCTCTTGTCAAAGGTACCAGCCAGCAACACATCAGGCTGATAGGACAAGCAGAGGACAGCAGCTCCAGTCCTGATAAGGCCCCTGTCGGCACCGCCAGCCTGCAGATCCCACAGCCTCACTGTGCTATCAAAGCCCCCCGAGGCCAGTAGGGGACCCTTCGATGCCAGGCACCACACCCAGCCTCGATGGGAGCTGAAGTCCCCCTGCCTTCCCAGCGTGTACAGCAGGGTGCCATTAGAGCCGGCCTGCACATCCCACACTTTCACATTCCAGTCCCTGGAAGCTGTGGCACAGACACCCCCCTCCCTGTCAAGGAAGAGGACTGAGTTGATTTTGGTGATGTGGCTTATAGGGAGGGTAATGCACTCCAATGCTGGGGGTGGGCTAGGCCTTCTTGAGACTTGTTGGTTGATAACATCTGCTTGTTCTTCATTATCCCAGTTCATGAAGTTGTTCTGATCAAGAAGACCTGCATCTTGCCCCCCATTAGCATTTAAAGCCATTCTTCCATCTTCCATCAACTCTCCTGCACCATCCCCCAGCCTGTCTTCTAATTCAATCCTCAGTCTTGCCAATTGGTCTCCATCTATGTCTGGCGGCATTTCACCATCCTCTGCCTCTACCACTACCTCTACGCCTTCATCAGCACCATAAGCTACTTCCTGCGCTGGCCCTCCCACCTCTTGTAGCTCCTCCTCTCCGGCAGCGTCCTGTTCCTCTTCGACTGGCCCCCTCAGTCTCACTCGATCTCGCTCCTCCTCCTTCGCTTGGGTCTGCCTAGCCTTATGTTGTGCTTCACCTGTCCAGAAGGTTATTAGCTTCTCTATCTCCAGGCAAGCTGCGGGCCAGTCAAAGTCCTCCCTCGGTCCTACGGGAAAGCTGGCTTTTGACCCGATTAGTCTTTGTGCTCGTAGCTGCCAAGCAGTGCTGTCCTCGCTCACAGTACTCAACAGATGACAGACCTGGAAGAGAAGGAAAAAGGAATCACAAACRTCCTCAAAGTTAAAAATCCAAAGATTGTTTGCTTGTTACACATAAAACTTGAAACTACCGTTTTAAGATTTTTATAGGTTTTCACCTTGCGGAGAACACTGTTCCTAATGTCTTAATTTCCTGATTTGGAGTGTGGCCTACTTCACTTGCTCTCTTCGCTACTAAATGAATAAATTAATAACACAATAAATAACAGTAATAGTGGAATGGCAGCATTAAAAGCAGCAGCAGCACCACAATAGATCTCCATGAGTTCAACAGATGTGTTTGTTTACTTTAATTATTAATTAGATTTGCTTCTAACTGGATGTTAGAGGTACAGTAGCTGCTGAGGTGTGGGGATGTTTGCTCATTCATAATTGCTAATTTAAAATAAAAATCTCTATCTATAAAAGAGTGTAAAAAGAAATTAACACATTTAGTGACTAAAATCTGTCAATCTGACCTTTGGCAACACATTGATGACGCACTGAGCAGGAAGATATGAAGCAATGTTMGTTAAGATCTCCCAAGGTAATGACAACAAGCTGCTGGGCTCAGCAGAAGGTGAAGGGCTGACATCTGTTGAAGAGGAGCTGACAGCAGACAGAGAATAAGAGAAACATGAAAAAACCACAATGTGACTCATATTTTATTTTAACATGAACAACTTGATTACTCAGAGGAAAAAATAAAGTTTACCCCTGCAGGTCTGGCCCATCAGTGCAAGTTGTTCTCACAGGATCAGGACGTGGTCCAGCAGGGTCATCCTGTGTTCCTGCTTCTGCTTTAGTCAGGTTAACTTTAACCTCAGACATCACCTTTCTTCTCCACCAACACACCAACTAACTCTCACTGACAGGCAGACATCATACCTTTGTTATCATACATTCATATCATACAGCCAACAACAATGACAATAACACCTATTTTAGTTCTGAATCAGAATTTAACTTAGCTTGTAAAGGTAATACTGAGAAGTACGGTGTTGAATAAAGAATTTTCAAAGACTGATCGCACCAGTTCTATAAAAACGTGCAATGAGTGTAAACAACAACACTGCAGCACAAAGCACAAAACAGCGGCACACTTAACTAAGCTAGCAAAACAAAGATTTGCTTTAAATATTACTGTGTTCATTAACGAGCCTGTAATAAAACAATCACCTTTGATATGACAAAAATAACATTTGAGATGAAAAAATCAGCACGTAACCGTTTGCCGAAGCTTATCTGCCGWTTCAAACAGTTCAAAACACAAGTTCCGACGTAAAAAGACGTCGTTGCGTATGTTACGCGTGACGTAATACGTTACGCATTTTCCTCTCCGACAGTTGCGTTAGCAATGCCGGAATAGGCAAGTTATATTTTCAGAAGTGTCTTATGTTTTTGCTTCTTAAACGTGTAAACTTGTGTGTATTTGTAGCTTGTATCATTTGCACCAAATTCTAATTGCAGGAAAGCGTTTTTATCTGTCGTAAAAATGTCATATATATATATATAT
>NW_013952493.1:1684436-1703263 GCF_001266775.1 Austrofundulus limnaeus
TCGGGATGCTGGTTGTACATCTGAAGACAGAGGATTCATTTCATTCTCTCTCCTTTAGGTGAGAAGGTCTGAACACAAAATGTTTTTATTTGGTTAAATTTCAGACTACGTTTCAAAAAATTTCACCTTTTTTTTTTTTTTTTGCCGTTTGTTTTGCATAATTCTGCTTTCCCCAATTTCATGAACATCTGAAAGGGATGCCACTGTAATCACGTTTTTTTTAAAACACACCAAATTATTTAGGAATTTTGGTTAAAATTATTTCAATTTTTGGGAAAGGTAGAAAAATAAAAGTTTAGACACACCAGGATTTAAATTCAGCCATTTTATTTTGTAGAAATTTAAAAACAAAACAGCTTTATGAGCATACTCCAAGAGTGCCAATTTCGTTTTCCCCATTGAATTTCCAGAAACATCTAGCACTACAAGTAAATTATGTTCATAACATCAAAGACTGTTTCAACGTGGATCATACACACAATTTCCAGCCAACTCAAAACTCATTTATTTTCTATCCACAAAATAAAAAGGGATACATTAAATGACATAATACCTGCCACTGTTTAGAAAAATACTAGTACATTAAATTCAGTTGCCAGCCTTGATATCAAAGTGAAACAGAAGTCGTAAATTTATTTTTCTCCAAGATGCAAGTCGTCAGCATTGATTAGCCTTCAGTTCATCCTTTACAAATCTGAATTAACCAGTAGATCTGCTGTAATACAACAAACAAAACAGCTCTTTAAATAAAAGAATATAAAAAAGAAAAAAAACTTTTAAAGTCCAAAACAATTTGTGCACTGGAGCACAACATAAAAACAAAATAAAGTAAAACTGACGATTTGCATTTAACTTATATTTTGTGCATCCCCCCTCCAACCACGGCAATGGATGACAAAGCTTGGTTTGTTYGTTTTAGGAAATCTTATCAGAATAGCTGCATTTGACTAAAACATCCTTAGAAGGAACCTTAAACGTTGCTTCAGTCTGTGATTAAAGCTACCTGCTAAACCCACTGTGAAGCTTAAAGTGGTTAGAGAACTTAATGTCCTATTAGCAACAAAATAATAAAAATGTCACATTTGTTGAAGTCACATTAATGCTCCTCTAAATACAGAACCCATTTACATAAGGTGACATGCTGTTTCAATCAGGCAGGATTACAATTCTAACTTTTTTCCTCAAAATGATCTCAATTTAAGAACATTTAATTAGCCCTACTACTAAATGGCTGGCTAAATAGAAATAAACCAGGGGGGCAACACATCTTAAAACTACACTCTGAAACATAATTTTTAAGAAGGGCTGGTGCTAAATTGTCTGGAAGTTATTTCTTGTAAACACCACAAAGCAGAGTCATGCACACTTGCAACCGTCCATTAAGAACAAAGACAAAAAGATAAAATAAAGCCACCCCCCATTCGTGATTAGCTAAAGGAGTACTAACAGGATTTTAGAAATTCCCAGGCAGAACCTACACAGTGTTAGCGAGTGAAAATATGGCAATAATCAAGTTTGAGCAGAAGCTGAAGTACCGTATTAATGCTGCAGCTAGTTGCATCGTCCACAACAGATCTTTTAGGGTAAAAATTTACAAAAATAAAAATAAAAAACTAAATTCATGCAATGTATAAAAGAAAATTAAAACAGCTTTCAGCCAAGAAACTTTAATACACTGTGGGGACTGGCTTAGGCGCTTAGAAGAGTGCAGCAGTGGGACATAACTCCAAAATATGTCCCCTCCTCCTCTCTTTTATTTCTAATTAGTCAATTATCAGAGCTACATTGTGATTAACAAAAACACGTCGTGGCAAGTTAATATACTTTTGCTTAACAATATCATTATGCTTCCAACAGTTCTAGATTCACTTACCAAAATTAAAAAAAAAAAAAACCTGTTTGAGTAAATTACTGTAATTTTACAATTCTCACAAAAAAAGTGCATTTAAACCAGTTTAAAAAAATATTATGAAGACATCTTCATTAAACTTCATTATTTAAATATACTAAAAGCAACAGCAGCATATAGGATCCCCGATCTGCCTACAGTATATCAACTCTTGTTGGGTTAACAATCATCAAACATGAGCCAAATCCTGAATTATTCCACCTACAGTCTAAACTAAAACTATACAGAGAATGATTAGATAACTGGACAGTCTTGCAATTATGACAGCTTACTAAAACTGATTACTAATGCTATAAACTGAAAAAATAAAAAGTAAAAAACACATTCACAGAAACGTGGAACTAAAGAAGTGATCATGCAGTGTTTTGGTTTCAATCTTAAGAGGACAGAGGTACTGCATCTTTATTGGCTCATTTGAGGAGAAATAAATTAAAGTCTACATTTGGAGAAGAACTCTGCAACAATAAAGATACAAATTTAACTAAATGTACATTTAAGGACAAACTCATGTGAATGCATACCGTAAAGTTATGCAGTTTGCAGTAAAAGGTGCGAAAGTTTTTCGTTTTTCTCCTGTGCACAGTATAAGCATCTATTTTTCCATTCAGGCTCTGGCACAAGCCTGTTTCCACACAGCTACATGTGACTCGTTCTACATGCGTTTTAGTTTTTGGGACTGTGGCACCCTATGCTGGTTTGGACCATTTGTTTTCGTAACCATTGGCCACCCCTCCTCTTGTTCCAAACATTTATTTCATGAGGATGATCCAATAGAAACGAGGGCGGTCCAGCTCTGCCCTGATTGTGCCCTCGCCTGCTTTGGATCCCTGCATTGGTGTTGGCGAAAATCGCTTCAGAGTGTGTCGCAGGGAGGCGATTTCATCTGAGAGGTATGTGTATATCCCCAGTTTACCCTCCCACACCCACCACCCTCCTCCCACCCTCCCTAATGGAGACGAACAGCGCACGGAGAAAGGAGGACATCTGCGCCACGGAGGTTCGAGGCTCGTCGTGTCGCTCCAGTTTGAGTTCCTCCCTGTGATTTGGGCAGTGCAATGAGTTCCCCTGTTACCCTCCCATTCATTAACCTGAGGGGGAAAAAAAACAGAAAAACAAAAAAGGGTCACTTTAAATAAAAGCAGGAGTAGCTCAGTGGTCAGACTTTGCAGCTGTGTTTGAGGTTCTGGATCAGAAAAAGAATAGGAACAAAATATATCATTAGTTCTCAGTGAGCTGGGTGTTTCATCACATCCAGAACAAGTAGGTTGTTTACTTGTGACATGGACTTACCCAAAAGGCCAGTGGACCGAGGAAAGGGTCGTGTTAGACACCATAACAGCCCAACAGGCGCTCTTTCAACATAGGAGGGAACTGCTCTGAGAACTTCTGCCAGTTCTCCTCTCCAACCTGGTCCTTGAAGCTGTGCAGGATCTTAAAAAAGAAAAGTCTGTTAAAGTTATGCCAACCCAGTTAATGACTGGACTGCTTTAGTATAAATCTCTTAATCATACTTGTCTTTTATAGTTAAGTCTAAGTTTTTAAAGTGCTTGTGATGTGAATATACTTCAAACACAAAAAGACAAAGAAAAACTTTTTATTTAAGAAATGTAGCATGATACAATCTTACATATTTTGTTGCAGAACTCGTTCTCTTAAATTTGGCTCAAAAGGGAACTCTTTAAGAAAAGGAACTCTATATTCTTTGTTTAGTGAAACTATGATTCAAACTCTTCATCTCTCTGATAGTGACTCAAACTAAACATCTGTTTCTTCTCTACAGTCTGTGTTGTTGGCCACTGTAGCAATGCTCTGTTTACATTCAGACATTCACTGTTCATCTGAGCAGCGTGAAATTTATTTACAATAAGTTGTCAAGGTTATCTTTCCAAAAGTACATTCATATTTATTATAAAAACTTGATGCCACAGGTACTTTAACGTACTTTAAAAGGACAACTGTAGCTTAGACCACAGCACAAAAACACAAGAATCACCTTCTTCCACTCTTGTTTTAAAAGCCTAAAGAGGACACAAACATAGCCAATCACTAATTGGCTCATCTTTATTCATATATATCTTGATGTTCTAYTGAATATAAAGAAGTTTCTGGAAACAAGGTTTCACCACATCTCTCAGGATCAAAATCATCCTCACTTTGTGAATCAGTTTTCGAGTGTCTGATGGGTGATCATCACAGAGTGTGGTGAGCCAGAGCTACACATCCATCTATGATCTGTGTTTTCCTGCTGAGACGCTCACCTTGTAAAACATGTCCCTCAGGTCATCTTTTGGGTTGACCCACGAAGCCACAGCATCGCAGAAGAAAATAAAGTCCTGAACACAGAGAGTGCAAAATATTTATTAACACAAGGAAAAAATGTGGAATCTCTTTAAAAGAATCCTTCTCCTAACCTGCACAACTCCTGCAGGATTAACCTGAATCATAACACAGATTCCCCGAAAAGCAGAGTCCTTCTCCTCGTTGTCTCTGATGTTCCTCAATGACGTGCACCTGAAGGAGAAACAAAAAGATCGATTAAGTCAGAATTTCAGACACGCCCACTTCAGCACATGTTGATGATAAAGCTTCAGGGGAGGGGTGCTCTGTGGGGCCGGAGCTCAGCTGGGGACTGGTTTCCACTGAGACGCTTTGTACAAATGGGCGGTGCTTTGTACCAGGAAGTGTTTAAGCAGCTCCACATGGTTACCACAGGAGAGTCAAGAATTTTTCAAACATGCATGAATGAGTCAAAGCAACACTCTGGGTATGTTTTTGATGAGGGAATATTTATGTATTATAACCAACAAGACAAATTAAATAGTATCTCTTGATCTACTAATGATATTGGGATGATTTAAGTATCAAAATGTAACTTTTATATAGTTAGTTTATAGTTAAGAATCTGACAATATAATTAGGTCATTTTGAACAAATCGCACTTAATCCTAATTTTGATGTAATGGGTCACAATTTCACAGAATCTGCATGAACCATTCACAGAAAAGGCTCACCATGGTCTGATGAAACGCTGCAGCTGTGGAGCCACTTCCTGAGGACAGACAAAACCAAGCCTGCCGATTGTAATGGCTGCACATGGAGAGACAAGACAAAACCAGTTCACACCAACTCTGTGGCCATCACTTGGACAACTTAAATGCATTTGTAAGCATCTGTACCTGTGTTTTCCAGTAGAGTTTTAGGCGTGTTGGGTCTATTGATGATTTCTACCAGCTGTGGCAGGACAATGCCCACATAGGGCTGCATTTCAGCACCTAAAAAAGGACAAAAAACAAGTAAAACTACAGAAATTGCATTTCCTGCGAAAAAAAAGGTATGAAAAAAATTCAGTGTGAATGTTTGTTGCTAACAGATTTTGCTGAMATCAAGCTGAAAGAGTTTAAATTCAAATGGTTAGTTAAATTTGAAAATATAACTTTTGCTGAGAGTAGCACAACATAATTGAAAACCTGTAAAAAAAAAAGGAAAGGAAAGTCCAAAAATCTGAATAAAAGGGCTACAATAAGCAAAACAAATCTAAAAAAAAAGGAAAATTAAAATCAACAGACAGAGAAATGAGTGATAAATTTCAAATTAGTACGAACAGGTAGTATAAAAAACTGCAATTTGTTTAGAAATGGCTACAAAATAAGCTGAAACTAGCCTAAAAATAGCTAGAAAAGTAGATTAAATTAGCACAAATAAACAGAAAGAACATGTTTGCTGAACTAAGCAGCAAGTAGATGTATTTACCACAAAAGGTAAATTTAGCTAAAAAAATTAAAAGCTCAAATTATTGGAAAGTAGCTAAAAACAGGAAATGGCTTGAATTAGCAGATAGCTCTTTAATTTAAAAAAAACACATAATATTTACTGATTATCATTTTCATGAATCCATGGAGCTAAAGGTTTCAGAGAAACGTTTTCACATTTAAACAAAGTTTATCAAAAGGCTGCCCAAGCTTTATACAGATGTCAAACATCTGCCAGGTGCAGTCTGCAGCATGAGCTCATAGCCAAAGAAACAATTTATCTAAATCAAAGTCAGCAGGTTGTACAGACCTGAAGATAATCTGAACCACACAAATGAAGCTCTACCACACAGAGGTCAGCGCAACACAAAAGTTCACAATATCTGGATCAGAACATGTAATGGGAACAAAATGTATCACTCTGTGTCAATGAGCTGGGTGTTTCATCATGTCCAGATATTGACAACTTCACATTAATTCAACATGGATCCACATGTAATATTCTTACCCATCTGCATAGCRATCTCTCCAATAGCCCAGGTGGCGTTGTTACACACAGAGATAAACTCTGGGTTCAGGTTGAGCCCCAAGATCGGCATGAACTCAGCTGGAGGAGAGGAAATAAACTGGTTATAAAACTAAAAATCATTTTACACTTTCCTTTCTGTAACATTAAGGATAAACAGTATTTAGCTAAAACACTAGTATGAAATAACTAASTAAATAAAAACAAACAAGTCGGTGTATTCCCTGATAGAAGACAGCCGATGTAAGTTACTTCAGGTAAAACTCACTCACCGATGCAGGGTTTCACGTGGGGGAAACACGCCTTCGTCAGATCACCCAGCAGGGCGAAGGAGCTCTGTCTCACTTCAGGCATAGTATCCTGTCACAAACCTCACTGTTACACTTGAATCCCTTTACAGAAACAACAGATTTAAATGAGTGAAAATGTGAAATTCTCCACGATACCTGCATGCACTGGAACAGCAGTGTCATGATATTTGAGCGAGCCACAAGTTGGTCCACATGACTCCCAAGACCCTCCGCCAGTCCGCTCAGCAGATCCAGAGCCACGATCATGAAATCCTTGTCTGGAGCCTCATACTGGTCGGGATGCTGGTTGTACATCTGAAGACAGAGGATTCATTTCATTCCCTCTACTACTTTAGGTGAGAAGGTCTGAACACACGAACTGTTTATTTGGTTTCAAGTCTCACCATAGCCTGAGCGAGGGTCTTCTGCACCAGCGTGACGCAGCGCTGATAGACTGGTTCACAGTACGGCAGGAAGCCACTCTGCAGGGCTGTAGCTACTGAYGACAGACACTGAAAGAAAATCAAGATTTGATGAATCTATACAAAAATATAACTGAAGTCTGAGGTCTAGAGCTTATTTATTGAATCTTTTAGTCATTGTTTGTTWTACAGACTGTTTTTAAAACATTTTTTGTGCCTACTTACTTCTAATAGTGGGAAAAGGTCTTTRTCTTCGTCCTTAAGCTCGTTCCATTTTGCAATTAAAGGAGGCATCAACTTCTGAATGTACTCCTATAACAAAACTYTAGTCAGTTCAGCATGAAATTTAAAAGGGAACAGGACAGTTTTTGTGCAAATRCGCTTATTTATTTTCATGATTTCATTCTCATTAGACATAAAACAAAGTCCTGAACCGTTACATTTAATAAAAACAGGCATCAAAATTACCCCAGAGGCACAAGTTTTAAGACTTTGGCACCCTAACTTTATCCATTGTATTTCCTGTCTGTGCTCTATGCTGAAYAGTTCACTGCCTTCTCCTTACRTAAAACAAAACATAAAAAAGGGGRAAATGTTATGCATACTGTGGTCAGKYTGAAAACACTTACAGGCTGATTGAGGTGGTGACCGACTGAATCTGCCAAAGTTCCAATGGCATCATACAGGATGAGCAGGTTCTTGTGTTGGTACTTCCCAAAGGCAAACACCAGCGTGTCCAGGATGAAACTCAGGTAGGGCACCAGCTCTGTGCATGCCTCCTCCTCCAAAGTGGCAAAAGCACTAAGAAATGCAGATCAATATGTTAATAAATCAAATAAATAAATGCTGTTCATTAGATTAAAAAATTTAAAATAGGATGTGGATCAGAAAAATAATATTGGGAACAACATGTATCATTGTTTATCAATGAGCTGGGTGTTTCATCATGTCCACAAAACACAGAGAAGTTAAAACAAGAAAAAGAAGAACTGCTCACCTGCAGGCAGCCTCCTGCACCCTCTTGTTTCTGTCCAAGATACGTTTCAGAAGCTCCGTCATAAGTGGTTTGAGGTAGGAGTCGGGGGGCTGGGAGACTACCCAGTGTGCATAGCGACTCAGGGTCCAGCAAGCGATGGAGCGTACCAGGGCCTTCTTGTCACTCAGACACTGGATGAGGTGGGGGATGAGCTCTGGCAGATAGGGCACCATGCCCTGCATGCAGCCTGGGCCACGAGGACACAAAGAACAGAGGAATATTTAACAACAGAAATATTATTTTAAACCTTCTTTAATAAATAATTTAGAGCAATTATTTCTGATGTGATTTAGCAGAATACAAAAACAAATCACATTTTCAAATACTTGATGTTTACTGGATGAATCACGTTTAAATGCACACATTTTGATTTGCATCAATGACATGCTGCATAATTTCCTGGACATTTTTTTTAGCTTCAATCAAAGAACAGTTTGTTACAGAAAACTCAATATGAAATATGTCTGAAGTGGACARTGTATCTATAAAAAGGTTCTGGGGTCTCAAAGGATTGCATAGAATTCATGCTAAATGTGAACGTACGACCAAAAGAATTYAGATTTATAAAACTGTGCGCTCGCACACCTTCAAGTAATTTTTCTTTATAGATCACAGCTGCACCTCAAGGTCCCGCCTCAGGTTCTGCCCTCTACACCACCACACTCAACCATAAACTGTCAATGCAAAGTACCTCATGAATGTTGAGATGTATTTAMATCAGTCAGCTGATCAATGTCAACAAAAGCTCAGACAAACTTCATCATGCATCTGGAAGAGGACAGGTGCTGATGACTGCTCACATGAACAGATTGTAATTTACATATTTCCCTACATTTTGCAGGTTTACAGTTAAGAGTAATCTTATGGATTTTTTTTCCAAAAACTCAACTTGATATAATTTTTTTCTGAGCCTGTAGGACGTTAAAATCAATAAAAATTAATTAACCCAACTGTTTTGTCRCTAGAAATAAGTTCACCGCTCTTCTCCCGTCCTTCCCTCCTGCTTTGCGCTGCAGCTGACCACCCAGCCCCACCATCACCCTCRGTTACTTGAATTTTCTTGTCGAGGAGGGGATGTGGGCCAGGGTCGTCTCAGGAAGAGGGGAGGCCAGGATGGGGRTGGATTCAGATGCTTGAACTTTTATTAAAATTTAAGATGGCTTAGGAGGTCCTTAATTTCAAAAGGTCCTTACGGCTCATCAGCAGAAGCATAACTAGTCTTGTTAAGAAAGCTTTTAAACACACGAGTCAGAACTGGCGGTGAGAAACCGCACATTTCACACCAAGTTTGGGTTTTATAAATCAGAACCTGTGTGTGAAATGACTATGCAAGTTTCTGGCTCCATTTTTTGCATAAGCAAGTTTTATAAATGCAACCTCTGGGCTGTAAGAGCAGCAGTTTTTTTTTTAAATCATGAGCTATACCTTCAGCAATGGCCCCCAAAACCAAGATGCCAGACTCTTTGACAACCCAGTCAGGGTGGAAGAGCAGGCCTTTGAGAAGCGGCAGGAGGTGGGGCAGCAAGTCGTCACCRAACACRTTGGCCAGAACATCAAGTGCAGCCGCCGAACACTTCCCTACAACAAAACAACAAAACCTGTTTAAATTCCTCCAATTTTAACTCATGTTAGCGCAGAAAGAATGAGCAAGGCAGACTCRAACCAAACCCGTTTCTACAGGTAGCTGCATTTCTCATCACTCACGCAGATTCCAATCGCACAGGGAATCGTCGTCGTCGTCTTCGTAGTCCTCCCCCTCCTCTCCTCCGTGCTGCAAGGTGACGGTGCGCGACTTGTGGAAACGAGGCTTGATGTCCTGCTCACTGTCGGGCACCATCTCATCCTCCTCCACGTCACCCTGGAGTGAGGAGTAAAAGCACCGCAGCTATAATCATCTGAAATATGGCTGATTTGAATTGATAAACCTGTTGATGCAACTTCAGCTTTTACATTTATTATTAACTGTTTGTGAGGTGGCTCCACAGTGGTTGTGGTACAGAGAGCCACAGTTTTAGGGTGTGTGTGTGTGTGTGTGTAAGAGCACTCAACAGTAAACTAATGGATTTTAGTTCTTACCTTCAGTATTATGATATCAATCTCTGAATACTTCATTCCGTTTACCAAGATTGGAATCAGTCTGCAGAAAAACAAGCGATTAAAAATTGAYAAATGCAACATAGTGAATAATTTAATCATTGAAATTTACAGCCTCCTTTAACAGTTCATAAGCGACTCACTGCACAAGGTGTCCGGACAGAACCTCTTTACAAATAGGTTGTTCTGCTATAGTCAGCCAGAACTCACAGGCCTCCAGAGACACGTTGTCRTCAGGGTCCTGAGTTCTCTGCAGCATGTACTGAAAAAGGAACAAGATGTGGAAACGTCATGGATAAACTCACAAATGTGCAAAAATACTAGCAGATTTCCAGCACCTGGATCAGAAAATAAAGGAACTTAAGGTATCATAAAGGAACAATCAACGAGCTGGGTTTCTCATCATGTCCAGGCAGCACACAGTTGTCTCTCATGTTGATGTGCGACTCAGCATTCACCTGGATGAGGCTGTGCATGTGGGGGATGAGACGGTCGATGCGGACCTCCAGTAACATGACCAAAGCTCGGCACACATTCTTCCTGACCTCCGCGTCTTCATCTGCTGCCAGCACAAACAAGCTCTGAAAGGCAGCACAAAATATAATCAAAAGGAGCTCTTTCATTCAAATTTAAAAAACAACCTCAAAACACACAACTTACCTCGATGAAGGTGTCAATGTTTTCCATTAGAGCCTGGGCTCTGCCGATGATAAACTGGTTCACACAGGCTATAGCATGAGATCTACAGGATGACATGAGGAATAACCACATCAAATCAAAACAAAAACATCTGAAGGGCAGCTTGTCTCACAATAGGTTTTAGGTTTAGAGTCATTATACAGATGTTCAAAGCATTCTTTGTTCTGCTACAATAAAACCTCCCCACTTTAACATTTTCTGAGCTAAAAAAAAAACAAAACAAACAAAAAAAAACCAAGTTTAATATGAAATAAAATAAGAAGCTAAAAATGTCAGGGACATCAGAGTATCTGGATCAGACAGTATGAATACTCAAACACCTTCACCGTCAGTCAGATGTTAGTWTGCATCACACCCAGATTCCTTTGTCAAACAACACTTTCTGCTCTCTCCTGTACCTAATCTTTGGACTGCAATGCTTGAAGAACTGAAGGAATTTAGGAATCATAAAGTTGAGGGGCCTGTTCAGAGCGTCACTGTCCAGCAGCTCAGACGAGTCCTCGCAGATCTTCTGCAGCGCACCGAACGAGCCCTGAGACACGGACATACACAGAGAGGCTGTCAAATCAAAACGCAAACATACACGGACACAGAGGAGAGGACGAGACGGCATCAGAAAATCAAACGGGAGCAAAGGGAATGACAGCACAGTGACTTTTAGGAGCACAAATATAAAACAATTGCATATTTTATTATTTACTAACAAGATTTTGTGAATGACATTTATGTGTTTCAATTTTATGWCTCCTCCTAACACCTGCATTGTCCTTTTGCTGGATTAAATGTTGATAAATCAAATCACATTAGCTTCACAAGAGATTATATTTCATGTCTTATGTTTAAGGTACGGGTCAGTATGTGACTCAGTGTGAAAAAATAAGAAAATTTTCAGCACATTTCTAACACTAAATGATATAAGAGCCATGTTTCAGTTTAGTTAAGGCTTTTATGAGCCAAAAAAAAGCTGTGATCAGGTTGTTGCTTACCTCACAGGTGTTGTAGTCCTCTGAGTTGAGTAAGTTGCAGAGCTGAGGCAGCAGCTCCGGCCATGTTTGTAGCTCTCCTTTGGAGGCAATGGTAGTGATGAGGATGCCTACAGTAGAAGATAAAAAAAAATCTGCCTGAATATTAATAATCAACACAACCACACGCAGCTACCTTTGCAACAGCTTTGGATCAGACAGTATGAATACAAACACCTTCACAGGAACTCAGAGGTTTTTATGCATCATCTCCAGAAACAAACAGAAAGAGTCACGTGACAAAGAAACACCGCCACATCGACGTCGGAGCAAATAATCTTACCGATGGTGGCACGGATGAGTGGTGAGGGATCACCAACGTTGTTGAGGCATTCCTGTTTGATGAAATCCGAAACAGCCCGAGGGAGGTTCTGGTAGTGGGCCTTGACATTGTTTTTCAGTATCAAACCACTTAAAGAGCGAGTCGGCTCGTCTGAGAAGAAATAATAAAAACCAGTTGTGCATGAGCAATGTGACAGATACTGGATAAAAGGTGAAGTTAATTCAGTTTATTTCTATTTAAATAGACCCTGCTGTAAACAGCTTTTTTTTAATCCATAAAAGCAGAGCAACGTGAACCTTAAGGTTGGAGAGGTGATACAATGTGTTGATTTTTACTGTGTTAAAAGCATGAAAAGTCCATGAATAAAATTCTAGTGTTTAGTTATTGAGTCCAGTTGCTTGGTGACTGTTCAGAAGCAAGAGGTTTGCCTTCTCCATGTTTTTTTTTTTTTTTTTTTGCTCTGGAGGCAAACTTACATGAATCTATTGCATCAGAAAACACACCTAGCACCAGCTTTTGTTTGAATCTTTCTATTTTTGTAAAACTGACTGGGATCATGTATCCAAAAAATTAAAAAAATGGCATTAAAATGTGCAACTATAGGTCTTCATATACAACGTAAGATTTTACTCACTCCTCTAAAACCAAGTGAACACACAAAAGCAGCTGTGGGGAAACAGGAAGTGAGCATGTCTAGTAATGTCATTATTAGATCTACCAGTGTCAGATTACAGCAATGTGCCATTACATCTGTACAACCGGAAAGAAAAAATGCTAAACATCAAACGAGTGATTTATAGTAGAGAAGCCAAAGAGACAAACTCTGACATCTAAATTTATGCAATTTTGCCTCACCTGAGGTGGCTTTAAAGAACCTAAATACATGTTCTTGTTTTGTTCTCTTTAACATTTAGTGAATGAAGTTTCACAGGTGGATTATAAAACTTTTAAATTGAAGTATGAACTCATGGTAAAAAAAAAAAAAGGTTACTCTAACAATAGCAAATGTAAAAGTTACAAAATCAAGTGAAGCACAGTTTTGTTTTTTCTATTAAAAAAACACTAAACCTAACCATGGCCAACTGGTCTGAGTTAGTAACAGATGAAAAAAAAAAAACAACTCACCTTCAGTTTTGAGTCGTGTGAGGACAAAGATGAGATAGTTGTTGAAGTCAGGAAACCCATTGAGTTGTTCAAGTTTCTAGCAAGACGGTTAAGGAGCATTTCACTTTCCAAATTATGCAGCTAATCTCTGATGGAGAGAATCTAACATTTGAACGCACCAATTCTTAATGATTAGGAAGCATGGACTGAACGTGGCACGTATACATCTTTACTAGTGAGCACCAGTTGAATTTAAAGTAAGTCAAATGTCAATGCGTTTCCTACAGGGTTTTCTTTTGCATTTAAGTGCTAATCTCTAGACTTTTACATGTGTTGCTTGAGTTGTAAACATGTATACTTCAGTTCTAATACATGTCAGACAAACTGCTGCRGCACAAGTTGTAAAACAATAATAAATATGCCATGGAGGTTACTATCACCAATAYAAAAATCACATTGCAGTAGGATACTTGCTGGACAGTCCTTTGTATGACTGTGTCAGGCGACTGAGAGTCTTTAAGCAGCTGGAGGACCTGCTGAAGTCCCTGCTCGTCGGGCTGCCAATCCATCCTGTAAACCACAAAATGAATCCAGATTTTAGAAGTTCCTCTGTTATAATTTGCAAGTATTAATAGGAGGAATAGGATGAAATGTGTAAGGTAGCACGTGGACTCTGGATCAGACAGTATGAATACAAAAACCATCAGTCACAGTCAGTTGGTTTTAATGCATCATCTCCAAGTCCACATTTTATGTTTAGAGAAGTACAAAGATTTATGTACTTAAGAGTATTTGCATAAGGTTTAATTAAATGTACTTTATTTGAAGAATGTGCATCCAGAGGTGATATTTGACTTTTATAGAGTGGATCAGCTTCAGATGATGACTGCTAAAACCTACATTTTTAACACTTAAATYCAGACAACAAAAAATGCATCGGATGGTCAAACAGAGCAACTTCCATGATAAGTCATWAACACCCGGAAGCGTCCACGTGTATGGCCACCATAGAATTTAGAATATGAACTATTAGTGAGAAATGAGATTTTTTATTTTATTTTTTTTTTGCTGAATCGAAATTGAAACTCAAATATACACTGGCCCGAGACACGAAAACAAAGACATCAGCCGAAACGGCCTGATAAAATCTCTGTGGCCCAGCTTAGGCTAATCCTACCTCCACCCCCACGGCACCCGGTCTTTTAGTACTTTTTGTTCCAACTTATATATATGTACGTGGACAGCACGAGCTCTCCGAGGAGGTCGTTTGAGTAGTCAAATCATTAAAATAAAACAAAGTTAACACAAACACACCATCCACTTTTTAAGATATTTGTTTTACTCTACTTTGAATTCCAGTTTTTCGTAAAAAAGAAGGGGGAAAATCCATCCGTAACCTGTTAATTTACCTGTTGATTAGTTATCTTTTACACGCTGACCTGATTCCTGAAGCAACAAAGTTCCTCAGGCCTGGTCGACACGGTACAGTACGCCGGCTAAGCGATCATGTGCCCGGCGTGAGAATTAACAAAACGTAGCCGACTGGTGATATGTAAAAGGACGTGAGCTCTCTACGAAAATATCAGACAAAACTAAAAACATCGAGCTCTTATAGTATTTCCAATACTAGAGGAGCAACAGCAGCCTGTACGTTGCAAACTCGCTGAACACGTTTTGCTACACTACTGCTAGCCGCTAAACCGCCTTTAGCTAATGCTAAAGATACGACCTGAGCTAACCCAGATATTTAACGCTTTAACAACGTTTATTTACCTCAAGACTAAGTAATAATGTAATTTAATTTCAAGCAGACACTAAATCTGTACGTACAATGTTGAATTACAATTTAGACAATCGGTGCTGGGCCCCTGCTCCTCTTCAGCCTCTTGTTCAAATGAGCACGCCGACAGAAATTGACCTACTGCGGCTTCCGTTCAGCGCACGTTTAGGTATTATCGCGAGATTATCCGGTTCTCCCGGGAACTTCGAAAAGAAGCAGACAAATKAAGTTTTTTGTACTTTGTTCCCAAAATAAACACAGTATGTTGAATTTAGTGGTTATAGTGGCATTTTTCTGGCCTTTCTGAAAGTCTATCTGATAGTCTTACTTGCTAGTCTGATAGTTTTACTTGCTATTATTATTTTTCATCAATCCTATACTTTGGCTTTTTTCACAGCAAATTTTGTGAAAGGGGACAAGCAGAGGAAAAAAGAAGTGTCAAGCCTAAAAAAATTGAC
The DNA here is from genome assembly GCF_001266775.1 of Austrofundulus limnaeus. Classification (NCBI taxonomy): domain Eukaryota; kingdom Metazoa; phylum Chordata; class Actinopteri; order Cyprinodontiformes; family Rivulidae; genus Austrofundulus; species Austrofundulus limnaeus. The sequence goes on from NW_013952493.1 coordinate 1,699,809, forward strand.
AGCAGATTAAAAGTATATGAAAGCCATTTCTTTTAGAAAAATTAGAAATATAGCTAAAGACTTGGTAGAAATATATCACCGTTCAGTTGATCAAGTTTTTAGCTCAAGGACTCACTTTGTTGGTGCTAAAATACATTTTTGTGTGTGTCAGAGATTAAACAAGACTCGTTGGAGGTGTAATATAAAGACATGATTTAAGACTTTAATACAAAAATGCATTAAAATTATTGAAAACATTCAGCTTGATTTGCAGCTTGTCAAAAATATATACATATACATCCATTTACTGTCAACATTTTCCCACCAAAGATGCTGATATAAAGCATGCATTGTAAACTATTGCTCTCAATTAATTAGTTAATATTTCACAGGTGGTCAATGAAATGGAAAAGGTAACAGACATTCAAAAGAAAAATGTGTTGTTAAACACATTACTCAAATTTACAGAGTAAATATCCTCCAAAAAGCAAACTACAAGACAAAAGAGAAGAGGGTTGTAAGATTTTGAAATTATTTTGCAGAGACTATAGGAGCCTAGAATGTGATCTTATTTCAGTATAAAAATATGGAAAAAACAAATACATTTAAATGAATGCCCATGRTCCTGTGCAAAGGTGTCAGTTTTGCAGGATTTCCAGAGGACTAGGCATGAAGTGCTTTTCATAACCTGAGGTAAATGGCTCATCCTCTGATGAGCTCTCTTCATTCCGTTCTTCGTCCGAGTCGATCATTTTGCTGTACTCCTCTCTTCCATATCTATGGTCCTTACTGTCGTTCTCCTCTGTGATAGTTTCCTCCTTCTGAATGTCTCTGCAGTCCATCTGAGAACAACCAATTTTCATCACTGTCCTGTTGATTCCATCTGTGTCTACAACCTTCGACTGAATTTCAACAACTTCCAGTAACGAGATCTTGGGATTCGGCTCATASAGGGGAATGCAGATCCAGGTCAAGGGCTCATTAATCTACAGAGAGAGCAAACAGACAGCTTAAACTAAGGTTCAGGTTTGTCAACAGAAAGTAAGTACAAGTTGTTGACTGTCTTACTTGGAGCTTCATGTGTTTAAAGATGTGGCTGTTGCGAGGATCTGGCACTTTCCCATTGAGACAAAGTGACCACATTTTTTTTGTCCCGCTGCAAACACCGGAAGGCACAAAACAGCAAAAGACACAATTTTTCAAATATAAATGCGGTAAAATACTGAGGTTGATCAAAATATCCATAAATGTTTTGCAGACGTTGTTCTAATTGAAGCCAGATGGGAATGCATTTTAAAAATTCATTCGGACTTCACAAATATTATTCCATATGCATAATTTTTATTTCATTTAAGCTATCTTTGTGGCTGACTGATAACAGGCATTAAGTGATAATGAACACAACATAAAACAGACAAGTTTAACATGATAATCTTACCAAAGTACAATAATTATGATGGCCAGCAGCACAGTTGGCACCAGGATGGGAATTAAATACTCTGAGAAAAAGAGGTCAATATAAAAATATGCTCCATCCACCTTTTCAAATCCTTAATAACACAAATTCTAACAAAAGGTTCACAAAATACCAACAGAAATCGCACAAAAATTAAGATTTTATGATTACCGAAGTCTTCCCGGTGCTTTGTTTTGAATGTTGTGGTGAAGTCTGAGCCGGGTCCAGCTACAGTCACAGCTCTGATCCAAGCCTTGTACTCCTGGCCTGGACTAAGATCCGTCAGCCTGTACGTCATGTCCCCGTGGTCTGGGGTTACGCTCACATTGTATACTAGAAGAGACAAGTCTTTACTTGTGAAATTATCTTGTCAAGTAGTTCAATCAACTTCAGTTTCATGACTTCAATAAAAAAGTGTTTTATATTAAAAATAACACATTGTTCATTGTCAATACTTATATTTAAGCTTTCTTACAAAAAAATCCAGTATTTTATCAGTTAATGAGTAAACAGTCTTGTGAATAGAACAGTAATTTCTCAATGTTCACTCTAGTAGCATAAACAGAAAGCACCCCTGGATCTGGTCTTAAAACAGGGAAGGTATTTGGTTTAAAAAGTGTAGCATGACATCACATGTTGGTGTCCAGGACATGACAAATCTAGAAAATAAAAATAAAGACAAACCAACTGGACTTTTGTGCAGTAGCTGAAGACGTGTAGATTTCTAAGCTTTTAAAATGCATGGCATTGGTATCRATAATATCAATATCTGGATCGATCTGTAAACCTCTACCGATGTTAAAATTTGATGAAACACAACATGACCATTCAGACAGTAGATGCTTTGAAAAACACTGGATATGTATCCAACTTAATATCATATATGAAAAGACTTGATTTGAAGAAAAAAAATTCCTACATTCAAACTGTCTTAAAAAAACATGAAATGGGCCGAATATGGGCAAAATAAAAATCAGATTTGGGTCACTTTTACATGCAGTGAGCTTGAAATGATTCCACTGTTATAAAGTGTGAGCATAATTTCTACTATGCTATGTCTGAGTGCAAAACATCTTGTTTTCTGATAGGAGTATTTTTTACTGTTGTTATCTTTCAGCAAAGGTTTGTAAAATAATTAATGATTGATACTGATGTACTTGAAAAAAACATTCTCCGGACTCCAGTTTAAAACTTTACAGAAGAGGATTTTGACCACAGAGCAAAAAATATATTATTTTTTCCTGAATTCTGACTTTAATCTCAGAATTCTGAGGTTGGTCAAAATATTTATAAATGTTGTGCAGACAATTTATTCTCAGAACTCTGAGATTAAAGTCAGAGTCAAACTTTTTCCTCAAAATTCTGACTTCTTGATAATTATGAGAAAAAGTGTCAGAATTCAGATTTTAATCTCAGAATTCTGGAAAAAAATCAGAACTCTGTCTTTTCTCAGAGTTCTGAGAGAAAAAAGTCAGAACTCAGGAAAAAAATAGTTGACGTTTATTTTTTATTTTTTTATTTGCTTTGTGGATCTAATCCTCTTTTGTAAACCTTTGACCAATGTTTTTTTTAAATTAAAATTACACTCATTGGCCACTTTATTAGGTCCACCTGTCCAACTGCTCATTAACACAAATGTCGAATCAGCCAGTCACACAGCAGCAACTCAATGGGCCTCATGCAAGAACTGTTCGTACGCACAGATTTGTTCTTAAATTGTGCGTACGAGTGATTTAGGACAATTTGTGGCATTCACCAATGTTTTCGTATTCTAAGATTTTTTTCAAATACGAACAAAATTTACGAGTGGTCCAGACCTGTCGTATATTTTACGAACAGTCAGTCTGCTGTTATCCAGATGGGTTTTCTTCACTAATAACTTTATATTTCATTAGTTTGAAGATATTTTGAGTTGAAAATAAATCACACTCCATAATTATGTTGACAATAGGCTACTCTGCTTGAATTAGAGTTGTGATTTTATCCAGCTCGTCCTGGGGGACTCAAGACGTTCCCAGGC
>NW_013952493.1:1704563-1710995 GCF_001266775.1 Austrofundulus limnaeus
TAAATTTCCAGCCCAATTCTTGGAAGTGACCACCCTTCCTGGTTATGTAAAATTTGTGTTATGAAAGCAGTTTGGGTATAAAAGGGTCTGGCCACAGTCACCAGATCTCAATCCAATAGAGCATCTTTGGGATGTGGTGGAACGGGAGATTCGCATCATGGATGTGCAGCCGACAAATCTGCAGCAACTGTGTGATGCCATCATGTCAATATGGACCAGACTCTGTGAGGAATGTTTCCAGTACCTTGTTGAAGCTATGCCACGAAGGATTAAGGTTCTGAAGGCAAAAGGGGGTCCAACCCAGTACTAGCAAGGTGTACCAAACAAAGTGGCCACTGAGTGTATATTGTAATGCTGTGTTGTGTTTTGTTGTGTTGTACCTTTTTCTGTGCCTTCAATTCCTATTTGGTAGTGTAAGATCACCCCATGTTGTTTGGTTTTAGGAACAGGCTCCCAGTGTAGAGTCACATCAGTGGAAGCAAGAAAAGACACCTTAAACGAAGGCACAGAGGAGGGAACTGTTGGAGAAAATGAAAGCAAGAGGAAAAAGGACACAAAGAGTGACACAAGTGAACAAAAATCAGCTCACAACTTCAAAATATATAGATATAATTTAGCATACTGACCTCCTTGAATGGAATATGCAGGCTCTGTTGAAAGCTGACGGACTTTATTCAAGTTTGATACTGTAAACAATGACACTGTGTACATTGTGTAATTTTTAAAAACACCTGCAGATGGAGACATAAACCAGAGTAAAACACCTACTTTAAACCGTTAAAACACCCAATGAAGATTTTCAAAAACTCATCACCTTGAAAAGTTAAATCCACTTAGTAAGAACTGTTAAATTATACTTCACATTTATACAAACACAAACCTTTTAAGGAAACTGTTGTCTGGTTTTTGTCCACTTTGATCCAATCAAAGTCTTTGCCGGGCGGACCCTCTTTGTATTGGACCACAAAATGTGTCACCCCGTCAGGGAGGAGAGAGAAGGGCTCCCAGGATACAGTGAGGTTCTCCTCATTCATCTCCAGCTTCATCCTTTCATCTTTTCCATCTTTAATTTGGCAAGAGACAAGCGTGTTATCAGTCTGACTGAAATACCGATGTCTAAATAAATAACTGAAAATTAACTACTGAAGTGTCATAACTTTAAAATAGGAAATACAACCAGAATGGTCCCATTAAACTTTATTCTGATGCACCAAACCTAATTAGATAGCATTAAACTGCAGGTTGTTAAAATTTAATAAAAGCATCTGGAAAGAAACTAACATGGATCAAACTAAATTAGGTCACACAATCTTTGAACAGTACAGTACAATAAAATTAAATTCAGAATAAAAGTATGCATATATTAAACAAATAATTTCTTTTATTTGAGTGCATTTTGTTCAGTTTGGGCAATATTGGCAAAAAAAAATAATCACGATTAATTGTGGTATTTAGTTGATAATGATTAATATGATGATTAATCCCCTGGAGTCCGTAGACCACTGCATGTTCTAGTCACATGACCAGTTTAAATCACTCTTAGTGGGAAAGATTTGCTTTCTGTAAAATCTGTTCCAAATTGTGTCAAAAATACAGAYTTCAGGAGATACATCAATTTTTAAATTGTGTTGATAGACCAAGAAAAACCGGAGTTGTGATAAATAAATTACAGAGAATTTGTCATATTTGAAGTGGGGAGGAGCATCAGTCAGTCTGCCTGGTGGCATTAATCATATTAATTAATTAACTGCCAAAAAAATAATCGATTACTGTTTTTTTTGATGATTAACTGCACATGAAACGATTTTGCCCAACCCTAAATATTTATACATCATAGCTTTTCAGTTTTAATCAATCTGCAATCCACTGAGCAGGTCTGAAATTGTTTATTTTTATATTTGATCTATTTTTGAAATAGTTTTTTTTTAGCACTAAAGACTGCAGTTTTTCAGTTTGTAGAGAAAAAGTTGAAGAAACTTGTCATCTCTGGTGTGGTGTGTTAATATGACCCTTGTTAGCAGCTATTTTTAAACAGAACTAATCCAGTTTAACCAAGATTTGAATGTATAAAAGGATTTTTGATGTCTTTTTGACGGCCTTTAAATTCTCACAGAAGCTTATTTTGGTTGTAATGAATGACTTATTAAAATGTGTAAAAGTTGAAAATAAAAATATCCATACTCTTTTGGATTAGGAGTCACGTGTGTTGCTTTTATTGACTCAATCAATTTCTGAATGTCACCATTAAATCAAATTTTCCTATAATATTTAAAATACCAGCAGCAGCAATAGAACTACTTAAGTCATATTTACTGAGAAACACCTACAAAAGCTGTGGGTTGACACGGTTTCTAATTAGCTGCTCGGAGGAAGAATGTAACAGATTTTATTTAAAAATATATCCAGTTATTTCTCAAAGTTTTACAGATAATAATCAGATGCAGTGCGTAATGCAAGTGTGAGCAAAAAAACAACAACCAAGAATTGGTTTCCTGCAGCTGACACTTCATCTTACCGATAATATAACTTATTAGCTTTTTATATAACTTAGAGCTGTTTGGTTTTGGTGTTTAGTTTTTTTCCTTTCAAATATAATGAGGCATCTCCAAGAGCTCGGTTTAGATTTTTATAGGAAAAAAGCAAAATGTTTGATGGAAAAATAACTCTAGAAAAATGTGGAGTTTTGTTTAGAGGTGCAGCGACACTGGATCGTCACAAGTATTACTCTGACTGTTCATTACAGAAAAAGGTGTTTAATGTTATCATTTCAGTTACCTCTATCCTTTTATTGTTACATTTTACAAAGTTTTCCTTATGACCAGCTACTATGAAATGCTGTGCCTCTATTTTGGCTTTAGTCAAGACCTACTTACTGATGTTTTTGTGATAATTATGTCAAAAATRTATGCGTCTTTGAGTCAGTATTGGACGTTTGGGATAAAAATTAATTGTGAATAGGATTTCATGTCGTTCTTTCATAAAATTCTGGCAAACTGTTACCTGGTTCTGCTGGCGTAAACAGACGAGTAGCATCCGTGGCACCAATAGCATTGTACGCTGAAACACTGACGAACAACACATCTTTCAGAGACGAGGTGAGGCGCCACTTCCCTCCATCGAACACCCAGAGGCTGCTTGAACCAACCGTGGTCACATTGATTTGCTTCGATGTGCGATTCTTGTAAAATATATTAACATTATATCCTAGAATGTGTCCTTGTGCCTGAGAAATGGACAGATTCTGGACRAGACGAGGACAAAACAAGAAGTTAGTGAGGGAGGAGTCCGTTTTTATTGTGGCAGGCTCTTTRCATTCGTCTTTCAGCTTACCTTCCAGGTCAGAAAACAGTCAAAACCTGATGAGGACTTGTAACAGTCCACCCACACATCCACCTCCCCGAGTGGATCTGAAAACAAAAGTAAAGGGARATATAATGACAAAAACAAAAACAAGTCAGAATTTAAAGCACCTCAAACTGTTATGTACATAAACCACAATTGTCTACTGCCTTTGCGTAATTTCTGTCATTACATTACCTTGAAACAGAAATTATAAAATAAGGGGTTTCTATGTGAACACTTTTCCTCTGATTGTGAGTTAGTTGTTTTTAAGATTAGCATAAACTAACAAGGCAGAAAAACAYTCCATTTAATGTTTATTGTTGTCATGTTATGTCTGATTTACTAGTTTTTGTGATACTGATATTGCAATAAAAAAAACAAAAATTATGCAGTTCTATAAGAAAACCACTGAAAACATACTGCAGACAAAACAATAATTTAACTCCTTTCCTAAGTTCTTGTTCAGTCCCAGCAAATGAAAACTCACTTGACTCTGCACTTCTTGTTCTATRGATTTCACTCCAGTCACTCGTCAGGCTCGAGTCACAGCTGCAACGGACTTGAAACTCATAAACGGTGCCTGCCTGAGGGTTTTCCACTCCATAGCTGCCATGCAAGTCATTTTCAAGCTGTGCCAAAGAACAAGAGGCGGTTAAGATGGTYTGGTAAACAACTGAGAAGTTGTAAATTAGAAAAACACGCCTTTATTCTGTTGCTTTTGTTTGTTTGTTTTTTTCTGGGGTATCGAGCTGTACTGAGAAAAATTAAATTAAAAAAAAGAAAGAAAAGACGAAAATGAAAACTCTGAACCAAAACTGACCCAAGGCCAGTCTTGGTCCTCCTCTGTTCGATATCGGACTTCACAGGTTCCAATATCCAGCTGCACCTCACAGGTGGAATTCCAGCRAATCTCTAATGTGTCCTGAGGGTCTGATAAGATTGTTGGAGGAGGTGGTTTCTCTACAGAGAGAGGCAGAAAGACAGAGATAAAAACTGATACTAATGGAAACCAAGATTTTATTTAATGAAATCATACATTTSTTGTCAGAAACTTCAATTAAATCTTGTCCTTGAGAATGATTYTTGTTTGAGTTAATGGGGAAAAAAGTGCTCACTGATATCTTCTGTATGGATAAGAACCTTCTCAGATTCAACTGAACCATGCTGGTTTCGAGCCTGGACCCAAACAAAAAGTTGTTCGTGGCTCCGAAAGTTTTCACGAGTGATAATCCCATCAGAACTATTACCACCGAACATTTGCCCATCCCTGCAAAAAAAAAAAAAATAAAAGTAATTGGAGATACAGCTGGTCAAGGCAAAGTTCGACGAGTAAAACCAAATCTAAATCTGTCAGATGATTGAAACATGGATTTACTCAGTGTCCTGTGGCTCCCAGTGAAGGGTGTAGATAGTGGAGCTGTCAGGAGGTGGATCTGGACTCCAAACACACTTTATGGCTGAACAGTCTTTCTGGTCACATGGTCTAAAGCACTCAAGATTATAAGGAGAAGCAGGAAGACCTAAAAAATACAAAGAAAAACTTACATCAAAGGGGCTTTTATGTTTAGAGTCAGGGGAAATMTCATGCATTGTTCATGCCTCAGCTAAAAATGCTCGTATTAGTCACCTTGAAATATGCTCGTACCATCACAAGAGGAACTATGGTATGGTGTGGTGAATAGGGATGGGTAAAACCCCATGTGAGTGGGGGCCTCAAAAGTGGGCCCATTATTATTCTCCCTCCAAAAGGACACTGAGCTTTAATCAAACCTTCATGTCCCTTGAATTAAGGACACAAGGTTAAAAACTCTCTTCTGAGTTTCTCAGGATCCATAAAAGGTTCCCCAAGAATTATTTTTCTTTGACTGCTCAGAGCCAGGCAGTGGTCTAAGTAGTGCACAGAGGTCTCTAATTCAATGCCACAGACATCACACAGAGTATTGTCATTAGGGATGTCCCGATCCAGATTTTTTGGCTCCCAATACAATACAATTTTTTTAATGATTAGTCTTTCCGATRCTGATCCGATAGGGTTGGGCATAATCATATCGTGTGCAATTAATCGTCAGAAAAACATTAATCGATTAATTTTTGGCAGTTGACAATTAATACGATTAATGCCACCTGGCAGACTAACCGCTTGGTGTTCCTCTCTGATTCAAATATGACCAAAAATAAAAAAAATTGTGTAATTTATTTATCTATCAACACAATTTAAAGTTTGATGTATAGCCTGAAGTCTGTAATTTTGACACAATTTGGAACAGATTTTTACAAAGAGCCAATTTTCTCCCTATAAATTGGTCATGTGACTAGGATATAAGGGGTGTCCAGGGACTCTGGGGGATTAATCGTCAAATTAATCGTTATCGGCTAAATACCAAAATTAATCGTGATTAATTTTTTTGCCAATTTTGCCCAACCCTATGATCCGATAGCTTTATTTCTTTATTTCTTTCCAAATGACAAGGTTTTAAAGCGAGCCCTGCTGTTCTCACCACAAGAAACATCCAGTTTGCAGATTTTGCAAGATGCAGTTTCAGCATCATTGTTTTCCATTGAAAAGTGCTCCCACACTGTGGACATAGTTGCATACTTGAGTGCGTCTTGACTTCTTAACAGCAGTTGTAAAGCTTGATGATGCTGAAAACTGTCGCAAAAACTGGATCGGCCCGATCACGACTAAATCCGATTCTACCCGATTTTCAAAAAAATGGCCATATCTGCCAGCGATGCCGATACTGAGAATCTGATCGGGACATCCCTAATTGTCATGGAGTCCCATCACCATTTTATGGCGGTTAAGAAGATTGTGCCCAGTTAAGATTCAAAACAGCGAACTTAGACTTTTTCTTCTCAGGTCAAGGAGAGCTTTCCCAAACCTAAGATTTGGGCCATTTATCAGTTCCCGTGCCTGTCTACAGTCCATCAGCTCCCTCCAGCGGATTGAGAGAAACTAGTCTCCTGATAAAACTCAATGGGCCTCATGCAAGAACCGTTGGTACGCACAGATTTGTTCTTAAGTTGTGCGTACGAGTGATTTAGGAGAATTTGTGACATTCACCAATTATGGTGGGGATGGTGTACTGC
>NW_013952493.1:1713532-1724483 GCF_001266775.1 Austrofundulus limnaeus
AAATAGAAGTTCAAAATCAAACAAAGCAATAAGAAAACAAGTAGATTCACAAGACAAAAATAAATTAATAAAACTGAGCTACAGATAAATAAAAATGTGCACTGTCCTTAAGCACACCAAACAAAAGCTTGCTATATTCACTCAAATGCTCATCCAACTCTCTCTAAAAACACAAATCTCTTTTTTAAAGTTCATCACAAACCCGTCACCCATTCCTCATAAGCCTACGCACTCGTCTGTAACGTACAGTACCTGCACATGAGACATTACAAGAAAGCAGATTGCCTAGCTGTGACATTACCAGGAAATAAGCAGCCACTCTGAAAGACAATAGTCTTCCTTGAAGACCACTTCCCTTTTGATAAAGACACATGTGCAGAAACACATTTTAGGGTCAGTAACAGACACTTTTATTCAAAAAGAACAAGTTTAAAAATGATTTTCAACCTGCTGGTTAACGATGCACATTTCACCCTAGGTCACTGCAACAAATTATGGTTCTTGAAGTTTTGTCATTCGTACCGGAAATAGTTGTTTATTGTGTTTGTTATAACTTTTGTTTCCCTAAATGGAGCTGATAGGTGATTATTTTGTATGAGCCTACCTGAAGAAGCACAACAATGTGGTAAGATGAACACTACGGTGGGCAGCAGCCAACTCGTCGTAGATGTGGCCATCACATTTGGCCTTCAAGTGTCTGAAAAAAAAAAAAAATAATAATAATAATAACAATAAAATAACAACAACAACAATACTCAAACACGTAGCGAACCTATACAGTCACATGCTACACAAAACCAACTTAAATGGCCGAAATAACCTGGTATACACTAGTTTAGAACCATTATGCAGTAAATAACAGCATGTAAAGCTACTGAATCAACACGTAAACTTTTACTTAAAACTTTGGTAAACTCACGCGCCGACTCAGACTGAGTGACATTCCGGATACACCAGTCGTGTCATTCATTAACCTTAACGGTCCAAGCTAAAAGACTTGATTTTGTTTCAACAATTTACTGAAGAAGTATATTTACCTCATTGCAAAGACACATGGAGCAACCTACAACGCGAACATACTCGACAACACAGTCTGTTCAGCTGGTAGACCCGCCCATGTCGGGAATTGCCAGTGACGTCAGCGCGGTCACATCAAACTGCCTGGGGCGATAAAAAGCAGAAACCGCACTATCCTAAACGTCCCAAGCGTGTTGACGTAACCTACGCATATTCTCTGGCTACGTTTAGTTAAAATAAATAGCTACAAGATGCAAAATGAAACTGAAACCCCAAAAATAATTAGTTGCTTTTGATTACTGGAAAGTGTCATTTCTTTTTATTCTATTCCCAAGAGTTGGGTTTCTTATGCCAAATTAAAAAAAAGATTAAAAAAAAGAAAAAAAAACAATTTACAGAAAGATCAAAACCACATTCACAGATTACAAGAAAATCTGGCTTTTTGGAAGCAAAAACATTTAAAACATTTAGCCTACACCTCATTATTTAGCTCTAACACATATAGGTGCACCACAGACAGGTGTCCCACAAAGCCAGAATGAACCTGAAGCTACACAGGTTTTCTCCAACTGCAGCCACAGCTGTGTCACATGATACATTAACAACAGCATCAATGCGGACATAATAAACTGACAACTAAATAAAACATTTAAATAAAATGTATTTTACTCACCGTAACATTATCTGTTTACAAACTCAATCCTCCTTTTTTTTCAGGAAGAGTTCAGTTCCTCTGTCACACAGGTCCATGGTGTTTCAGTTTCAACAATAAGTCCTTTTCTATCATCACCATGAAGCTAACACTGAAAATCGAATCTGTTTTGTTGTATTTTTGTCACAAGCTTTAATTTTCTGTAATGTTGATAATGTCCCGGGAACAGACGAGCAACAGATGAAATATGATTGGATAAAAACTCTAAATAAATACAACCTACTGGGAGCTGCACAGCCATGATATAAACAAAGAGAACAGATATTTAAAAAATAAAAAATAGCCTAATAATATTATTTTTTTATTAATAAATATAAAATATACTAAAATGTATACTGGTGATTCTGACTGTGTTTAGGTCAGCAGAGAAGGCTTTGCTGGCCTTGACAGCCCACCACTGATTGTAGCCTATTCTGATATAATAACCCATTCCTGTAAAGAGAACACAATTTTAAGAACTGTGAATCTGAATTGGACAATAAATATTTCATTTATCTAGTTTTTATGCCCTCCTGATCCACTTTTCCTTTCATTTTTTAAATGAACATACATGCTGGATATCTGGACATTACAGTTAGGCCTTCTGCAGTTATTTTTCTTGAAGTAGTATTGTAGTAGTATTTTAATGATAATATTTTCTATTGTAAAAGTATTTCAAATTATTTTCAGGAGCAGCAACACTATTATAAGATCTGAAAATTTAAATTCAAAACTCAAGTATATTATTTGTGTTACATACCCCTGTGTCATTATGAATGAGTGTTTGTTCAATAAATGTGTCCTCTGTTTCCAGASCTGATCAGCTAGCAAGACTTTATAATTTCTATTAAAAAAGATTTAAAACAATGCAATTACCTGGGTTCCATGTACTATCCTTTAAGTATTTCCCTGACACATAGACCATAACATATTTGGGGGCTCGTCCAGGATCTAAACCCAGGATCTYTCACATCCGAAGCAAGAATCATATTCCAACATAAATGTGATGAATATAATATTTGTAAAGCTTCGTAAGAGACAGCAAGAAATAGACACAGCAATACGCATGTGGGTAAGGCATTTTAGTTTTATGACAGTTTTGTTGCTCATCTGAATTTCTAACATCAAACACTCGCTGGTGTATGGAAAAAATGCAACATATGAAAAAACTACAAATGAGATTAGACCTTAAACATGAGYATATTCATGAAGTTGCATATAAATAGTGTAAACATTACTTACATCACCAAGTTCTYAACATTACCAGCAGGACTAATAGAAATAAAACAGCACTTATTGTTATTGTTCTATAATCAACAAATATGTTTTGGCCATAAAAACATACAAAGACTCACTTAATAATGAAACATGAAAACAGATCCAAGTTCTTCAGAAATGGAAATGAACATAAACGTGTGCACATATGTGTGACGGTTGTTTCAGTGTAAAAATACTGCATTCAGATCTTGTGYATCAACCCTCAGCACAGGGAGCTGATCTCACTTTTGCTGCAGCCCCACTTGCAGCAGGCGTTGGACAGACCCACCACAACATCTCGGCCTTTGCGGTCAGCTTTGCGAAGGGCCTCTAGGATCTCATCGGTGATGAACGAACGCGAAGACCTGCTGAACACTCCCTCCTGGTTGTTTCTGGTTGTTGTGAAGCTCAGGTCCTTGTTTCTCTGAAGAAGACTTTCCACTGCCAAGTTGGAATTCAAACCCTCTGAAGACTCATCTTGATTAGAGCTGAATGGATCCTCTAAAACATCCGCTGGAGAAAAGATAAAAATGGCAAATCAAACACTGGTCTTCTTTCTGAAAACACACATGAATGAACAGACACTTGTTTATTATCTGTAGYGTTATTAAAGAATTCAAGACGGCATAAATCTGGAAAGAGTTCAGATTTTTAGGGATTTTATAGCTGCATGTTCTGCTTCAAAGCCTCTTTATTCAAGAAAAAATATTTTAAATCTGAACTAAGCCATTTCCAGAAAACATAGTTAAAAATTGATCATTTGTATTTATTTTCTATAAATAAAAAAATTAACAGGCCATTTTCTACAAAGATTTGCTTTACATGAAAATGGGCAAAAARGTGTACATTTTGTCCAAGTGAGAACCAAAATGTTAAATATAACGTCAGTTTCAACTAAATATAAGTGGATGAAAAATATCAAGAATGGAATCATGTTTGAAAGTAAATTTTAAAAACCATAACAGAAGTAGTAAATYCTATCATGAAGACTAAATGAAGGTGCAGAGTTATAGCGCATTGTGTCATACCTGGACTCCTGAGTGACCGTCTCCACCGTGAGCCTCCACAAGTGAAGATGACTGCCCGAATGAACTCTCGGCCGCAGAGTTTCACTCCGTAGGCTGGATCCTCCATGGGCTGAGCCTCAGCCACAATCAGACACACAGCCAGAACCACAGCCTTCCACATGCTTCCMACAAGCAAATTGAGCAAAGTAGAAATATTCAAAATCAGGGAGGATTCTCTCTGTTTGCATGAGCCGTGACTCTGACCCAGAGGTGCTTTATAAAGGAGTGTGGAGCCATGCATGGCCGACAATCACATTGCGCATGCATGCAGGCCTTTTTCCAGCAGAGAAAGAGATTCTAAAGAGCGATACGGTGAGAGACCTTTATGGAAACAAAAGACAGTCCAAAGGTGGCCCAATCCACAAATTTGATGGGAGCTTCTGTGATCTGTGTGTCAGCCTGTGATGTATATTTGTCACCTTTAGTGCTCCTCAATGTAATGTTTCTGCAGATCAGTTAAAATTCATCATCATCAGTAAAACAATTAGAAACATAACATACAATAACAACAAAACTTGACTGGCAAGGACTGTGTTTATTGGAAATTCAAGAAATAATCTTGTCTATTTTTTAATAAAATAATTCTAATTTGAATTAACTTCACATTCAGTACACTACTGAAAAAAATCACACAGTGCCATAATAGATTTTTAAGTATGAACACAAAAATCATTCAAATGCATTTACAACATAACTTAGCCTGAACACTGAATATGTTAGACCATCTGTTGACAATGTTTACTCTAATAAARTTTACAGCTACATGTGTTTTGCCATCTTTAATTCTCTCCTGATTGTGTGGGTTTTCTTTTCTGCTAATTRTCTTCCCCGTTAGCCCTTTGCCAAAAGGTGAACAGAAAGGCCTGAGACAGGTCCGGTGACATTTTCAAAAGCAGATAACACAGAGGTCCTATTATGAGTCAGTAAAATGTAAAACCCATTTTTATCTGTAGTCACACAGTCAAAGGTCACTCATTAAAAAAACTACAATGGAGATGGTGAATCTGTAATTAATGCAATGATAAAAAAGCAAACAAAATGGCATTTTGGGAGGGTGGTCACCCTGACACTCATTAACACACYGCCATTGGAATATCATCTTTCTGTGCTTTATACTGTGAAGTACTAGTTGACTCAGTTTTTTTTGTTTGTTCGTTTTTGCCATGCTGACAAAAGGCAATGAAATGGAATATTTTAAACTTAATGAACTACATTTACTTAACGTTTACAAAATATGTAAAATAGAAAATTATTTTTAATAAATAGACTGGACTAAAGTTGCAGCATGTCCCTAAAATTATTAAAAATGACTTATCACTCCTGATGCCTTTGGGTCAAATGACCCCTGAGGCCTCAGGATCAAGGAATTTTGACCCAAAAACAGCAGGAGAGTTAACACGCGTAGGAAATTATATTTTTAACAGTTTTTATTGCTCTTCATTATCTACAGAAAAATGCCAGTAAAACGACATGTCTATTATTTTAAGTCTTATAACATCTGCCCAGTGTTGTATAAAGTACCACAAAATGATACTTGAGTAAAAGTACAAGTATCTTACCAAAAATTACTTTGGTAAAAGTTACAGTCTCCTTTAGGAATATTACTTCAGTAAAAATTTTAAAGTATCTACTATTTTTTGTACTTATTAATAGTAAAAAGTATTGCTTTAAAATGAGCAGTTAGATGTTCCGTGATGACATTTATTAGGAGGTGACCTCCCCCCCCCCAAAAAAAAATGCAGAAATGACTGTCATATTAAAATAATTTATGTTAAATTTGGGATGCACTAGTCTATCTGTTTCAGTTTATATACATATATCAAAGGTACCCAAAACTTTTCTCCAAAATGAAAATCTATCTTAATAATAATATAATTCATGAAATACAAATACTTCTTAAGAACAGTTCTTTTATTTTAATGATTATGTCCTGCTGGAGTGTGACACGATTTGTTTGTGTACAAACTAATATAGTGTCAGAATTTTATATTTATACTTCTCATTCAACCACAAAAAAATTCACTCTGCTTAGGAGGCACAATTTACTTATTTTTAAAATAACAAGCTGAAATGAAAACAAGCAAAAATTAAATAAAAATAACGACTTGCCTTTTTAAAAAATGTAATAGAAAGTACAGATAATTGTGTGAAAATGTAAGAAGTAGAAGTAAAAAGTAGGCTGAAAAATATTTACTCAAGTATACAGATACCCCAAAAATCTACTTAAGTACAGTAACAAACAGTGGTGGGCACAGTTCCTAAAGCACTAATAGGGGAACTAATTTCCTGATTAGTGCTTTAGGGTTTTTGCTAATTTTAAATTTTATTAGTGGRTTAGCACTTGCTAAATTTTAGGTTAAGTTTAGAAGCACTAACTGAGGTCTATAAATGTTATTGATCAACATTAATGTTAACAGCTGAGGGTGAAAACTGTCACACATTTTGTTCATTTGTGTGTCACTTATCCAACAGGTGACAATATATTGACAAAAAATGAACTCAAATACGGCTGTGGAATGTCAATGATAAGAGAGCAACGTGGCAATATGTGACTCATGTTGTTTGTTGAAGAATGTTCATGGGTTGACTGGGTCATTTAGAGCTTTAGAATTAGCTTTTGCTAAAACTTTTCCATGTCAAAAATAAAAAACAAACAAAACACATTAAATACAACAAAACAATGAAAATCAAATAAAAATGAAAGGCAGCAGCAGAAGAAAAAAATCTTATGATATCTGCTCCTATTTACAAAAAAATATTAATTTCAAACAATAATAAACCAAATAAAACAAAAATAAAATACAAATTAAACAATTTCATATTTCTTCAAGAGTTTTGCTTTGATAATTTTTTCAAGGGAATTAATTGATCCAATGCTTTTATAATCATTTTCCAGATTATTCCATAGTCTAATACCATTTACTGAAGTGCCTCTGTCCTTCAAATTTGTTCAGATTTTTGGTTTCACAAACATTTGTAATCCCTTCAAATTATAACAGCTTTCCCTCTTAACAAAAGTTGATTGGATGTTTGAAGGAAACACATTTTTATTATCTATATACATAGCCTGCAGAACATGATATTCAACCAACTCATAAAATTTTAATAATTTTAATTGATGAAACAATATATTAGAAGGGTGATAGTAATGCTTTCTTGTGATAATTCTTATGGCTCTTTTTTGTAAAATAAAAATAGGGTTAGTGATTGTTTTACATGCATTTCCCCAGACTTCTATACAATAAATCATATGTTGGAAAATTATTGCATTATAYAGTATTACTAGTGCTTTATCATTAAATAGATTTAGCCATTTTTTCAGTGCATTAGTGTTTTAGAATTAGGGGACCAAAATATTTGAGTTAGTGTTTTAGTGGAACTACTTTTTAAATTAGTGCTGCCCACCACTGGTAACAAAGTATTTGTACTTAGTTACTTTGCAACTCTGCATGATCCGCAGCCATGTTTCTGAACACACAAATGGGCGTGGAAGGCTTTGTAGTAAAATGTGTTTTAGGGACACTGTGCCTTTAAGAGGATTTGTCAGCTCTCAGCCAATCAGAGTGAAGAAGGGGGAGGAAAGGGAGCGGGTGGGTAGCAACAGTTGCCCTGGTGAGGACGAAGCGCCATAGCCACGGTAGCCCTGGCGACCAGAACCCAGCAACGAGAATCAACAACAACAACTGAATCCGCCATAAAGAATTAAAAAACGATAATTCATCAGCGTGGAGCCAGAGGTGAAGCTTTAGGTACGTATTGCATTTTAATTCTCTAACGCCTGACTGAATTGTGCTGTGTTTTCCTCCTTGTTGTTTCAGTGGCCATAATAACACAACCTGCTGCCTGTGTTAGCCTAACGGTAGCCTTTGGTCCGATTAGCGTTGACCGTGTTCCGTGTGGTTGTGAGTACGGTCTCCGTGGAATGACACGGAGGCTCGCCTGCCATGACGACGCAGACACAGATGCACAGGCAAGCAGCAGGCCGTTGTTATGGCGATGTCAAAATGCAAAAGCTACAAAATGGCGGTTGTTGTAGAGACCAGTTAGCTTCAAGTTGCCTCGACACCGTCACGACGTTTGTGCAGTGCTGTTTCCAGCTAACGCATTGAAATCCCACGGTTTTAAGATAGCTCGTGTTTTCGGCATGTATGCATGTACAAGAAGGACTTTTTATTATCATTATTTTTTATTTTAGCTTGCTAGGTTTTACCATTATCCGAAACACAGTGGTTATATGATATGTCATAGTAAAATGGTTGAGACAGTCCAGCTAAAMGTCATATATGTGTTGTGTTATTATTCGGTAGAGAAAGTGTTATAATAATCAGTGAAAGCAGAAACAGCTGTGGCAGGTTGTTGCGGACATTTAACGTGTAAAGGGGCGTGGCCAGGGAGGGCGTTCTGCAGCTGTAAGGGTAGTTCACCATTTATGTTGACAGTTTTAATACATTTAAAACTATTTTTTTAAGTCTAAAAAGTTCATTATGCTAATAGACCTTTAAATTGAGTATRAAGTGCTCGGAATAACATATGTAGTCAATAAACATAATTTGTTGTCATTGAAAACCTCATCYATTAGATCACACGAACTCCATTGTAACAAACCTTGAATAATTATGGTTCATATCAAATGGCTGAAATAGTAGCAGCTACATTATGTGCATTGAGTTTTTATTAAACATTATTATATTAAAATAGTGCAATATAGGTAACATTTTGCAAGCAGCTGTTTTTAGTCATAGACCACATGGAGGATTTTTAAAGGTTCATGGAGCACAGCATGCAAACTCTAGAATGCCTTAACACACCTGTAATATACATAGGTATGGTATTTACATGTATGTTTACCTGAAGTGTCATTGCCATAATCCACAAATGTAATTTAGATATTTTCTGAGTAATTTTGGAAGTCTAATCTGTGCTACATTTAGATACTTATGGTTGTAATAYGATTRTTGACCTTTTTACAGTTACTTATGCCCATCTTCAGTGTCAGTGATGCAGTGTGCCCTTTTTTATATATTAATGCCTAAATTGCCTATTTATAAAAAGTGCATTTTTTTCATCTAAATAGTGTTCATACTGTATTTACCCATGTTTCAGCTGTGCTCTGCAGTAATTACGACAACTGCATTATCACAACCTAAAATTTAGGTATATGTATGTGTGTGTTGAGCTCATGTCAAAAAAATCTGACAACTTTAAAATGGAAATTGATTAGCTTTAAAGTTGATGATTGTTCAGATCCCTTAGATTTATCTGTTTATGTATCCTTTAATGTGTAAAAAATCTGCACAAGAGTGATTGTAGTTTAAAACATCGTACAAGGGTAAATATAGATTTACAACGTTATAACTTAAGTATCCGCTAAGTCATACTCAGGTTTTTTACAATGTGTATTATCTGAAAACATAGTATGGGGTAGGAGTTCATGTTTTTTTACTTCTTCATTTTCGAACATGTTAAGATTACTGTTGCTACAAAATATGTGTATCTTGCATTCAAGGTTGTTATTTTATACTGCTATCATGTTCGAAATAAATTTGTTTGATCAATAAAACAAATTTATAGGTGGGTTTGTGGGAGTCAGTAGAAAAGCAAGCGTAAAGGACCAAAAGCTAGCGTTGAATAATAACTTTGCATACTGGAATAATATATGAATCCGTATGGGCACATGGTGCCCTGTTTCATGCATGTGCATCAGTGAAAAACAATTTAAAACTGTATCAGTATACTTTAATGATCAACGATTTTAAACYRTTTTCTCTGTCATTTTATTATCKTAGCAAAAAMCTATTAAAACGTCCAAAGCACCAACAAAATATCAAGATTTAGTGCACTTCAAAGCMTTAAAACAGGATGAATTACAGTATTCTGTTGATGAGGTAAGGGATTTTCCCAACTCCTTTAACAGCTTTGAAAGGCTAAAGGTGGTGTGATCCCATTACAGGTAATGAGACACCAGAGTATTTATTCCCTTCAATTGTTTCTCCCCCTTCAGGCTGTTTGGCTTCATCACAAACAGGTTTGCCACAGCAGTATGTTGACTTACCTMCTATTCTTTGCCCACAGTTTAGTTTTATTGTTGATCATCCACACTTTCACTTTCAAAACGTAATGTGGCAAGTAGTATCATTTTATGCCTGTGACACTAACAAGTAGCTTTGTTTCAGCATTTCTTTGTAGCTAAACTCTAGTTTAAAAAGATAACCCCATCTGTGTTGCTAATTTAAATAATTGTGGTGTTTACCAGAAGGGATGTCTTGTGTTTATTCTAGGGTGATTATTAGTTCTTGTAATGGCCACCTCATCCTACGTAGGGGAGATCCCACCAACAGGCCAAACTCAGGGGGCTGCTGTTACCGTGACACCAGGACAGCCTGACGCTGCTTCCACCCCTGCAACCACCCCTCAGTTTTTAGCAGAKATTCAAACTACCGTGGCTGCTCCCACTGTCGTCACACCCTCGGGCCAAACAGCTCCTACTGAACAGACGTCCTCCATAATCGCTCCGAAGCCTGCAGCTGCAAGCCAAACCCAAACCACCGCACAGGCGCCGCCGGCTCAGGCGCAGTATGTGACGGCGGAGATCCAGGGTTCCCCCACACAGTCTGGAAAYGCTCAGAGCACACCTCAGTACATCGTTGTTACTGTCACAGGTAACAGCTGAAACTCACACAAAAACATTTTAGTCACAGCGAGGCATGGCTTCATACCTGAACATTAGCGCAGAAGTRTAGGGATTAGTGTGACCTGGATGACTGAGAAGTGGACAAATAAAAATTTACAAGGCTTTTATTTTATTTTTTTTATTTGTTGTTGTAATTTTTGAATAATGGTTGTCAAATGATTAATCTTTTTAATATGATTAATCCCAAAGTAGCTGTGAATTAATCATAATAATCTTAAATTTAATATA
>NW_013952493.1:1725113-1727536 GCF_001266775.1 Austrofundulus limnaeus
TGATTGTAAATTTTAATCGCGAT
Source organism: Austrofundulus limnaeus (assembly GCF_001266775.1). Lineage (NCBI taxonomy): Eukaryota > Metazoa > Chordata > Actinopteri > Cyprinodontiformes > Rivulidae > Austrofundulus > Austrofundulus limnaeus. Next base: position 1,725,137 of record NW_013952493.1, read on the forward strand.
TAAAATTTACAATCAGAGTTAACTTGATTAATTTCACAGCCCTATTTTGAATATACTTTTTATTTTCAGAAAGTTCAGTTGTTTTCTATTTAGGGACTTAGCACATCTGACTGCATATATCTCGAGACACCCTTTAAGGAATATAGTTTATAGACATATAAAAAACAATTAATTTGATCAAAAAGTTTTTCTGTTTTTTTTTCTTCTTCCTTTGCCAGTAAAGGTAAAACTGCTTATTCCAAACATTTAACATGTTGAGCAGACAGGAGCTCAGTGACGCTAAAATGAAGTGGACCGTGAAAYGGTTTATTAAAATTATTTGCATGAAAATATACTGACTCTGTTTTTAATCTTATAGAGGGTTCCCTTCACTCAAGTGACAGCGTGTCAGACTCCAGCCCACCTCCAGCTGTTGTACAGACAGGAGTTCCTACACAAGTTGTTCAGCAAGTGCAGGCAGCCCAACAGGTAAAATATGCACACACCGTATACACGCACACACTCAAATACAGCTTTAACATGTTGGTTCTTTGGTCTGAGAGAATGTTCTTCTCAACAGAGGTCTGTGGTGCAGGCCACCTCTCAGATAACTAAAACTGAGCCAGGCACGCAGCTGAGCGTCACTAACCTACAGCCTGTTCATATCACACAGGAAGTAAGTGACGCACACACAGACACAGCAAGAAGCTGTCACAACTTTGTAAAGTACAAACCATCAAGGTCTACTGTGACTAGAGACCACAATGAAAGTGGAGAAGTTGAAGCCACTTTGAATAAGCACCTCCTGCTGGTTGTGTGCAGTACAACTTTTACGTCCCACCGTTTTATCAACGGGACRTTTTCCAATTTTAAAAATAAAAAAATGCACTTTAGGTAACGTCTTTTAGGTGTTGATTCATGTAATTATTACATAGCTGCTGTATGTTTAAAAAGTCATTTTTMATATTTTAGTTTTAAATGTTTTAAGGTTTAAAAATGTGTCATGTTACACATTGACAGTGTCGCAGCCTGTTTGACTATTGGAAGGGTGTGTGGGGGGGACCCACATAATGATAGTACCAGAGATCTATAAAGTACTTGAAAAAATAATTAAGTAAAAGTAAAAGTAAAATTACATGAGCAGTAAATGACTTTGGTAAAAAATAAATTTCACTGATGAGAAAACTACTCATGTAAAAGTCATAAAACTGTTCACAAAAAATGAAAAAGTAAAAATACTTTTACACACTCTCTAAGAAATGAACTGTTGAATTTACTGAACCAAACTGGCTCCAAAAAGCCAGATTGAGTAAATTGGGCAATATATTTAAACTCTTTGCTCAGTTTACTCAATTAGGCTTAATGGAGCCAGTTGACATGACTTTGACTTCATTTTTTAGAGTGCAAAAACATCTTCTTTCATGATGAGTTCAAACATATTACATTTTGTAACGAGTAACTAGGTGTTACATTTCAAAGTAAAGAAGTAGAGTATAATTTTATCTTTAAATGTAATGAAATAAAAGTAAAAGTAGCTATTTAAAAATAATTGGTAAAATTATAAATCCTCAAAACTACTTAAGTATTGTAACAAAGTAAATGTACTAGTTACTTTAAACCTCTGGATAGTACAGCCCTTATGTTTCAAATGCTGGCCTCAAAGAAACAATATGGCAGCAACCAAAAATAAATATTTTGGCTTCAATTCAACACTTTGTCCATCTTTATTAATGTTGTTAAACAAGCRATTCTTGACAACTTTATGTTTAGAAAAATGTGATTTTGCTGTGATAATCTCTGACTTTGACTACTTCCTCCCATTCTAGCTTGATGTCAGTSAACTCACTGCATTTATGCCCTTTTAGCTTCCACTTTTTACAGAAGCCTCCATGTTAGCCAGTGAAATGAGACTAGAAGAAAGGCAGTTTCAGCACCTGACAGGATATCCTGATTATCTGGCTTTGGCATCAGGAGGCTACATGGACTACAGATGGCTCAGGCCAAAGACAGCTGTCATTTACCAAGTAGGTTAGGGAAACGAGGGAAAGAACTGCTTTAGAAATGAAGGAACAGAGAAATATCAGCTGTTTTCTACAAAAAGAACCATGCAAGAAGTTTTAAAGGGATCCCCGATTAGTTGTTTCATTAGACATTAATTGATAAACATATATTTTAACTGTAAAATAAAGACTGTAAAAAATACTGTAGGCTGTTTAGTTTTTATGATTTTTAAGCTAAAAGTTAAAAAATTTATTACACGGACGGGGCCATTTAATTTAGACGCAAAGCATTCTGGGTAAATGATGATGTGGATGGGTCATCTGTGTGATGCAGCTAGCGAGCTATATCCACCCTGAAGGTTAATCTTGGACAATATCTGATGATCGACTCTTTTAAATGAAACCAGAGAGCGTTGACAGA
>NW_013952493.1:1727719-1737751 GCF_001266775.1 Austrofundulus limnaeus
CCTCCATCCACATGACAGAGAGGGGAACGCAAAAATGACTCAGTCTGCAACTGAAAATATGGATGGAGGACCTCAGTTTAGCTTGTTTTTCGCACTAGCGCCGAGCTAATACATATAAGGTAGCGTCGGTGCTAGAACAAAGGCTAAAAGGCTAAGCTGAGGTTCTTCTTCCRTGAAGCAGCTCTGTTGTCCTCCATCTATATTTTCAGTTACATGTTGAGTCATTTCTACCTTCTCCTCTCTGTCAACGCTCTCTGGTTTCATTTGAAAGAGTCAATCGTCAGATATTGTCCAAGATTAACCTTCAGGCTGGATATACTGTAGCTCGCTCACACCGAGAACCTATCCACGTCATCATTTACCCARAATACTTTGTGTAAATAAAATGGCTCTGTCCGTGTTAAAATATATTTTTAAAATTTACAAAACTAAACAGCCTACAGTATTTTTACAGTCGTTATTTTACAGTTAAAATATGCATTTATCAAATAAAGTCTAATGTTACAACTAATCGGGGATCCCTTTAAGATGTTTAGTTAATGGAACAGTTACAGTAAGGTGTGCAAGGATTTATTGTGTATTTGCGTGTGTGTGATTACTGTTCAGGTCCAGCAGCAGCTCACACCAGTGCCGGTGCAACATGTGTACACCAATCAAGTGCAGTATGTGGAAGGAGGGGACACCAGCTACACCACAAGCACCATGTTAGAATAAAACTGTCTCCAATCATATTTTTGAGCAATGTCCATAAAAATAACAGTTTTCCTTTTGAGCGTGTTCATTTGTTTCTAATGGATCTTTATATTTCTCTCGTCCAGTCGCTCCAGCACCTTCCCTTACAGTGAAACCCCTCTGTACACCCAGACTACAGCCGCCCAGTATTACGAAGCTCAGCCGACTTCGGTCTCGCAGGCGTCGTCCCCCGGCACGCCTCTGACYGTCTCTGTGGCTACTGCGACCCCTGCAGGCGTGTCCATGTTTGTGGCCCAGCCCACTAGCGCGACAGGGGGAGGGGCCACCGCGGTGACCACGGCGGGCACCGCCAACGGCTCAGATGAAGGGGCGGGCACCAACGGTGGCGCAGCGGGCAGCTACGTGATCCAGGGGGGTTACATGCTGGGCGGCGGCAGCAGCAGCAGCAGCAGCAGCAGTAACGGCGGGGCCGCCGGGAACAGTCAGAGCTACTCACACACCGCCCGTGCCTCCCCAGCCACTGTGAGTATTACAGAGGGCGAGGAGAGTAGCGTGCCGTCGGCAGACAAGAAGGTATGCAGAGGTGCCAGGCGCAGGAGTTTTCTTATCGTTCTGTTCTCATCCACACCAAACCCTCGACAGCGCACGCTGATGATGTCATAGTGGAGTTTTGTCAAGTGGAAAGCACGATTTCAAGAAAAACGAGCAGAAAAGGCTATAAACTAATACGCCCTGACCACAGTAAAACCTCCAGGAAAACAGTAGTTTGTGATTTCCTCCTAAAAGAAAACAAAACCATGACCTCATCATTTTCATACCATTACAGTGCATGAGATGAGGGGCATTGAAAAACTGCTTGAAATGCCTCGACTGTTCATTCCAAATTCATCATATTAAGTCCCATATTATGATAAAAATTACTAAATTGTGTTCAGCAGACATCCCATCAGTTTTCCAGGTCATTGATTCATTGCATACCAAAGTTGTATGCCACGGCACGCACACAGATGTGTTTTCATTCTGGAATGTTTACCCAGCTGTAAATATGAGTGCACTTGTGTTCTTATGATTTGTTTTAAAGAAAACRTGCGCATGTACTTTATGTTAACCTTAACATGTGTAACGTGTTTGTTAACAAGCGTTCTTATTTTGAGCAGAATCTTATTACARTAATGTTTTCTAACCTCGCCAGCTGTTTTCTTCTCTTTTTTGTTTTCCTCCTAACCYGCCTGTGTGTCAGGTACAGTGGTTGCTGGACAACTATGAGACAGCTGAAGGAGTCAGTCTGCCACGCTCCACCCTTTACTGCCACTACCTGCTGCACTGCCAGGAGCAGAAACTTGAGCCTGTTAACGCTGCATCCTTTGGGAAACTCATAAGATCAGTGTTCATGGGGCTTCGCACGCGACGCCTGGGCACCCGGTAAGATCACCAGACACCCAAACTCAGATAGAAAGAACCTTTGGACTGTTTGTACACAYGATGAAGCACCTGTTGTACACCTGTTGGCATCTCATTCATCACAGCAAWGTGCAAATTATATCCCTTACAGACATTGTGTTGTTTAAATGAGTTTTTGTTTCTCCTTTTTCCAAAMTATATTTTCCTAAATGGTATATTTCACCTGCTCCTTTTAGGGGTAATTCTAAATACCACTATTATGGGCTGAGAATCAAGGCAGGCTCTTCTCTGCTCCGTTTGATGGAGGACCAGCAACATCTGGCCATGAGGCAGCAGCCATTCTCACAGAAACAAAGGTATAAACAAAAACACACACTCAAGCACAGAAAGTTATCGAYTTGTATCGTGTGTTCTGTTGCGCAATGATCAGACTTTGTTGGTGTTTTTTATTTRTCATATTTTTCTACAGCTAAATATTTGATGCGTTTCTTTCCATTGTCCCTGTTAGATTGAAGCCTGTGCATAAAGTTGAGGGAATGACMAACGGCACAGCGGCAGGATCAGGACAACAGCAACAACAGCAGCAGGGTTCAGGACATGTAGACATCAGCACCCAGGTTCAGCAGTACCAACAATTCCTTGGTGAGAAAACTTAAATAAATKACTACATGTCAATTATAAATTTTAGCATCCTCTTTGATTATAATCAAGTTAAACATATAGGGTTTGACTACCTGATCAGTCTAATGTGTATCTGTCTCAATAACAGTTGGCACCTGTAGCACAGTAATGAAATAAAACAGGCTCTGCTCTGATCGTTCACAGTAATATTTACAAGTCAACTTGTTTTAAATAAAATCACACAGACCCAGGAGTTGGAAAACTTGAGATGATTTACAAGTTGATGACAAATTTAATAAACAAATCAATTATTGTACCCCCTGGTGATGTTCTAAAGGTTAAGTCAGATAAGATATTCTCAAGCTGAAGCAGCTTTGTAGTAAATCCCCTGGATCCTTCTATTTTCATCTAAACCAATCTGTATAACCCAWTTTTTTATATACAGACTTCAAGTTTAGATTAAATGTAATATGATTCTAAGTTTCTTCTTGTCTTTGTCCAGATGCTTCCAGAGCTCTCCCAGAGTTTCCGGATATCGATCTCCAGGGAAAGACTCTGCCGGAGGGGATTGAACTCGAGCACATAAAGAGCTTTCAGCTGCTTTACAGAGAACACTGTGAGGTAAAGAAAAAAAAAAAGACTGTTTCGTTCACATAAGAAGGACTTTACTGTGTTGGTGAAAGTTATCCTTCATCTAATATTATCTAAAGAATTTAGTCTACTCAAAGCTAATGCAAACACATCTGTTAGTGGAATAAAAAAATGTTAATACGTTTTTTTCTCCACAACTTTTTATGATTTTTGTTAGGATTACTCTTTTCGATCTGTGTGATTGTAGTTTGTCTGCAATTAAAATCTGTTACTCATACAAAGTTTTGTCCAATCAGCTTTTATGAAGCTCATTCTGGTTTCACTGTCTTGTTCAAATATGATAAAATCCAGCGCTAAAAATAAATCAAGATGCCAAAAKCTGAGAGGCCCAGATGACGGCTTCACTAAGGGTTGTTTGTTCAGTTGTTCATTCATTATTAACTGATGTATGATTCATTATTGCTGTTTTTTCCCCCTCAGGCCATAGTGGATGTGATGGTCAATCTGCAGTTTACGCTGGTGGAGACTCTGTGGAAAACCTTCTGGAGGTTCAGCCAAAGTCAGGCTGGAGATGGCACCCTGGCTGTGTGAGTTGTTTGTTCCTGAAGGCAAACATTTATTTAATAATCTGAATTTTGCCGTAACTAGAAGCAGCAAAAATGTCTTACCGCTGTGACAGGATCACCTTATTTAAGCCCCCGTCACAGAGTAACATTTCAGACAATTTMTACTGCCTTATGAAAGTTTTGTTATGACTCATAWCTAYATATTTGATCTAAYTGTCAGCATTACAATATGTATATGTCCAAAAAATAAGATTATTTTWAAATTCCATCTTCAGTTTAGAYGTCTTTTCACAAGTTGGCATAAGTGGTCTGAAAGGTTGCGATGTGACAGGGCCTTAACTGTGTGTTCTAACAGTCACGATGAGTCAGAGAAGCGTCTCCCAAAATCCTGCTTGGTGTTGCTGTGCAAGTATGAGCCGGTGCTGCGCTGGAGCCGTGACTGTGACAACAGCCTGTACCAGAGCCTGGTGGAGATCCTCATCCCTGATGTCCTCAGACCTATCCCCAGTAAGTCATATCCTGTTGTCAAACTCTGTAGTTTTCTGACAAATAACACTGCTGAAGACAGTTTGTCCATACTTACAATCTGCATCTTTTTTTAGCCTTAACTGGAACTTGTTAGAATGGACTCTGATGAAACTAATCTTAATCTTAATCTAATTTTACAAGCTAAAAAGTATTTTTAATCTTGTATAGGTCCTCCGTCCAGAGGACCTATACAATTTTTTTCCTTTTGATTTTTTACCTGGATTACTGAGATGCATCAGGATATTTTTAATCTTGTTTTGAGACTGATAGACTAAACCAGAGCAGAAAGTGTCAGATTATTAATCCTGTTAGCCTGGAAATTTTCCTTATTTCAAAAAAGCTTATCAAGTGTAATTATCTTGGTAAGACTTGCATTTTTGTCAGATCACCCTTGAAACACAAGAGAAATAATTTGCACTTATATTATTATTGTTTTAATTGATTGTATCATATGAACCAAAGTTCTGCCTTTGACAAAAACTTATTTGCTGTGGAAACTAACTTATACAGATATTTATTAAGTTCATTGTCATATCACATAAATATCATACACATAATTTAGGCACATTTGAGGTTTTTTTTATTTATACAACCATAAAACCTGTTTCCCCACTAAAATCTTGGCTGTATTATTTGTTTTACTTAAAGCTTATATTAAAATAAGTTCTGTTTAATTTGAACCTCTCTTTCTGCATCTAGGTGCCTTAACTCAAGCCATTCGAAACTTTGCCAAAAGCCTAGAGAGCTGGCTGACTAACGCCATGATGAACATCCCTGAGGAAATGGTTCGCATCAAGGTACTGCTCTCCTGTAGTAACTTGTAGGRCTGTTTTAATAAAATTTATTTTATTTAGATCAAGTACAAGTACTTCACTTTGGYTACTTGCTTCCTCTGAGTCATGATATGGAGACGTTATTGAATTATTAAGAACACAACAAACCACCTGTTGTAGTAACATTAGCTGTGTTTCCCTGTGTTTAGGTGACATCAGCCAATGCATTTGCCCAAACGCTGCGTCGGTACACCAGTCTGAACCATCTGGCCCAGGCAGCYCGTGCCGTCCTCCAGAACACGGCTCAGATCAACCAGATGCTGTCTGACCTCAACCGTGTCGACTTCGCTAACGTCCAGGTTAATCATTGAATGCTGTGCTTTGTATGTGTGTCATATCCTACGATTTGTAGCATCAGTAGTTGAATCTTGCAGAGTTTTTTTTTTTTTTTTTTTTGCAAATGCAACAGTTTCTGATGCAGCTTGTGGTTTCAGTGAGGTTAGATACACAGCCACTTTCAATCATTCTGCTGTACATGTAAACTTTCAAACCAGGAAACCTTTGGTCTTTTTCTCAGAAACTTTCCTTCAAGGCATTTACACAGAATCTAGTATCTGATTTAAATCCTAATTAAAAGTTTRTCTCTGCCTCTGGCTGTAATCTTGTAATCTGAGGCTTCTTTGAAAGGATTYTCTGTGCAAACAGGTAAAGCCAATGCCAGGTGTGACTGCCTGATACTGACTTGTTTTGGTCTCGATCACCCTCTGCAGGAGCAGGCTTCATGGGTGTGCAGGTGTGAAGACCGTGTCGTTCAGCGGCTCGAGCAGGACTTCAAGCTGACCCTGCAGCAGCAGAACTCGTTGGAGCAGTGGGCCGTGTGGCTCGATGGTGTGGTCTCCCAGGTCCTGAAGCCCTACCAGCAAAGCCCTGCTTTCCCTAAAGCTGCCAAACTCTTCCTWCTAAAGTGGTCCTTCTACAGGTACAACAGGGGGAAGACGAGAGAGAGCAAAACTGAACTGTGTTGATGTGGGATTGAGCCAAAAGCTTAAAAAACTTAGTAAAACAAGCATACTACCTGCTTTTTCAGTCACCAAATTACTTCCAGTGTAGTTATGTCACATGTTCAACATATGCCTTGTTTAAACAATATTAGTGGTGATTTGATATCGGTGTTAAAAAAACATTCTAGAGCCACAACTTCTCTTCAGTGTTTCAGATGTAGGGTGTTAAATCAGCCGACAGTGAAATGTCAAAGGAAGTTAGTCATTGTGGTTAAAGGATGATGATCTCTGGGATTAACTGCTAGTTGACTGATTCTGAGTGAGTTTCTGTTCCTTTACACTAAAAACACACTTCGGTTTTCAAAATCTCTTTCACCACTGAAAACGACAAAACTTACAGGAACAGAGTCACTACATCTCTAGCATAGCATCCCTAACAGTATTATTTTGACCTCCACACGCGAAGCGTGAGCGGGAATCATATGTTTTCGTACTGGTTTTTTTTCCAGTGATTTTTGGTCAACCGTAGCACAGAAACGGCTGYACCGATCAACATGAAATTTGGCAGGACTGTAGATGAGTCTGACCTACACTGTGCCAGTCAACAGATTTACGATAGACCCCATATTTGAGGAGGGGGCTCCTTTCAAAGATGGGGTGTCTGGACATGCAAAAATGCTTATAACCCAGAAACTGTTTGTCGCGCAACATAGGAGCTTCAGATTTCTTTTGTTGTTTAGTTCTCATGAAGCTCTATCCATCAGGCCCACCAACCAGTGCCCCCCCCAAACCCGGACCCCCAATTTATCTGAAAAAGTGGTATCTGGACATACAAAATTGGTAATAGCTCAAAAACTGTAGCATGACATTCATTAGGAAGAAAGACTTCTGAGTTCTGGTGCATTTATGCGTGCGGGGTCATTATGTTACCGCTATGCGATATCTAGTTATTACATTATTATTACAGATGTAAATAAATACAAACCACTTTGTTTTTCTTATCTGTCAGAATGTGAATGTGGTTCATCCAGACCTCTGTGACACAGCTGTAAGACAGTTACTTTAAAAATCAAMAGTTGTACTCAAGTTGAGGCTTGTTGAATTTGTCGAATTCATTCCTCCTTTTCTCCTCCCACTTCCTGCCCGTGACCCAGAAATCAGTCTTCAAAATATTTTGATGAATGTCTCTCTTGGTAGCGTGCACTTGAAGAGGAAGGAAGCTGCAGGAGGACAAGGCAGATGTGTTATTCGTGGTTGTCCAATCAGCATCTTTTACTCTTGTAAACTGATTATGTAATTATGAACACTCTTCTGCTCATTGAATCCTGTCCCTCAGTTTGTTAAACGCCCGTCACCTCWTTTCGTTTTACCTCCAGTCAGTTGTTGCGTTCTCTGCTCAGAATGCTGATGGGTGGGTCTGAGACTTTGTGAYGGAAGCTGAGAATAGAAAATGAGGATGTAGCTAAGAGGAAATCGGATGATGAATGTGTCATAGCTACACATTGAAACACACTACTTCCTGTTTTTGTTTAGAGAAATGATATCTATGTTTTTATTTCTATCTGTGCTCTTCAGTTCCATGGTGATCCGAGACCTCACCCTGCGGAGCGCGGCCAGTTTCGGTTCCTTTCACTTGATCCGTCTTCTGTACGATGAGTACATGTATTACCTTATAGAGCACAGAGTGGCCCAGGCTAAAGGAGAAACTCCCATTGCTGTTATGGGAGAGGTATTTGTAACTGCACACACTGACACAAATACAATCATCATAATAAAGAAGTCATATTTAATCTTACGTTTCCTCTCCCCTTTAGTTTGCCAGTTTAGGTCGAGGTCTGAACACGCTGGATCCTGACAAAGGTTTGTGCTTTCTCTGCCTGGTCACCAACGCTAACCACCCTCATGTTCCAAGCGTTAGTCCTGACCACCTCCATTTGTTTTTTCAACCACAGAAGAGGAAGAGGAAGAAGAGGAGGAGAGTGAGGAAGAAGGCCAGGAGCTGTCTCTTCCCTCTGACGAGGCTGGGCTCGGAGAGGAGTCCCTGGAGCCGCCTGCTAAGTTAGCCAGAACAGATCAGCGAGTCCTCTTCACCACCGGCTCAGCTGACAACTARCCAGTGACACTCGTGTGCTGCTAATCTTCATCTCACACACACACACAGAGATGTACAAAGAACACTTATTTATACRTTTGATATCTGTAAATWTATCTTGTCGATGTTTGTGAACTCTCGCTGTTGTTTAAGCACATGCAKTCCAAACACACTCGGTCATTACCTGCTGCTGCCTGGATGGCACAACCACCTGTTGACACCGTTCATTTGTTCCACCATCACTGTTRCTGCAWTGATGTTGCTTCACAAACCAGAGTCTCTAAAACCACAGAGAACCACATAACACTTTAACTCATGTGATTCTGTAAAAAAAAGAAGAACTAATATCAGGTGTGTTTTAATTTCTGTCATTACATTGCAGCGTGTTGCCTCACTGAGAAGACCCTCCTCCCACTGCCATATGTAGGTGGTCTTTAAATGCTGCAATGTGTGTAYAGAGGTAACTTCTACAGGAGGGTGGAAACGGGAGCTTAAATTTAGCTGTTGCTCATTTGTGACATGAAACTAAAGAGAGGAGCTCTGTGAAAGACACAGAGAGGAGGTTTAGTGTGTTTGTTGCTTTCTGTCTGCACCACTCTGCTGTTATTCCTGGGAGCTGATTAGAYGTTCATTTCCATGACTGTGAGTCATGCAAAGTGTTTCTGTAGATATTTTCTTATAAATGTTTGATTTGGGAGGTGTGTGTAGATGCCCTCTTTGATTTGATTTGCCTGTAAAGGAGAAGAACACGTGTTTTTGGAGTGCCTGCTGCAGCTGCTACAGACTTGTAAAAAAAAATGTGGTTGTGGAAAAGGGACTTTCATTAGTTGCTGCAAAAATCCTCACTCTTTTTCCTGAACTGTTTTCACGAGAGAGGTACTGTATGTGTCATGATTTATGTTTAAAGTGCTTTAATCCTGTCTTTTTCATTATTTCTCTGTGGCCTCATTTTCCTTYGAGACATTGTTCTTTGCCTTCTTTCCAAATGTTTTTCCTCGTGCCAAACCGGTTTACTTTGGATTCCCAGATTCTTGTGATTTTTGACTTTCTGTTTGTTTTCCGGAGGCCTGTGCCCGAGTAAGAACGGTGATATATTTTCTTGTAAATTTCTCCACCTCTTTGACTTTTYGTTGTCACTAAGTGAACCTCTTGTGCAGTGTATGGTGCTGTGTGGTCACACATTGTAAGCAACATTTGTCTACATTATTGATTTGTGATTGTACGTTCAGTTCTCCATCCTAGTTCAGACCGATGACTTCACCACAAACAGGCCTCGGCCAAGCCTCTTTGCACATGTCGACTATTRTCTTTAAAACTCAGAAGGAGTTCTCTGAAATGGTTTTCATTTTCTTTAAAGTCAGTTGGGGGCATCAGATGACATGTAAATATCTCGTAACCAACTCTGCGCAGTTCAGAGAATTTGGTGAGAGATGAGAAACCTGACGGCTTTTTCTGCACCGTCCTTCTCCACCACTCGTCTCACTGCATCACAGCCCTCCTCCTCCTCCTAATGGCTTTGTTTTGCTTCACACATCTTTATTCTTAAACTCGTCATCAAAACTGGTTTGTACAAACATCTGATTTTGAACATGTTTTCTCTTTAAACAGCTGCAGTGTTTCCAGCAGGCATCAGCAGCTTCAAACCAGCACATTATCTTCTAAAGTGGAGTTAAAGCTCATCCAGTTGATTCCACATCACTCCAGTCTTTCTCTGATCTCCATCACACAACATGCTTTAAACAGTAAACATGTTTAGTCATTTTTAT
>NW_013952493.1:1738600-1740153 GCF_001266775.1 Austrofundulus limnaeus
TGTGTGTGTGTGTGTGTGTGTGTGTGTGTGTGTCTGTGTGTGTGTGTGTGTGTACATATATTGTATCATATGCAACATTGTTTGCATGTAATGTTCTGAACAATTTTTAGTTGCATCAATTATAAGCTTGAATCAGATGTTATTTAAAATAAAGTCGTAGTTCCTGTAGTGAACCTCCTGACATCCTCAACACCCCCTGCGGCTCAGAGACTAAGATGTTCCCCCTAAAGAAAACTTCTTCCCAAATTCCCCTGAAAAGTATCATAAACTAAACATTTTCCCTGCCTGCTCCTCACTGTTTTAATATGTGTGCAAATGTGCCCAAGGACTTCCCTCAGGCACCTGCTAATAGTGATTTATAAAATAAAAATACTTTTTTTCTTAACATTTAATGTTCTGTTTAACGTCTATTTCATATGCTTAATTTGTCCATTTCAAATGCTTAAAATGTCTATTTCAGATGCTCAAAATTTTTTGTTTTTCTTCTTATTTCTTCAAATCAAGATGTGTTTGTGTGATCCTGTTCTGTTTAATTTTCTCACAAATATTASTGCTTATAGCTGCAYAGTGAGAAGAGTCATTTAGTTWGTCTTTGATTCTTAACCAGTAATCATGTCTTGGACGTTGTTAGACTAACAGTTGTCATTTTATTTTACATTGGTTATAAATGTACTGAAATCAACCATATTCAATGTTATTCAGAAGTGAATACAAGAACGTCCAAGTTGGTTCCCAGATGAAGCTGCTGTGTTCTCACCAGCCCAGCTWCACACCTGCACCAAAACACACTCATATTTTGTCCTTTATTATCTTTTTCCCACTGTCTCCTCTCTGGGATTATTTTTCTCTCTAGTCTGAGAAATAATTCAGTTCGCTGCTATTTTCTAAGCTGGAAACCACCTTTCRGGTTCCCAGCCCTTTYAGYSWATTTTCACTGGAGACAGAAGTATGGATCTTCTGCATTCCTCTGGTTGTCCAGTAGATGTGGTGTTTCTACAAACACCCGCTCTGGTTTCGGGTCTTTTTATGTTTATTTTATTGAATTGTTACATGTGCAGGACATCTGCCGTAAATATATTTTTAAATTGTTAAAAACTGTCAGTAATCCAGGGCCCTCCACACCTGACTCATCACATGATGAAGAGCACTGACCTACATGTTGAGTGGTTCACACACAGCTGTGAACACAGCTTCACATTAAAGAAAAAACTAGATAAGTTTAATCCCATCTACATAAACAATAACAAATTCCTCAACAATCTGAGTTACACATTGAATGTTAGTATTTCACCATTTACTTCCGGTTTTCTGTCTGCTTGTTGTAATGAAACAGGCCCTCTACTTCATCAAGTCAGTGACACAAGAGAAAACTAATAAACTTTGTTTATTCTGCTAAAGGTGTGAATAGTTTTATATAAAAAAGATCACTCACCTGAGTTTGAAACATTTGGTACTTTAGCCATTATTTTAACCTGAATTTGCTGAGCTGTTGTTGGACACAGACGAACATAAAAACCAAAAGTGAAACTAAAAAAGAGTAAACAGGAAACAGG
>NW_013952493.1:1741153-1742495 GCF_001266775.1 Austrofundulus limnaeus
TTGTTAGAGTCAGATGTGCTCATAATATATTGTTCAAACTCCTTTAAGGAATGGAATGACTAAACTTGGATTTGTTTATGTGGTATTTACCTAAAAGTATGATTAAATTTATGATATACATTTCTTTTTGTTTTTTTTACTTTTAACATCATGGACTCCAAAAAAGAGCATTGGACCAACTTAAACAGAAATCAGAATCTCCTGATGCCTCTCAGTAATCCAGGTATAAAAAATAAAAAATAAGTAGGTCCTCTGGACGGGTTCTTCTTTTTTCAGTTTAGTTGTAAATATAGTCTTTACTAGTTGGGCAATATTACARTGTTTATTAATTGATATGAATGAAGTATGTTGTGTTTTTTTACTCAAAAACAACTAAAGCTCAACAGTGCAAAGATGTTCACTTAAAACCAAATGATTAGGCTTTTATTCATCATTAACCTTCTACGCATGCAGATGTATTATAGATTAAATCAAATTAGGATTTGCAGGAGATGTGATGCTGCTCATTAACATGAAAGTTGCATGAAGTTTAAATAAATTGATTTAATGTAATTGTCTTTTATACAGAAATATACTCTTTATTCCAGACACATTTTCTTTTTATCTTATTAACTTTTTCCTGAACATTTATCATAAAACTCCTGTGCACATTAATTAGGCCAGAGCAGCAAAGCAGTGCAAAGATCTATTGTAATTACATGTGTGCATTTTACCCTTTACTTTAAAATACTTTTTGGTAAAATGTTCTCATGGTCTGTCGCTAATTTCACAGCCTTGATGTTATAACTATGATATGGCATCAGTACGGGGCCACGTTTGATATCTGTAAATATATCTTGTCGATGTTTGTGAACTCTCGCTGTTGTTTAAGCACATGCAGTCCAAACACACTCRGTCATTACCTGCTGCTGCCTGGATGGCACAACCACCTGTTGACACCGTTCATTTGTTCCACCATCACTGTTACTGCAATAATGTTGCTTCACAAACCAGAGTCTCTAAAACCACAGAACACTTTAACTCATATGATTCTGTAAAAAAAACTAAAGCCAGGTGTGTTTTAATTTCTGTCATTACTTTGCAGCGTGTTGCCTCACTGAGAAGACCCTTCTGAAATCCTCACTGAACTGATTTCAAGAGAGAGGTACTGTATGTGTCATGATTTATGTTTAAAGTGCTTTAATCCTGTCTTTTTCATTATTTCTCGGTGGCCTCATTTTCCTTTGAGACATTGTTCTTTGCCTTCTTTCCAAATGTTTTTCCTCGTGCCAAACCGGTTTACTTTGGATTCCCAGATTCTTGTGATTTTTGACTTTCTGTTTGTTTTCCGGAGGCCTGTGCC
>NW_013952494.1:0-3046 GCF_001266775.1 Austrofundulus limnaeus
TATGATGGGGGTTGCTCTTCTGGTTGCTGATTATTTGGCACAGCTGGATACTGAGGTGTATAAGCTGCAGTTGAAAACCCATATGGAGGGGCATCTTGTGGCCACTCAGAGCCACTTGCTAGGTTTGTTTGATGAGTTTTCTCCGGTGTTGAGTATTGATAAGCATCTGAGCCTGTGGGGAAAGGATTTGGGTAGAGAGGAGCCGGGAAGTCACTGTAGCTCTGGCCCCCAAAAGCACCAGCTGGATAAGGCCCCGCCTCCTCACAAGGAAAAGTCCAATTAGGAGGAACCATGAGCAGAGGAAACACCACCTCTGGATCAAAACGGAAACTAATGTCTAAATAGACCTGGGAAACAGAGACATTCAGTCAACTGTAATCAAAATGCCTTGTACAGAACTGTTATAGCTGAATTCACAGAAAATCTGTTTTAGTTACCTTGACGAGATGATCCACTGAGATAATATCACAGTTATCAATACTGTAGATGACAGAAGTAGGAATCTCAATATTACAGGTGGCTGTAGCTTCAGAGTTTGGTCCAATGGTGTCCCCAACACTTTTGAATAGGACGTTACTGCTGGTATTGGTGGACCCTTCAGCACGGTACACTGTTCTCTGGACCACACTGAACTTGGGCTTCATTGATTTGGAAGAGGAGTTGCAGATTTTGGCAAAAGCAGATATAGTGCCACCTAACATACACACACATACACACACGGATAATAATAGGCAAGTAAATAGACTGACTTTTTGAATTTATTGTACTGAAAAGAAAAATCCCAAAACAATAACTGTACATAAACATCAAACACTAACTCAGCACTTTCAATTATTTGTTGTTGTTTTTTTTTTTAGATTAACATGAAGACATGTTAGTCAACTGCTGTCATTTTACCTGGAGAACACACATCTCTGTTAACAGAAGCAGACAAATGGACATCTCCTTTCGAGAAAACCCCCACCTTTTTATTAACCAATCCAGACTGAGGAGTCTGTAAAACAGAAAAACAAACTTCTATTAGAGTTTTTTTAAACTAACATCTTCAAAAATTACATCAAAAATACATCTTATTGTAGCAGTCACTAACCACTGTTCGATTAATGTTTCGAATGGATTTGGAAAAAAAATCAATCTCTTTTGTCACTGTGGATGTCCATCGCCATTTTCTTGATATCTTCGCTTGAAGCATGTAGACAATACGTCCGTGAACCCCCTTAAAGGATGACGGCATACTTCTTTAAAACAAACAATGAAAAAAGAGTTAAGCATGGACTGTTTCATATTAGGAAAATAGATGGATGGAAACTTTTCAAATGTTGACAGCATAAAGAATCTCACCCCTGTGGGATTGTCAGACTGAACTTAAACTGATTGATCCCTTTGGGAAGTACATTGCCTGCAATAAAAAACAAACAAACAGGTGAGCACTTTCATTTGTCATTTTCCAAAATAAAAGAAATACACATGAAGAAAAAAAAACATAGGTGTGGAAAGTWTACAAGATTTCATTAATTTAAGACAACTGTTTTATTCCCTAAAATGAGTTTTATTTAGACTGAGTGAAATAAATCAAAAATCACACATTAAAATGACACGAGCAACAAATGTATTACTCATCTATCATACATTCAGTTACAGTATATAATCTTTCCAAAGTATGCAATCAGCAAACGCTTTGCTTTTGGCATTCAGTATTATGTAGCTATTATTTTTTATTTTAACTAAAAAAAATTCATGAGACGATTTAGCATTTTTGGTCAACAACACAGCAATGAACAATGAACATGAACACTGAGCCTCAATGAACACTAGGAGGCACCAGTGAGAATGAAACGTTGGTGTGGTAAAAAAATAGAATAGAATAGAATGGAATAGAATAGAATAGAATAGAATACCCACAGAGGGGGAATTTAGGTGTCACAACAGCATCAAATATAAAGTGTCATACAAATAGTTTCAAAAGTGCAAAACCCAGAGCTGACCTTCCTGATAAGCTTATCTAAGCGCTTCCTCTCCAACTTACTACAAAATTGACGATGGCTGATGCCTACGATGGCATTGTAGGGCCTCTTTGCAGATGGAAAAAAAGGAGGATCAAACCTCTGCCAAAACAATCAGAAATTTTGAAATTTCAGAAATTTTTAAGAAAAACAAGGAAATTCTCTGAACTCCAAAAGTCTTAAATTTGTGAGAAAAAAAATACATTTCCATGATTAAAGGCAGGAGTTTTCTATGTTTAAAGTAAATAATTTCTGACATTATGAGTCATAAATTTATGAGGAAAAAATAGAAGTTTTCATGAATGGCTAAAACGTGTTGTCACCATGAACATTTTTAATCTGCTCTAAAAAAAAAAAAAACTAAAACATGCAGAGACTTCAAACCAGGGGCAGTTCTAGGGGCGGGGCCACAAGTGAATTGGCTCCTGCTGAAATCTGATTGGCTCCCTGAGGTGCCCTTATGAAAATAGCTTCATATGCCCCTGTCCTGTCCCTCATCTGCCCATTGCTCCAGAGCAATGATGGTGGCTAAAGTTCCATGTCCAAACACTACAGGTGCTAATGAGTCAAGCAGTAAAGTCCAGCATAAATTGATCTTACAGAAGTATTTTTTCTCTTCTTTAAAAGACTTGAACAGTCCTGCAGAAAATATCTTTAAAGTGACAAACAGTGGGCTTCATTTTCTCACATCCTTTGTATTTGAGAAAATTTTATCCATGGGCTGCCCAAACCTGGTCCTCAAGGACCCCTATCCAGCATGTTTACTTGTTTCCCTGCTATTCAGCAGGTCTTCAGAAGACTGTTAATCACTCAAAACCAGGTGTGTCCAACATCTGGGAAACCTCTAAACATGCAGTGAAGGAGTCCTTGAGGACTAAGGTTGAGAATCGCTGCTTTAACACATGTTATTTTATTTATTATTTACAAATAAATGGCAAAGAATCAATGGCTTTGAGAAGCAATACTAAAAAACACAAAACTAAGTCAATATTATATTTTGAAAATGTCTCATCAAGCTCAGAGAAGCTCTTGAGGTGTTGGTC
>NW_013952494.1:5821-7620 GCF_001266775.1 Austrofundulus limnaeus
AATCGGAACTGAGCATTAAGACCTGCAGTGTGAACGTAGCCAATGATTCACTTCCTCAGGAACCTTTGAATCAGGTACCAAAGCAGTGACGTAACTTCGCCACTTTCGAAGCTTCGGACGTCACTGATCATGTGACTTTTACCAAATGAATCAAGCTCCGACACAGTGCTTCTGAAACAGTGTGTTGTTTTTTTTCAATACATGCATTGAAGCTTCAGCTTCAAACTGCCCATCACTACTGGATAGGGGCTCTCGAGGGTCAAGGTTGGGCAGCCCTATGTGTGCAATCTTTTTTAATAACATTGCATTAAGTTACAAGTGTTGGAATATATCACGTGATCAGTTACATTTATAAACCTTACCAAAACCAAGGATTTATGTGCAAGGATGTCGGACAAATACTTGGCCCCTCTATGAATACTGTGGCCCCTTGATGGCCTCTAATCAGAAAAATCCTAGATACGCCACTGCTTCAGACACGGACAAGATTATTCTACACTGACTGTATAGAATATTTAAAACCGAGTGTCAGATCTGTGAAACATATTTGATATACTGTACATTTATGAACAAACTGAGCACGGTCACGTGAAGAGGTAAGATAAATATACTGAAGCAGTAAGTAAGCAAACTTTATATACATCTCCACACCAAATGTAGGTTTAGAGAAAATAACTCAGCTTATGACATGATTGGAATGTTTAGGCTGTTTTAAGAGTGACAGAGGAGGAGGAGGAGCAGAAGAAGAAGAAGAAGAAGAAGAAGAAGAAGAAGAAGAAGAAGAAGAAGAAGAAGAAGAAGAAGAAGAAGACCATCGTTGCGTTTTTTTTTTCTTTTACGTGACTCGTTTATCGTTACAACATGCGTCGCCTCTGTTGAACTGACAACTTTGTGCGTTGCCGACGTCATTCAGTTTTCTATAAATAATACACATGTAGTTCTACCCGAATAGGACAATTTTCTCACCGTTTTCGCTTTCTGCCACCAGGAACACCTTCTCTTTAAAGTACCTCCTGTGTGCGCTGTACGACTTCTCATCATCTCCGCTTCCTTCCGTCCAGTGAACGTGAGCGTCCCCTTTAGCTTTCACGAAAACGCGCTTAACTTTGGTGTCTTTTTTTAAATTAAAGGACACCATGCCTGCAATTATATCTCCCTCTGAAAAGGCGCCTTCTCTGTCACATGTGAGGGTTAGGTTTTCTATCGGAGACATTTCGGATTTGAGCTTTGACTTCCAATCTGGACCGGACCCTCCTGTTAGCCACAGCAACTTTTAATCTGTTGCATCCGGGTCCGCCCTAAAACCAGGAAACATCCTGGATTGTTCAATTTCCTGGACGTTTTGTCATCATCCTAAACAAGACAGTTCTTATCCTCACACGGCAAGTTATTCAGGTTTGTGTTTGCATTTGGTTCAGATGTCAAGCCCCTGATTAAAAGTCTTTATTTGCTAAATCTAGTAGCTAGTTTGGAAGGTGGGTCCTGCAGTAGCTTTGAATAGCCTATTGTGTGAGTGCAGTACAAATAAAGACTATCCTGCATTTCAATATGAACTGAAAAACAATAAAAGCAGCAGGCTAATTATATTTTTAGTAAATGCATACGATTGTGTATTTCTAGATCATGTTAAAAATCAATTTGTCATGAGTTACAAAATGTTTTACAAAACAAAATAAATTGTTTCAGACCCCTTGTAAAAATACATTAAAAAATCAGTGTATTGATAAACTAGCATTTTTCAACTCATTGTTTTCTTTGCCATAAATCTCTCTCTCTCTCTCTCTCTCTCTCTCTCTCTC
>NW_013952494.1:7992-10965 GCF_001266775.1 Austrofundulus limnaeus
GTCTTAAAGTATCTGATATTTTTTGTACTTAATTTCTGACACAAAATCTACTTAAGTATTAAAAGTAAAAGTATTGAGTAAAAGTGAGTAGTGAGATTTTCCAAAATGACATTAATTGGTGACTTCTCCAAAAACATTTTTTCTTACGACATGCAGCTGTGATGGGTTGTGTACAAGCTAATAGTGTGTCAGAATGATATATATTTATAGTTCTCATCCAACCAAAATTAAATTCACTCTATCCAGGAGACACAATTTATCAGGATAGTATTTTTTAAGTAATAACAACTTGGAATAAAATGGGAGTAACAACTTTCTACTTCTTACCTTTTTAAAAAATGTAGTGAGTAGAACAGATAACTGTGTAAAAATGTAATGAGTAAAAGTAAAAAGTATGTTGAAAAATAATTACTCAAATAAAATACAGATAACCAAAATTTCTACTTAAGTACAGTAACAAAGTATTTGTACTTAAGTTACTTTACAACGCTGAATGGAAGAAATGTCAAATTTGAAGTCATGGGTTTGTTTACATCGTATTAACCCTGATATGATGCTCTGCATGCAGAAAAATATATGGCTTATTCTGAAAATAAAGAGCAAAGTTAGGGGAAAAAAAAGAAACGTCAAACCTGAAGTTCAGATATATGTGAGGGACAATTTATCTGCCAAAAAAGTAAACAATGCTTTATTTGTTATTATATTGCATTCAAAAAGTATTAAAATCACATAAAACGTATTTTTCTACTGTTTATTTTCTAAAATATAATTAGTAAAACTACACACATTGAAATATTACCATTTAACTTCATTAATAAATACTGTCATTTGAAAGAGAAAGTCTAACAAACAACTAGTTGTCTTCTAGATTATTAAATTCCATGTATCCATCCATTATCTTCTGCTTTATCTGAAGTTGGGTTGCGGGGGCAGCAGCTTGAGCAGGGAAGCCCAGACTTCTCTTTCTCTAGCCACCTCTTCCAGCTCTTCTGGGAGGACTTCAAGGCGTTCCCAGGCCAGCAGAGAGATAGTCTCTCCAGAGTGTCCTGGGTCTTCCTCGGGGTCTCCTCCCAGTTGGACATGCCTGAAGCACCTCCCTAGGGAGGCATCCTTACAAGATGCCCAAACCACCTAAACTGGTTCCTCTCGATGTGGAGGAGCAGCGGCTCTAGTAAATTATTATTATTAAATTATTGATCAAATCTCAACTGTATAAAATCTCACAACATAGTTTTACTTTAAAGACAAAACTACAAAAAAAAAAAGTCTTTTGACTATACGTGCTGTCATGAATCCTTCATACATACACATGCAAAAATGTACAAAATGTAGCCTAATTTTTTGCTAGTCTAAAATTAAAAATATACTTTAAGCTGAAGACAAAATCAATTTGGCGAGTCAGAAATTATTGATATGCCACTCAGGCTGCAAAGGACATATTCTAAGTATTAAGAGATGAAGTTACTTAAGATTTTTATTTTAATGTGTCACTCCTGCCACTGCTGTGGTGGTCAGAAAAAGAGGCATATACATATATTGATGGAGCTTAAATTACTTTAAAATTTTTTTTTTGATCTGCGTCACTGTCCTGGCGGTGAGAAAAGAGACACATATGATGGGGGTTGCTCTTCTGGTTGCTGATTATTTGGCACAGCTGGATACTGAGGTGTATAAGCTGCAGTTGAAAACCCATATGGAGGGGCATCTTGTGGCCACTCATTAAAGCCACTTGCTAGGTTTACTGGCTGAGTTGGCACTGGTGCTGGGTATTCACAAACAGCTGAGCCTGCAGGGACAGGATTTGAGTAGAGAGGAGCTGGGAAGTCACTGTAACTCTGGCCCCCAAAAGCACCAGGTGGGTAAGGCCCCGCCTCCTCACAAGGAAAAGTCAAGCTAAAAGGAACCACGAGCAGAGGAAACACCACCTCTGGATCAATACGGAAACTAATGTCTAAATAAACCTAGGAAAAAGAGAAATTCAGAGGCAAAATCAGTCAGCTCAAAATGCCTTGTACAGAACTGTTACAGCTGAATTCACAGAAAATCTACCGGTAGTTTAATTACCTTGAGGAGATGATCCACTGAGATAATATCACAGTTATCAATACTGCAGATGGCAGAGGTAGGAATCTCAATATTACAGGATGTTATTGCCTCAGAATTTGGTCCAATGGTGTCCCCAACACTTTTGAATAGGACGTTACTGCTGGTTTTAGTGGATACTCCAGCACGGTACACTGTTCTCTGGACCACACTGAACTTGGGCTTCATTGATTTGGAAGAAGAGTTGCAGATTTTGGCAAAAGCAGATATAGTGCCACCTAACATACACACACAGATGCACACATGATGATAGATTGTTATTTTCTTGAGTAAACTTGAACCTGTTGACAAGGAAAAAAAATCAACTCCTTGCATTGTTTACAGTCCTTTTATTAGGTCAACGTTAGGAGTTGTAAAGAAACTAAGTACAAATACTTTGTTACTGTACTTAAGTAGAATTTTTGGGTATCTGTACTTTACTTGAGTAATTATTTTTCAGCATACTTTTTACTTTTACTCATTACATTTTTACACAATTATCTGTACTTTCTACTCACTACATTTTTAAAAAGGGAAGAAGTAGAAAGTCATTACTCCTATTTTGTTGCAAGTTGTTATTACTTAAAAATACTGTCTTGATAATTTGTGTCTCCTGGATAGAGTGAATTTAATTGTGGTTGGATGAGAAGTATAAATACAGTATATACCATTCTGACAACCTATTAGCTTGTACACAACCCATCACAGCTGTACGCCGTTAGAAAAAATGTTTTTTGGAGAAGTCACCTCCCAATAAATGTCATTTTGGAAAATCTAACTGCTCACTTTTACTCAGTACTTTTACTTTTAATACTTAAGTAGATTTTGTGTCAGAAATTTACTTTTGATGCTTATGTACAAAAAATATCAGATACTTTAAGACTTTTACTC
>NW_013952494.1:11188-13468 GCF_001266775.1 Austrofundulus limnaeus
ACTTTATACAACACTGATTAGGACGTGTTAGTCTGCTCCTGTCATCTTACCTGGAGAACAAACATCTCTGTTAACAGAAGCAGACAAATGGACATCTCCTTTCGAGAAAACCCCCACCTTTTTATTAACCGATCCAGACTGAGAACTCTGTAAAACAGAAAATAAACAAGCTTCTATTATAGTTTTTAAACAAACATCTTAAAAACATCATTACATGAAAAGTGCATTATAATATAGTGGTCACTAACAAATGCTCGACTGTTTTGAATGGACTTTGAGAGAAAGTTAAGCTCTTTCATCACTGTGGATGGCCATCGCCATTTTCTTGAAATTTTTGCTACAAGAATGTAGACAATACGTCCATAAAATCCCTTAAAGGAAGATGGCATGCTCCTTTAAAAACAAACAAAAAATATTGGGTTAAGAATGGACTGTTTCATAAGAGGAAACAGGAACAATTTTCAAATGCTGACAGCTAAAATATCTCACTCACCCCGATGGGATTGTAAGACTGAACTTAAACTGATGGATGCCTTTGGGAAGTACATTGCCTGCATATTAAAAAATAAAGAAAGTGAAGATAAAGTGAAAGTGTATTGTGTATATGGCATTATTATAAGGTATTCTTTAAACAATACACATGTAACATGTTTGCTTTAAATCTTTTGCTGTCTGAATAAGACAACGGGACATAAACCTCACCATTTGCACTTTCTGCCACCAGGAACACCTTCTCTTTAAAGTACCTCCTGTGTGCGCTGTACGACTTCTCATCATCTCCGCTTCCTTCCGTCCAGTGAACGTGAGCGTCCCCACTAGTTTGCACAAAAACACTCTTAACTTTGGTGTCTTTTGTCAGATTAAAGGACACCATACCTGTAATTGTGTCTCCCTCCGAAAAGGCGCCTTCTTTGTCACATGTGAGGGTTAGGTTTTCTATTGGAGACATTGCAGACTTGGTGTTCAGCCTCAAATCCGTCTCAAATGGAATGGACACTCCTGTATGTCACAGCAGCATTTTATTGCTGCWTCCGGGTAATTAAAGAGGTAGTCAGGTGTTTTTCCATGTGATTTTCTGCGAAAGAGTTATTAGTAGTTAGTACCTTATCAGTTGTGACATGAATAGGCCTTAGTTCCTCCAGGCTATGCTAATGGTTAACCAAACTGGGGCTCTTTATTATGTTTTTCAGACAAATACAATAACTCTTTCTCAAAAATGTTACGGAAATACTAAAATATGCTACTTAAGCCAATAGCCATGGCAGTATGAAACAAATACTATCTTAGTTAACATTAAACCTCTACTCTTTTGCATGATTTTTTTTTTTGTTTTTACATTGTCACTGTTTTCATAACCAAAGATTGATATTACATTGAGTAAGCTTTAGACACAAATACCAAGTCTGCTCATTAAATGTGGCATTGGCATAGTTTTCTATGAATTTGCTTGGAAATATTTAAAGTTGTGGGGTGTGTTTTTTGGGGGATTTCTTTAAAAAATGTAGTTGCTTATTTAGGCTTACGTTTGTCTTYGTGATGGCAAAGATGTGGATGAAAYGCCACACTTGGGCTCTGATTGGACAGTACTTGTTGCCTTCATTGAATGAGTTAGTTTCTTCCATCATTCTAGGGAAAAATGGGCTGTAAAATATACTCCCTCCACTCCCTTCTGTTAACATAGATAAGACTGCCAGCTAAACTGATCAGTCCAATGGGCGAATGAAGCAGGGTTGCCAGATCTATAAAAGAAGAAAAAAATAAACATTTTCTAAAATGATACATTACCTTCTGTGCATAAATTATCTATAATCTATATCATCCAATGCGTAAGACAGTGGTTGTGATTGTGGGTCACTTTATTTACCTTTTTTTTTGGAGTGTGTGTGGAGGAGATGTTTTGATGTAGACCTGGCAGTTTTTTTCTCACACAAAAATTGGATTTCAGATGCTGAAATTTTGAGACAGAGAACATCAATAACTATCCCTTTATCTCTGACATAACTGACAAGTCAACAACTACGGTAATTTGAATGCAGTCAAGACCAAAGTGGACTTCTTAAGTGTGAAAAAAAGCTCTGATTTTAAAAGTTCCATTGCAGTGTATGAAAACAGTTTCATAAAACTTTACACTGCTACACCTTGTTTTAATCATTAAATTATATGATTACTTACCAGCACTAAAAGTTACGGAGCCCGTGAGGGGACATGGGGGATTTTTTTTCCCTTTTGCGTTCCCTCACAATACTTTTGCCTTACCTCGCAATACTTTTACGTTCCCTC
>NW_013952494.1:14747-21255 GCF_001266775.1 Austrofundulus limnaeus
TTTACAAACCGTTAAATATCAGAGGTAATAGTTAACATTAAAACACAAAACAACAACACTTCAAATATTAAAAAAGCCTGTATTTTAGCATCCCGATAAATGAGGTTTAGATTTTATTATATTAGCAGCTACATAAAGCCAACTGATAACTTGAATCACATAAAAACGTCACGTTGTGGCAAAGCAACCTCTTTAGTTATAGTTGATTGACAACACATTTTACATTGAATACCTGACTAAATAATGTTTTTTATTGAATCATTTAGAATAAGATTTTTCTGGATGAGAAGATAGAAAATCCAAATATGATGGAGGAGCCTTATTTGCCTGTGACAGGAAATCTGTATTCATCCCTGGAGCAGAAGGGATCAGGTTACTAGCTGGATCTGATGGAGGCACAAAGTAAGTAGGGGGCTGGATCTGTGGTGCTGATGGAGGCGGGTGAAACGTCCCGGGTGGTGGTGGAGGGAGCATCACAGAAGCTGAGGATGAAGATTCGCGTGGAGAAGGCACTTGTGGCATTGGGGTACAATAGCCCCCATACATGAGTGGTGGTTGAGTGGGGTAAACACCTGGTGGGCCAGCCAGCATCTGTGGGTTCACTGGGTATTCAGGTGGTGGTGCAGAAGGACTTTGGACTGCTGGATACCCATAATTGCCTGGCTGTTGATATGCAGGATAAAGACCTCCAGTTACTGCAGGGGGAGGGAASRCACTMTTGGTCTGGCCCCCAAAAGCTGGAATAGGGTAAGGACCAACAGGAGCAAAGTTGGGAGGAACAATGAGCACTGGCAGCAGGACCACTGGATCAAAGGCAAAGCTAATGTCCAGATACACCTAGGGGAATAAAAAACACTTGTCTCATGAGTAGATAARGATTCATCGTTCAGARAGAATAGCATCAAAATATAATCTTTTAATTGTRCAAATTTCTTCTGTTTGATAAGTTATTCCTGTTCAGATGTTACATACCTTTAACTTGTATTTCACTGTGATGAGTTCACAGTTTGGGATTGATGGCACCTGATCACAGGGAATCTGCATGGAAAACTCTACCTTTTGCTGAGTATTGGGTTTAATTGGATCACTGGCCAGTTTTTTGACATTGTAGCTCTGACGTTTGTTGACATTGTAGCTCTGACGTTTGCTTTCTCCTTGCTCACGAAACTTTACGTCTTGAACTAAACTAAATTTGGGAGTCATGTCACGGGATGAAGAGTTGTTTATGTTGGCAACAATCTTAATTGTTTCACCTGTGAAGAAAAACACCAATAACTACACAAGACTATGGTCCAACAAAAACAACCAAAAATACTTTACCAGTGTTCTAAAAATGTAATAGTAGATGAGCTGTGACCTATCAATCTTTAAACTTACCAACATAAAACACAAAACTTTCCATGAAACCATCATTGGACTAGATTTTAACATTTACCCATTTATAGTCCTAAATTAGCAAATATGTCCCCTAAACAAACAAACAAGCAAACAAACAAACAAACAAAACAAACAAACAAAAAAACAAAGACAAAAACAAACACCTTTAAATGAACCCTTCACATCAAAAGGGATTTTACCTAGAGCAAAAACACCCTTGTCCATGGTCACATCCATGTGCACATGTCCTTTGGAGAAAAGACCCATCTTTTTATCTGTTGAGCCAGCTTGGGGTTCCTGGATGAAATGAAAATGATTACATTTGATCAAATGTTACCAATAGTACAATGTACCGTAATGTCTGGTTTAAATTCTCCATAACTAAATACTGATTACTGCAAAATAACCATAAAACATTGTTGCTGTGTGAAACAGGGCTGGGTGGTGATACGACCATAAACTGGGATATCTAAAAATTGCAATAATATTGATTTGAATACTGAAAAAGCTTTTTGTATGACTTATTTCATTTTGTTTCCCTGGAGTGACATCTACTGTTTGAGAAGAAAAATGCAGGAAGTGCAGTGCCATTTACAAGTGGTTGTAGCAACGGCAACTCTGCTTGTTGCTGTTAAAACTTGCTTGCATCAGGAAAATATTTATCATAGACTATTTTGCAGACTAAACACAGATACTTGTAATGTTGGTTCTGTAATGTTAGTAACATTCTAGTTTAAGCTGTTAGGACCCCAACACGCGAAGCAGGGGTCATAAAGTATTGCTTTTGTACTGTTTAGTTTTCATTATTATTATTTTTGTTGTTTTTGATCAACCGTAATACAGAAGCAGCTGCACTGATCAACAAGAAATTTGGCAGGAATGTAGATGTATCCAACCTGCACTGTCAGCTTTAAACAGCATACATTGAGACTTGATGAGTAAAAGCGCATGTGGCAACTAAASCAGATATTTCCACATAGGCCAACAAACAAAAAAGCTAAAAGCTGACTGTTATGTTTCACAAGCWCTTCCTTCCTTCGTTTGGATGCTCCCWCTTGCAGAGGTTGCCACAGTGAGGAACTTCACACAGAAGACTTTGGCAAGTGTTGATTGCTGGATGCCCTTTTTGACTCAAATTGGGCTTAAACCTAAAGCTCAGGTTTACAATACTGCTGCACTGATCACCATTTTTGTTTTACAAGACCTGTATCTGGGTACTCAGACAAGCCTCTAGAATATCTAATAATGAATTTATTTTTTAATATACAATTTTAACTTCAATATATTTTTAATGATGCAAGCAACTATGAAGTACAACAAAATTATTTGTGTGGCAGGTCAGAACAAGGTTAACAAGGGTGATTTCTATAAAATTCCATTACTAACTACAGCCCAAAACCATGTGAATTACTTCACCTACATACACTACTCACCATGAGAGAGTAAATATTTGGAAAAGATTTAGAGACAAAAGTGATCTCCTTTTCCGCTTTGYAATCCGACTTCCAACGTCTGGACAGCTTGGCCTCCAGCTTGTAAACAATGTCTCCATAAGTTCCTTTGAAGGATGACAGCATGCTTCTGAAACAAGAGCGAGCACGATTAATGTCATGGAATGTGTGAATTAACTTACAGGTACATTTGAAGTGCATTACTGTGCTTCCACAGTAATGCAAGCACATGACTCACAGTCATGTTTGCTTAAAAAAAAGTGCAAAAGATTGTGAGTTGTGGAGTTCTCACTCTGTCGGTATTGTAAAGCTGAACTTGTAAACATGGATTCCTTGAGGCAAAACATTTTCTGAAAAAAAAAAAGGCAAATAAGAGTTTGTGTTTTAACAGCAATATGATTTGTTATTACTAGGCGACAACAGTTTCTCTCAAACACACATGTAAAAAAGTGATTTTTTAATAATGTCATTTAATATGCAATACACAATCTTAGACTTTCTTAATATTTCTTGTTGTTAAGTATTTCAATCTACATTGTGTTTCTATAGAGCACAGTCTTTCCYTCCWATTCATTTCACTGAAAATCTAAATGCCAACTCTAATTTGAACGTAAACATWTACAAACCTTTTCATCCTAATGTTTGTTTTTGTATTGGATATTAGGCTATTATTAATTGTTTAAACAAGTACAGCGGGTGCACTTGTTGATTTCTCACCTTCTGATTCCTCAGGGGTTAAAAACTGCTTCAGTTTGAAGTACCTTTTGTGTGCCCCATACGTGAGACTTTGGTCGCCCTGATTTTCCGTCCAGAGAGTGTTAGCATCTCCCTTACATTTCACAAACAGCTTCTGAAACTTGGTCTCTTTCGACAGCTGCAGAGTGACAGTTCCTGTTAAGATGTCTCCCTCTGAAAACGTCCCTTCTTCGTTCACCGCGTTGTAAGAGATGGTGAGTGCAGGCATTGCTGCAAAGCACGGACAAACGAAGAAGAAAACCTGCAGGATAAAACGAGCAGTTTTATTGTTGTTAGCAAACAACAAAACAGGGAACGTCCATAAAAACGTCTGACTGGAAGCCCCCCACCACCGTTTACAGGAAAGTGGGGAGACCATATCTATGGTGGGGACGACCACAGCGCACTCCAGTGGCGAAGCTACTGAAAACATGCGCGTTTAAATTTAAATGGATGCACTTCTGCCTCAGCGCGCACGTCCTGCTCTCTAAAATCATAAAAAAAAAAAAAAAAAAAAAAAAAAATCACGCGACTTATGTACACAGCTAAACAAAGACGACAATAACAATGTCTCTGCTCATACTTAGTCCTCGAGGGCCTCCGTTAGCTACTGCATGTTCTTTTCCCCTCCTCCAACACAACTGTTACAGTGATTTAATTGCCTCTTTTAGATCTGCAGAAGTCTAATTACCCATTTCTTTAAACCAGGTATGCTGAAGCAGAGGAACAAGTAAACACGCATGATAGCAGGCCCTCCAGGTCAAGAATTGCCCACCCTGCCTTAACATAAATTGAGGTAAATGCCTTATTATAAAATATTGCATGTGAATCCTTGTGTCTCAATGAGACAACCATAAGTATAATCCACTTAAAAAAGTTGGGTGTGTTTCCACTGTCAGACGTTTTGAGAAATGCAGAATTTTGCAAACAGATGTTCATCAAAAAAGCTGTGTGAAAAAAAATGCACTTTGACACCAACATTTTGCTGCAGTATTAATAATCTTGAAAAGGTTTGTGGAATTAGTAAGTCAGGATTTTACACAAAGTGACATTGTTTACATTCAGAGCATAGCACTAACACAAAACCAACCTCAAGGCTCTTCTTGTCTACCAGAGAAAATAGTTACATTTTAAATGTAACACAGAAACAAAGTATTTATAACAGTTATAACAACAGGCAACATCTATGACCAGAATATGCACGATATGGATACTTTAAATGTTATACGTTTAGTTGTATACGGTTTAAAATTTATATTTAGTTGAAGCAGTCCAACTATGAAAATACAGTGTTTTGACTTCAATAGACAGTGTTGTAATACGGTTTTAAAGTGGTGGTGAGGATCAGTGAGGTGGTCCCAGAGTTAAAACATTTCCTTAGTGTGAAATCAGACGCCACTGTAAAAGCTTTTAGATTGATGGGTTAGAAGTCTAGTTGAGGTTGCATGCAATCTTGCTAATGCTTCTTGCCTTAGTTGAGCAACCATTGTGATAAATGGGCATTAATAGGGTAGCTAAGAGAGTTAGACTCAGACTTTTCACTCAAATTTGCATTATGTAGAAATTTGTCTTAAAACAAGCCTTAAAATGTAGGTTTATAAGTGGCCCCAAAGTTAGTGTGCTAATTAGCCATGTGCTCCATCTTCATTAGGGCAGGTGCTGTTAACAGAGAGCACTATCAGCCTTCAGCTTTTGTCAGTGAAATAAACACAGAAGATAAGGTCAGGACAACATCACTGAGCAATGGGATACACGGTCAGGAAAGAAAGCAAAACTGTACAAATGAAAGCATTAGAAAATACAAGAATAGGACATAAAAATAAAACTGGCACAGGTCAGTACTGCTATTCAACAGGTGGTGACTGGAAGGGAATCCAAATGGAGGAAGAGGGACTGAAAAAAAAATCCTTTCTGAAGCTGCTGCTACAATCCAAAAATCTGAACATCCAAAAACTCCCATAAATTTAAAACAGAATAACTTGAGACAAAACTGTAAGGGAGAACAATAACTAAAATGGAAGAGGGGAAGACAAGGACCATATTACACTGGTGTGCTTGACAAGACACAGGTGAAAGCAATCGAAATAATTACTGATATAGACCTGCAGGAGGAAAAAAATACATGAGCAAAAGCCACCAAAAAGACTGAAACTAAAAGAAATCCAAGTTATGTCAGATAACCAACCAGTTAAAATGAACCAAACCAACATTTTCTTTATTTTTTTGTGTTGTTATTGCTTTCATTCAGAGTAGCCTACTAACCTTCACCACATTGATTCAGCGTTTCAAATTCTATTTAATGGAATTGTGTTTGCAGTTGTGGCAAGCAATATTCCATCTCTGCATTTTATAAGTAATCAGTAATACTTTTAAGGTCAAAAACACATTTTCAACTGTTCCATAAGTGACTAGCTCAGAAAATCCATAGGGAAATTCTCATTATGAAAAGTACATTTTTTATTAACAAGTGCTTCTTCATATTATTAAAGGTTAGTAACCAAACCTGAACTTTTTCCTTGAAATATAAGTGCTTAATACTTTCAGGGTAAAAAAAAAAGGTGTTGTAAAGCATTTCAGAGTAAAATCAGCTGAGGGAATTTTCTGAAAAAAACCCAAAAGTTATGCTAGTTTGTTTTTCTTGACCTCTAAAAAAAATGTAGCAAATGAATGCTGTAATTTTGGTGCCAGTCAGTTGTTAAAAGGATATGTAAAGCAAAAATATGCAACTAATTACAACTACACAAAAGTGACGCAAAACAAATCCTGCTCGGGGCCTTTAATAAGAAGATGTCAAGTTGGTGTGCTTTGAAACTGATCTTGGATGGAGATGAAAGTGGAGGTGAGGCAGTGCACAGTATCATTTGTTCATTCTTGACCACAGAGCACCATCTGTAGGAGAACAAGATGCAGCTTCACATGACACAAGACAGCTCACAAATGTATGC
>NW_013952494.1:23310-24588 GCF_001266775.1 Austrofundulus limnaeus
TATATATATATATATGTATCAACCTTATATACACGTATATAAGGTTTACACATTCCAGGAAGTGTTGCTCCTTCCTTTTCCATGAGGTAACACTGGCCTACTTGTGAACCAGTATGATAGAAACCCTGACAACAGGAGGACAGGAGGTTCCTTCAGTACATTAGCTGGCAGTAGTCATAAGTCAGCAGCCTAGATAAGTCTTATAGATCACCTCGGCACAATGATCCTTTACCTCTACCATCATTACAGGGGAAAAAGGTGACATTTTTGATTGATTAAAGTGGTGCAGGCTAGCTTAGGCTAAATCATGTTAAGTGATGTGACACTGCAGTTTCACATATCATATTTCTGTCAAGACAATGATGGTCGTAGGCATTGTCGAGGCATGATATCTGACAACAGCGGTCATATGGGGGGGGACTGGCGGAGATTTATGGGAAGGTTTTAGTGGTCTAAGGGAGATGAGCGAGAGGAAAAAGTGGTGCTTTTTTGTGCATTGTCACTTCCAGAGAGACTGTAAATTTTTCCCCCCCAGCGCTGGTGGGAATCAGAGACATTTACACATGCTGACAAATTGCTTGTCGTAAAAGTATTTATTGGTCTTGTTCTCCTTTTATTCTCAGCTAACTCACAAACACATACGCTCCTTAAAGAAAAAGAAATATTTATCCACAGCAAATTTATATGACACACATTTATGTGGTTGTACCTGAGCTATAGCCTGAGGATTGTCAAGCTGACAGTCCGGGTCTTCTGTTAATGTTTGAGTTGGTCGTGGTGGGTTTTCTGTCAACTACTCTAACTGCTGGCTAAGTCCTGTCACTTCACAGGCCTTTTTAATGAGATCTTGCAAGAGGTATTAAGGAGATGCACAGAAAGACAAGAACAACTTGAATTTTGTGCTTTATCTTTAGCTTTAAGAGTCAAGAAAACACATTAATGTTGCATTCATCATAAATAGCTGACATTCAGTGATAGCATCTGAAAAATGGAAACAAAAACATGAGCTTTCATCTGTTATCTTGATACACTTTTACAGTGCACATATGCCCAGTGATCTTTTTTTATTAATATTGTTTAGCAGTTTTTTTATATATATAATTGCAATCCAATACGGTGCATTTTGGAGAAAAAATGTCTCAAAATATTTTTCAGGTGAGATTCCTTTCAATTTTATTCACTTTTTCAGAAATTTTGCATCTCCCTATTATTTTTAATAGATATATTTAATACTTCACATTGTATTACAATCCTTTCCACTGGGTGGCACTGTAAGAC
>NW_013952494.1:24927-29336 GCF_001266775.1 Austrofundulus limnaeus
TGTGTGTGTGTGTGTGTGTGTGTGTGTGTGTGTGTGTGTGTGTGTGTGTGTGTGTGGTGCTGGTGGGAAGAGGGAGGTATACACTTACCTCACACTCAGACAGAGCTATAATTTACTAATAGTGTGGGAGCCGCCATTGCTGTTATCTTTTAATAGATTTGTACGGGAGGAAAGCAGGTGCCTGTTGTTAATGCGTCCAATTGCCCAAGTTGCCTACAGAATTTAGGGCATCCATCACTGTCGTCGGCGGTGACACCCTGTCGTTCTACTTCATGCAGCGGGCCGGCCGGGCTGGGCTGGTAACAGATGAGGCTTCTCTCTCCTCCAGACGCCCACAGTCACACAGAGACAACTGCCATAAGTGCTTGCACATGCACACACACACATACGCACACACACAATGCACAGCTGTACCTGACTCTTAGAGGGCAAGTTGAACTTATTAAAGTCTGAAGACTAAAAATGTATAGCTGCACAGAGGCCTCGTGTAAAGGATTGTAGATAGTTTTTCATATTGACAACTCACATTTTTGAAAACTTTATCTTTCATCACTGAATGTGAAGTCATTCATTACAAAATGTTTTTGTTTCTTTTCCTGGGAATTTCCACAGTAAGAAACTTCTTATTAAATAAGTCAATGCTACTTAAGTTCAGGTCTTTTCATTTTGTAATGCAAACAATAATTGATTTATTTTGTTATAGCCAAAGTTGTGCTCTTGTGTTACAAATAAAAACTTTTGATAACAGTTCTTCAATTGTTCATATATATATAGGAACAAAACATGGACAAGTACAAAATATGGCAAATCTATAAGTTACACACTCACTGTTGACTTGAACAACATGGTTGATAACATACTGTATAAGACTTTCTATTTTCCTAAAACATTAGTCAGTACTAGTAGTTTGCTGTTAGTACCATCATACACTGTCCCCCAAACAAATTGTAGCAAGCAAAAAATAAATAATAATAATAATAATAATAAATAAGTAAAGTTATTCACAAATAACTCCCTGTTCAGTGAAGAGTACAAACTGCTGAAAACAACTAGTCAAGTCTCATTTCATTTTTGATAAAATAAAGCCAAAATTTATTTTTGCCTCAAATATGTATCATGTGAGTCTGAAAAACATGCAGCTTTTCAACACAAAATACAACATAGCAAAAACATAAAAAAATATATAGTAACGTTTAATAATTGGGGATGTAGGAGATCTTAACAATTTGACAGGTTTGTCAATAATTAACTAAATTAAGTGAGCTTATTTAGAAATATTATACATATCAATGAGCCTGTTAAACACTGGAGGTGTAAAATAATTGAATTAAAGTACAGAGAGAGGAAGACTGCAGCAACTGAAAGTAAAAACAGAAAAAAACATACTTTAGCAGTGGGACATAAACAGCAGCATTTTTTGATAAAAATATTTTCTGTCTTTTTTTTCTGAAAAATCAATATTTAAACTGAAGTTAAGAGGCCTGACAAGCTTTGATTGTGCTTGATGTGAAAAATACATTTCTATACCATTGAGTTGGTAACAAGCGTACAGTCACAGAGCTCCACTGGTGTAGAGTGGAAAGATGGCACCTCAGATTAGTTTGTGAAAATTACAAAAAAGGTAAAATGATGACTTTAATCTAATCAATAAGATGTGACCAGCATTAAAAGAACTCATGTATTTATATTGTATAAATACTATTGTCCTTTTTTAAAATGTATGATGAGCTCAATGACTTAATATCAAAGAGACAAAATGCTGCTAAAAATCCCCCTTTTCTTCTTGACCCGGCTTCACCCTTGAGCTCAGCCAGGGGCACCCCGCTGCAGGCAGGTTTGCCCTCCGCCCTGGAAACCTCTCTGAGCAGCTGTGTTGCTTTAGACCCAGGCTGAGAGGTAAAGGGTATACAGAGGTGCCTGCTAATACCTTGTTAGAGATGTTTCAGTTGCTGGGTCTTGTTGAGGTCACTGTCAGTACTGCTTTAGTTCAGGGCCCTTGATCTGCTGCATGTTGGATGAAGCCAAAAACCAGAGCGTTGACCGTTTGGTCCCTATTATCGTTTTTATTTTTTATTTTAGCAGAAAGCCTCATTTTTGCCACACCTATGGGCTGTGAGGAGATTGATGTCTTTGGTAAGAGAACAACCACTTCGACTTCTGTTTTTCCTTCCAAGGAAAGGTGAAATAATGGATTAAATATTATTTTATAGCACTTTTCAAGAATACATACTGTTGCGAGGACATGTTTGAACGTTGAAAAGCATAAAGATAAAAAAAAAGAACATGGTCAGAAATTTTCCCCTGTTTATTCCCCTTCTTGTAATATTTTTTTCCTCATCTGTTTTTCTACACAAATTTGCCTGGTTAAGGCTTTCGTGTTAGGTGTTAAACAGCATATGGAAGCTGTGACCCAGCTTCCTAACCCTCCCTTCCTCTCCGGCGTCTTTCTTTACATAAAGCAGAGCCCTCGGTTTCACTCTCAGGTAACATTTTGGCCACAAAAAAAAAAAAAATAAATAAATAAATAAAATCCTGCATTGTTGTTGCACTGTTGCTGCCGATAAGCATCAAACCTGTTTCACGCATTCCTCAGATCCTCTCGGTGTTCAGTTTAACACGGAATTTCTCTGACTTGAACTTGGAAAAAAGTTATTCTGTGTGGGAATGACATCATATGCACAAAAAAGTTGCAAAAATGTCAAACTAAACTTTAGTGGGCATTATTTTATGCAACTTGTCAGTAAAAGCAAATATTGATGCAGCCTCCATTTTTCAATCCATCATAAAACCCCTGCAAACGTGAAGTAATGCAAAGCTCTTTCCATTTAAGCTTAATGACGTCCATTTAAACCAAGTACAGCAGACATAGCTTTGAATTATTTGGTTCGGAAATCTAATATAATCTGAAATAAAATACAATACAAATAAAAATACAGTAAAAAGAATGGAGCATGTTTGGCATTTAGGTTAGTAACCTCTAAAAATATCAAAGAAGAGCAAAAAAGAGTGACAAAGATACATGACAGATGGACTCAGTAACAATAGCTGAAAAAGCTGTACCCTCAGTCCTCCTTTCCTGCTTAAAATATAAAGGTCCTCTGAAAGTGTGTAATCCACTTGGACTGTCAGGACACTGCTTTGTTAGTATGGAAACTATCCCTTTATCCCCCCCACCCAATTGTTCTTTCTTCTGTGCTTCAAGGCAAATACAACGTTACCTTTATGGTTTTTATTGTCTCATTTAATGTTTGTCAAAGGACGCAATACTGATAGTGATTCTTGGAAGGTATTGGCCTTTTTCTGCATGACAACTCCAATATGTCTTCTTTTGGACCAAATACTAAGAGGAGCTTTGGAAATAATTTGCCATTTAGCTTTGATGCATGTTTTTATTTTTATATTGTGAGTATACAGTCAGGTACGGTGAGTGGGAGGCTAAAAAGGAGAGGCAAAGGGAGTATTCTGTCATTTATTTTGTCTCTGGCTCTCATTCGAAATGCAGCTGGCCGGGGATGCTCGAGTGTTGAGTTTTGTTCCCACCTGCATCTTTGTTTAGTAGTAATGGTCATAGTCAGTGTTTAAATTAAACTTTCTTAGATTTGCTGCCCCTCTTTAATGTCTTTATTCTTCGTTGAATTTGCCCCAGAAAATAAGAAGTTATGCTCAAGAAAAAACTACAAGGTCTCGCCAGTTAGCAGCTAATGAGACAGGCTTGTGAAGTTATCCAAATCCTCAACGTGCTAACGTTTAAAGCCCCCGCCCCGTCTCTCTACTCCTTCAACCTCTGTCGCACCCCCCCAATCTGCCCTTGCACCCAGCCTTTTGTAAATGAGAGAGGGCACCTCTGAGACCCTCTGTGTGATTATTCACACATGGCTGTGGCCCCGGTGCTTTGAGCAGGAGAGCAAGAAAAAGAAATGCTTCGTGTATGGATAATGTAAAAATGCTCAACTGACACTTGGCCAAGGCTGTGTTTCTTTCTTTCTTTCTTTTTTTCTTTTTTTTTGTGAGTTTTAAAAGAAAAGTATTTGACCTTTTTACCTCCCAAACTGAAACACAACAACATTGTCTCATCCTTAAAGTAAGAATACATAAATCCCAGCTTTGTCAACATCCGCTTTTAATTTTTCTTGTAAAATCAGCCATTGGGCGTGTGGGTGGTGACTGGGAGTTTTAATAAGAGAAACACATCTGATAAGTGAAAAATAATATGGCAAAAGAGAAACCAGCTGTCCCAGTTGCCTTTGTCACGCGTTTTTAGGAGAGTCAATGGTGTTGGGAGCGAAAATAAAATATACTTTTGTAATAGATCTTTGGACAGCCTTGAATGATTTGCCGATAGTACTTTCTGGACTTATTTACTTCACTGTGTGTGTGTGTGTGTGTGTGTGTGTGTGTGTGTGTGTGTG
>NW_013952494.1:30122-31455 GCF_001266775.1 Austrofundulus limnaeus
GCTGGGTCATTTCTTGTTTCCTGCTTTTTCTTCTTCTTCTTCTTCTTCTTCTTCTTCTTCTTCTTCTTCTTCTTCTTCTTCTTCTTCTTCTTCTTCTTCTTCACCCCCCACCGCCTACCCCGCTTGTTTCTCTACTAATTAACTTTCCAAGGAGATGTCCTCCTTTTGCAACAAAATAAATTTCATCAGTATGGCAGGCGGTCATGTGCAAAAGAAAAAAAACGTCCAAAAAATACAAGCAAGTGTTCATCACCGGTTTTTGACTTCTTGTGTATTTGAAAGTTACCTGGATGCGCCTGGCATACAGATCTCCCCAGGAAGTGGTGTTAGTTATATCTAATGTTGCAAATCACACCCCTCCAAGCTTCCAACACCACTCATGGCCCTTCTTTCAGATGCCTGCCCTATGCCCTGTGCATTTCAGTTAAAAGTGTGTGTGCCGGGACAGAGGCTTGGTGATAAGTAGCCCCCATTTATTATGAATCTTTAAGAGGGCTGTAAAGCTGAAGCCTCGGTAAAAGTGCTCCCCTCTCCCATCCCTCCCTCCAGGCGCCGCTATATAGATGACTCTTCTCCCTCTCTTTTCCTCATTACAGTCACTGCAGCTCTTTCAAACTGCTCCTTCCTTCTCTGAGCATTTTACTGTTAATTAGTTTGCTTTGTAAGGTTAGACGTGCGGACAGAGCAACTTTGGGAGTGTTTGGCTGCCATCTGTGTGCATACGGATCTAACTAGGTACAGATGGTATGTGCTTACAAGACAGGTTGCTTCTGGTAAAGGGGGAGGGGGGTAAGGGTTTTGGTTATTTTAACAAGATTTATGTGCATTCTCATAGGTGACTGTTTGAGCTATAATGATAATTGTTAGTCAGCTGTCAAAAAAAGGTAATTTAAGGACGAGTGAAAAGGAGGAGAAGAATGTGTATTTCCCTATTTGTGCATTCTCAGTGAAGCAGTGTGTCATGTTCATAAATCTTGCTTTTTAAAAGAAAAAAAGATTTATGGTGAAAACATACTGAACTAATTTGGTTACTTTGTGGTGTTATGGAAAAGCTCTAAAAATTGCTCAGGTTAAAATGCCATTAGACATTCAGTGAACCTGGTAAGTAGAGGTGAAGACTGGTTTATAATGGCATGACAAGGTCTCAAAACATTATCAAATAAGCACCAGACTGACATGTTTATGGCTTTGGTTTCCTGCATATGGGCTTCACACACACACACACACACACACACACAAACCCATCAAAAAACACCAAAGTTTGTCACTAATATGAAGTGCAGCTTCTGTTTTTACCATACAATATTTTAAAAGTTCAAAACATTATCAAATA
>NW_013952494.1:31560-32741 GCF_001266775.1 Austrofundulus limnaeus
CTATATATACTGTTTGTTCTATAACTTTAGCACAAATTAAAATGTGGCTTTAAATCTCCTATTATTATTTATGTATGTCTGTGTTTTGTGACCAACCATGCTGTGTTTCCTTCTTTTAGTGTACAGGAAGAAATGATGTGACAAGTCAAAAGATAAAAAAGCAACTTTTTTCAAAAAAATTCCTTGTCAAAATGTAATGCAGAAAATGAAAAGGAGAAAAATGCATAACTTTTGTTGGACACCACGGTATTTTTTTAACTGTTCTGAATGCTTCTCTTTCTGTTTTTTCATTAATTTTCCATAAAATGACACATTGTTTATTTTTATGTTTTTACATTATAAAAAATAAAAAAAGCCATTAATTAGTGGGAGTTTGGGATTCAGTGTCTCAAAGTTTTCCAAATTCTCTATCAAATTGTTGCTAAGCAGACATACTTTACTTTTATATAAATTAAAATTTTGTTTACAAGTAGGAAAAGTATCTAACCAGAAATGCAGGGTAAAACCAATGGTTTAGTAAATGTTTGACCAAAGTTTGATGGGATAAATCTTTATTAAAAAGTTACCAATATTTGTTGCAACATTTTCTCAGACAAAATAAAGTATTTTATCTGAGAAGTGTTACATTAGAAGCTACATTACAGTAAGAATCTGTCATGTCAGAATGTTGAGGCTAATCATTTGTTGTTAGGTACTGTTAAAATGATCTACAAATTGTCATACAATTTTTATAAAATTATGTACTTATGAATAAAAAAACTTACCTATATCAAATTGTTAAATAATACAATCTTCTTTTCGGTTTATTTTTGTAACAACTTACAATCATCCAAAAATTTCTGAAATGACATAGAAGAATGTGGAGGAGAAAAAAAAGATTGCTTTGTTCATTTCTTTCTACTGGTCTTTCTCTCTCTCTTTTTTCTCCTCACTCTCCCCAAGGTTCTATTAGGAAATAGATCCCAGGTGTTCGATAAGCCTGTAGTGGACATGACAGCAGTGCAATCAAGTGTATAAATTTAATTGCAGGCTCATTTTGTGCCGTTTATTAGCCGTTTAGGGGCACATCGCTCCACTTGAACCCTGTTATTGCCAGACAGAACAGCTGTTTGGTTTCTTTGTCTCATTGCGTGTAGTTAGAAAAGCCTATGTACTTAAATGCCAAATGTTCCGTATATATA
>NW_013952494.1:32806-35983 GCF_001266775.1 Austrofundulus limnaeus
TATATACACACACATATATTCTTGTATAGATATAGTTGGGTCAAAAAGAAGGGTGGAGCACAAAAGCAGTCAATAAATTTAATGATACATTTAACCTAATTTTCAATAAATAAGATGCAAAAATTTACATGGAAATAAAAAGGAAAATAAACAAACAAATATACTGACCCTATATTTAGCGTATTTGGCTCCTCTAAACAATTTGGTCACTCTGGCCCATATTTTTGGTCATGAACACACACCAAGAGCCTGCAGATGTACTTGCTTTGGGTGAAACCTACTTCTGGTGTGACATGCCATTAATAAAAAGCCTTGAAAAAGCCTCTGCTAATTGTTACCATGCACTCGGCCTCACTGTTCCTATAAATCACCCGGCTAATTGCAACAAATTGTAGTCTGACATTAAGCTATGATTCCGAACTGGCAAATATTCATCAACATTGCAACTAGCCTCATAAAACACAGAGCCGAACATTTCCCAGGCCTAATGTATATCTACCATCTAACTCCCCTTTCCCATTATTTATGGCTCTTTCTTGTCCTCAGCATTTAAGTGCTGCATTGTGAGTGAATGAGAAGCCATTTTGTTTATTTATTAGACCCCCCTGGATAAAACCCAGGCAGTGGCAGTCATATGGCCAGATACAGACCCTATTTTCCATGGCACACTGGTGGCAGTGTGTAGTGAACTCACCACTGCACATCAATCATAAATTACCTTTAAAGCATTTGCACAAAATAAACTTATTTATAGAGCGGAAGATTGCAGAATCACAATTTCCACAATGTGAAAAAAAATACTTTTCCCACTTAATATTGCTTTGTTTTCATTTACCAAATGCTCATTAGTGCTACAGCTACTTAGGTAGCGCTTGATTCGTCGCCAAGCAGTCATATGATGGAGCATTTAACCTCCTGTGCAATGTTTATTTCATGCAGACAAAAGGCTAGTTAAATCTCTTTCTCTACGGCCTGACAGTCACCATAACTGTCACTGCCGATGATCTATTTCACAGCCCAATGCATTACCGCTGCTAATGTTTCACTGTGCTGCCAATTCAGCCTGGTACAGCGTTCAAAACAGCAACAGTAGGTGTCAAAACTCTACGTAATAGTCTGTCCCCCAGGTGTGCATCAGCAGCTAAAGATGTCAGGGCTAAAGGTCGGGATCTGATTTGTTATGTGGGCCTTCGTGGGGGGATTTTAAAGGGAACTGATCAATTCCACACCAACAACATGCACATAAATCAATTTCTGCATCTGGAGAGAAGCACCACGCTGTAGGAGAGCATGTGTGGACACATGCATGCACAAATGGACTCGCTCAGGCTATAGCATAATTAATCATAAATCTCTTTTGGCACCATGTGAGCATGTTTTTATCGCCTCGTCTTCCCTTATTAAATTTTCCCTCTCGTTTATCCCTCTGCTTTGAATCGCCGGGATCCTCCTAGCTGGCTTGATAGACCATGGGAACTGGTACTACCATGGGGGTAGTGGTGATTGGCTGAAGGAGGGAGAGCAGAAACATCTTTCCTTTTGACAATGTTAAGCATTGACGAGCTTATTACTGTGTTCTCTGATTTGGCTGGATGTGTTCAAGGATCTTCTCGGTGGTGGAAAAAGGTCAGCTGCTCTTAGTTGTGCTCAGCTAGAATACTAATACTGTCCTTATTCAAATGATCTGCTTCGACGCTTATTAAATTGATGGTCTGGACGCTCTAATTTAATAGTGTTGCAGTCCAGGAGAGGGACACAGCTGCAGTCACTGGTGAATTAGGTGCTTCTAAAGCAAAGTTCAAGCAGGAGCCCCCCTATTGCTTTTGGGATGCATTTTTCCCAGCAAATTAGCAGTCAGTGGCACTGCACAATTAATTAGTGCAAACCAGGAAAAGCTTGTCCTTTAATAAGGTGCTTTTTTCTCACTTGCACCTCTCCCACACACAGAAATATTGCTCCCCATCTTACCATATTTTACTCTCTCCCTTAATAGCTCCCTCCCCTTTTTTCCCTTCCTGTCTTCCACTTCACCTTACAAAAACAGAGGGAAATGATCCATGAAGTCGTTTGTTAATAATACCGTTTAATGTATGTCTGGTTAAACGAAAGTGTTTGGATTTGTCCATGGCTTCAGAGTTTGAGGGTTTCTTTCTGCAATGGATGGAGAGAGTAAACACGAGGGGAGCGGAGGTTGTTTATTTAATTCAGTCAGTAACTTTGGGAAGGTATACTCTATAGAGTTTTTTTAAAAGCAGCGAGTATATGCACTGAAACC
The DNA here is from genome assembly GCF_001266775.1 of Austrofundulus limnaeus. Lineage (NCBI taxonomy): Eukaryota > Metazoa > Chordata > Actinopteri > Cyprinodontiformes > Rivulidae > Austrofundulus > Austrofundulus limnaeus. Next base: position 35,082 of record NW_013952494.1, read on the forward strand.
CATGCTTGCGTTTGTAAGTGCAGCCATGCACTGTTTATGCTGTGTTGTAAAACCCATAAAAAGCACATTTTTGGAGATTAACTGGACGCCATTCCTCAAGGCAATAAATTGTATATGATATGGGAATCAAGCAGGAAGAATCCCAGCCAAAAAAAGAATAATAAAATAGTATTAAAAAAACTTCATGCTGAACCATTTGCAAAGTTGCAATTAATCATTACAGCTTTGCCAACCTTCAGCTCACCTTCAGAGAATGATGTTAAAAAAGTCCTATTTATTAGTAAAAAGAACTTTTCCCCATCCTTTTTAATGTGCAGCCCTTTAGACTACTAAAACTGAAATTGCCCAGTTTGTTTATTTTCCAACTAAACATGATTTATACTCTCAAAATTGACGAATTATTGAGAAATTTTACCATAACAATGCAATAATGTGACTTTTGATATGCAACATGTGATAGTTGTTAGTTAGCATGATGGGACCAGAAAAATCAAGTCATCTCAGTAATGATGTTTACTTAAACTTTGGCAACATTTACCTACCAAATAGTAAAATAATGAAGACAGATAAACCAGACATTTTTTTTAGAAATGTTTTGCACCCGTTTCCAGAATCAGATCTCCTCACCAGTCTCCCATTTGCAGCCTGAATGCTGAACACGATGTACAGTGCGCCATAAGTAAGGATTGTGGAGCTCTATCAGTGCTGAGAGAGGTTTCCTTTCCTTTATGCACACACACACATGCACACGCGCGTGCGCGAACACACACACACAAAAACTTGTTTTTATATCCTTGTGGGGCCCGTCCATTGACTTCCATTCATCCATCCATCCATCCATCCATTTTCTGTACACGCTTCTTCCTTTTCAGGGTTGCGTGGGTCACTGGTGCCCATGTCCA
>NW_013952494.1:38644-40811 GCF_001266775.1 Austrofundulus limnaeus
CTCGCATCACACTTCTGTCGCTGAGACACACACACACACACACACACACACACACACACACACACACACACACACACACACACACACACACGCACACTCCTCTATACTCTTACATAGTCACACAAAGGTTTGCACACATACGCACACGGCAATAATGAAAACAAGATGGATGCTCTCTGAGAAGTGGTTGGCTGTGTTATTAATTGCTGTCTGTCCCCTCCTACTGATAATGATGGGCTGTATTCTAGAGAATTTGCAGGGAATGGATTTTACTTGGACGGATTATTTATTGTCCTTTTTCAGTGGAGGGGTGGTGGTGTGTTTAGGAAAGTGAGGGTTTAAATAATGGCCGGCGGGAGATAAGTCCTCCTGCTAATTCCTCGTGTGATTCCTGCTTCCGCGTGGCACCTTCGAACACGCCCCGCTCCCACCTACAGAAAGTGAGACCTCAGATCGGAGTTTTCCCTTCAACGCTTGTTTTCATCTTCCTTTTTAGAGCTTTTGAGAAAATAATTACAACAAAAAGAAACGAGGATTCTTAGAGAGAAAACGGTGACGGTCGAGTCTCCTCAGTTGCTTTCCCGTAGTCCTCCTCGTTTGTGTGAGAGCACAGGGAAGCACATTCTAATATGATAACTCCCTCACCCCCCAGTCCCACTGCACTTTTCACAACGTATAAATCAGGATGCTGGTGTCATGGCGGCTAGAGGCGTGGCAGCTGCGTGGTGACACGGCGGATCCCGGTGTGGGTGTGAAATCACTTGACCCGCAGCATTAACCTTTCTGGAGTGAATGGCCGCTGCTCTCCTCCGCAGGCTTGGAACAAAAGAGGTCTGGTATTGATTAAAATCTGCTGCACACACTTTGTATTAAACACCGACTTAGACGGACGCCTGTGTTCTCCCAAACTCCTGTTTTTTTTGCTCGACACTTCGACTCCTTTGCCCCACATGCACACGAGTGGAATAAGTCTTTAAAATTAGTTTTCTCTCCCTCACCCTCTCCCTCTCCTCTCCGGCCAGTCGTCACGCCAACACGCCCGAGTGGATGTATATTGGCCAAAAACACACACAAATCTATAGACGCGGCGGGTACGACCGCGAGGCTGATCATAGCTTCAGCTCGGGAGGTCAAAGGTCACAATAAATGATAGAGAAAGAGAGCGCCGGGAAGGTCGAGGTCTCCGGGGTGATCAGTGTTTTGTCATCTGGAGCGGTGTTTACTTTTTCTCAGCACAGGTTCTCCTCCCTTCATCTCCTCCCCGTCCTCCCGATCGATACCCTGCATCCACAAAGGTCTGCGAGGAGGCACGCAGGCATGTGAGTCAGTCAACACTTACTGAGCTAAAGGCAATGGAGTTTGAAATCTCCCAGGTTGCAGCTCGTGCTCCATCACCTTTCCTCCCACTTTGCAGACTCGGTGCAGCAGGAGTTTATATAATGTAGGTGTAAGGCAGATTTCTAGGTAGACTCTTTAAATTACTCGCAATAAAATGAAAAAATAAACAGTTGGTAAAACTACACACAATCTGTTGCTCTAATTCAACTAATAAATATTTATTTTTTGCTATTGTAGTCAACTATAAAAGTTAGTTTATTAACAAATATTTAGCTATGGAAAGACATAAAATTAGTGATATATTTTTTGTTTCACCTGCCCACTTGTAAAAACAACAACGACAACATGTAAATCTATGTGAGCTTGTGAGCGCGAGGGCCTCAGATCTATTGCAGACAAGCCACAGGAACATTCCTCATAATGGTGGCCCAGGACTTGAACAAAAAAAATGCATTCAGGTCCTCAGACAAGCTTCAGTGGCCCTACAGGCGTGCTTCTCTGTGAGGCTGCCCTTTGATTAGAAATGGTCCATCACGAGGCTGTTAGTTCGTTTTAGAGGCAACGCCGCGCACACCTTAACCTCGGAGGCAGGACAGGGGTCACGTTTCACGGGGAACGCCAGCATCTGTTCCAGGAAGTGCCCGTCTCATTCGGGCCTAATTGTCGTTCCTCTGCGAGAGGGCTCGTAAGTGAGACCCGGGAGGGGGGAGTGGGGGGTCTGTCACGTTCCCCGTCACATCCCAATGGTCCGGTAAATAGAGCATGTGAGGGAACCCCCCCTTCCCCTGTTCCTTCTCCACTCTTCAGTTACTGACGGACGAATGGCCTC
>NW_013952494.1:40891-45248 GCF_001266775.1 Austrofundulus limnaeus
CCCCTGCACCTCCTCAGCTTCTTTTTTTCTTTCTTTCTTTCCCTCCCTCCCCCCTTTATTTATCTCCACTCTGTCATGTTCCTCACACGACTAGAAAATAATTAATTACCGCACCCAGTGATGATTTATGATATTCCTGACATAACTGATGATACACATCAATTTTCCTGTTTAATTGAAGGGGGCTGCGGAGTGGTGCCTGTCCTGGGCACCAAGAAAGGCCACCGCCTTGGAAATGGAGGGAAATAATAAAAAAAAAACACTCAAGGAACTCCTCTTTCTCTATTTGGCCACTTTCCCCCCCTCCTGCCAACAGCTTTTAATCACTATCAAGTTACAGGCCTTTGTAACTGAAAACCCAAACTTTTTTTAAATACAAGGCCTTTCAACAAAACTTAAATGTGGTTAGTTATTTTCTCATGTAGCTTTGCATACATATCTTTATCTTGTGTGTTTGTGTATGGACTCCATAATGGCCGCTATAAGCTTGCATATAGGTATACAGCAATATATGATTCATGAAGATGCGTGTGAGGCATGTGTAATTCCATCTCTACCCTCAGGACCAGAGACAACAAGGTAGTGCATGAATATTTGATTTGCTGGGAGAAGGTATAGGATGCACAGCATTTTAAACAGACAACCTGGATAATTCCTCTTGGACATTTACACACTCGGGTTTGGCATCATGCAAATTTGTTTGGCTTAATTGTCTATCCCCTGCAGGGGTGACTGTTTTAAAAACAAACGCATATTATTGCATTTAAAAACACAACAACCACACAATGCCATTTCTGATATGTGAGGTTTTCTTGAAGGAGTTTGAATGTTTAACATTGTTTTACAGCTGCTTGGGTTTGAGCCCGCCAGTCTGGCTGAATTGTTTTGCGGTTCTAAAGTAGTCAAAACATTTAAAACATAATGCGAATAATACTAATTACAAAAAAAAAAAAAAAAAAACGTTCTCAGAAATGTACATTTTTAATGTCTGAGTGTGGCAAAGTACAAAATAATTTTTTTTCAGCATTTTGTGCTTGCTTGTACAGAAAAATACAAGTTAACAGAGGCCTTTTAAATGTACAGTTAGCTTCATCTGAGGAGCCAGTGGCGCCACCAGCCTCCAGACAAATGTGTGATCAGGTAGTTTCAGAAACTGCCTGTCAGTGTCAGCACACAGACTGTGGATGGCGAGTGTGCGCGGGAGGGAGCTGTGGACTTGGATTAGTCTCCATGGCAACGGTGAAGTAACCCTGTTTGTCGACAGACAAAATTTTTATTTATTTTTTTTGTTACATGTGAAAATGATTGGCAGGTCCATTCCTCCACAGCTGACCCATAGAAATTATCCACTAAGTGTTATAAAGCCCAGCTGCACTGACGGGGTCTCCATACTTTTTTTTGTTTTGAAATGTCCTCTTGTAAGTGCTTCACTTTGGCATTTGCATAAGAAGCATGGCATGCTTTTTTTTCATGGGGGTTCAGGGGTGGGGGGGTTGTTATGGGGTGCCTTCATATCTTTAGCTTGACAGCTTCTTTGTGATCAAGGGGATGGAGGGGTCTGCGCGATGGAAAGAACTTCATTTCCAAAGCTCTGAGATGAGAGAAGGGCTGAGGGTTGAAGTTCAAGATGCAGTCCCACTGAGGCAGCGGCGAAGAGAAAGAAACTACAGTGTCTGAGTGAAAAATGGTCACAATTACACCATCAAAACATTTTTAAAACCACAGTTATTTCCCCCCCGTCTTCTTTACGTCTATGGGTTTAACATGTGGTGTTATAGATTATATAAAGACTTATATACTTTAAAAAACCTTCAGGGTTTTCTGGTAAGACGAAACATGAATATGGCACAAAATAAACAGATAAAAGTCATTTATTCAGGGAGTACTGTGAGTAAAATTTGAAGCAAACGGTGGGAAATCCAGTTATACACACATAAAAAATAAAACAAAACAAAATTTAATTAAAGAAAATTAAAGTTTAGTAAAAAATGTAAATAAAACTAAACCCAGATTTTGTCCTCATTTTAAACTGTATTTTATGTGCAAGTATGCGGATTTTATTTAAAGTTTTCTTGTTTTAATTGCCATTATAGTCCTAATTAAAACAAGAAATTTCCCTTTTAATATATTAACATTTCTATATTGCTTATGCTAATTTAAAATATCTTTAAACTTCTCTGGTGAATGTTAATGTAATGTATTTTATTTTATTTATTTATTGAAATAAATAACAAAATAAAAGCAATATTAATAATAATAAAAAATAAATAGCGAAACAAAAATCATTAAAAGGCATCTGTGAAGGAGTGTGTTTCTGGGCAACTCGTATCGATTGAATATAATTTTGCAATTAGTGGTCAAATTAACAGTGAAAACAGGTCATAATTAACACTAGGGGGCACCGTTGTTCCACATAAAGTTGGATTTGAATGGGGCGAGCTCACTGGAGAGGCAATTGTGTTGTGATAAATGATGGGCTTTTAACACCGCAGCACTTGCTCCAAAGTGTAAGAAGAATTAAAAACTTACCTTACAAATGTTTTAATCAAATTTGACAAGCCTTTTTCTTAAATAAAAAAAAATATTCAAACGCACTCGGAGATACTAGGTGAATATATTTTGGCAGCACATCAAACTAAATCATTCTCTTTTCAGGAGGAACGACTGGTGGAGAGGCAGGGGTCAAGGCAGACACAAAGAGAGGCTAATGAAAACAATCATCTGTTATCTAGTCATTAGAGTTCTTGTTCTCATCAGCTGCAGACGAATCAAAGTGAACAATTAACCAGCCAGAATGAAACTTTCAAATGGGTTTCATTTAAAAGTCAAATATGACACAATTTGTTAATCTAATTTTGGGAAATAAAAGGTATGAGGAGTAATATGCGTGTTGTGACTTTTTTTCCTTAATTTGTTAATCCAAAAAAAAAAAAAAAAATCAACCTTCATTTTATACACTGCTTCTTTTTCCAGTTTATTATCTAAAAGAAAGATTCAAAGAAATTCATTTTATTCCAACAAGAAACAGTTGAAAACTGTTCTGTTTAGTCATTTATTTCATTAGATGTAGAATCACATGAATATTATTACTGGTTAATTACATTAATAGTCTTTTTAAAATGTATAGTAAAAATATTAATAAAGTTTTTAAATTATTTTATTTAAATGTTACTTTTACTTTTATATTTTTATTTTAGTGAGTATTTTAGCACAGATTTTCAGTGTAAAGAATAATTTTTTAATATTTGTTCATATATTTTTCTCGTGTTTTATGTTTTAAACAAATTTAAATTGTTTTTTCTCCCTTTTGTGTGAGTTCACTTATTACTTTTGTGTAGTTTTCTATCAGATAAATCCATTGTCACAACAGAGTGTTAAAATGTTTTATGTAAATGTATATTTTTTATGTTTGTTTAGATTAAATATTTTAAGAGAAGGACAAAATCTGGAGAAATGTTTATGTTAACATGTGGGAATGTTTTTGGACACCAACTTTACAATGCTTTGAGAAGTGCAACTGCAGTTCTTCATTGTCTAGTTTTGAATGCAACATAATCAAAGTATAAACATGTATATTAATTTAATATATTTATAAGAACTGAAACTGTTAAAATTATACTTGTGCAAAGTTTGTCTAAAATTTTCTAAAGAACTGAACTCTGCTTTTTTGTTTGTAAAACTTGAACAGTAATATCAGAATCCTATTTGTGCATAATAAATTAATTTTACAGTATATGTAGTATGTATAATTTTATAGTCTGCTTTTTTCTTAAGGATAAATCTTTGAGCACTGAAGGTGCTGAATGAAACTGAGTGACTCTAAACATCTGTGCACGGAAATCTTTACAAAGCATTAAATATGTCAATACATCATTTTCATTAGTTTCACACCAATCTTCAGCTAAATTGTTATAAATGGGAGTCTTAAATCAAAACATAACAACAGAATCGCCCACTATTATTTCCAAAACTTATTTTATACAGAAAAAAATAAAAAAGTTTCTTTAATCTGTAAGTTTGACCTGTTTGTTTTTAAGGGCTAGCATTTTACTCGCTCTTTCTGTCCCACACACTTTCTCTCACTCCTTCTCTCTTTCTCTCTCACACACACCCACACACACCGGCACACATCCACAGGCATGCACACACACCCACACTAACACCTTCATGCACAGACCTCTAGCTCCCTGAGTAATCATTGTTCAGTGGCTCTGGTCAGCATGTTGTCACCTGTATCCCATTAAGAACATTCTTGCCTCAGCACACAATCACCAAGTTTCTCTCTGTCTTCTTTTTCTGTCTCTCAGTCAGTGACACACACACACACACACACACACACACACACACACACACACAC
>NW_013952494.1:45488-69223 GCF_001266775.1 Austrofundulus limnaeus
CACACACACACACACACACACACACACACACACACACACACAGACCTTTTCCTCATCTCCATTCACCCATCCTCCCCGCTCGGCTCGGCCACTGTGTGTACCACACAGTTCCACAGCTGCCACGTTGCCCTTCTTCTCGACCTGTGCTTTAGTGCTAGCCTTTTTTCCTTCTTGTCCTTTTCTTTAATAGAAAGACTTTGTGAATCGCTGCTTTGCAACACTTTTCTAGGCCATTCTGCATCTTTCGCTTTTCGTACAATTTGCTGAAAGCAAAGGGGGAAAGAGAGAGTCCTGCAGACAAGACATCTGTGTGAGCAAAGCTCCTTGAGGGGCTTGGGTCATGGGGCATCATGAGCCACACCCCTTAACTGTCTCTGCCCATACCGCCCCTGGATTCTGATTGGTTAAATGTGAGGAAGGACAGAGCTCGCTGCGCCTTTGATAGATCACTTGAATAATACATAATCAGAGAGAAAGTGAGATTACAATAAGATGATTTTAATAATGAAATATATTTATGAATCACTTATGTGACAGTTGCAACTTGCTGATTGTGAAATATTGGTTTTCTAAACAAACAAACAAAAAAACACTGATCAACATTTTTGTGTTTTTGCTTTAAAAAGGTTTTATAAGAGTAAAAAGATGTGCACACTTTTTTTAGAATGTCATTCCTACAACAGAAAAAAAAGCCAAAATCCTTTTCTCATAGATTTTGACAAATCAAAATAATTCTTTTAATGTTGTCTAAATGTGTGTGTGTGTGTCTCTGTACATTTACACTCCAACACATGCCGTGGCCCTGTCCCTATCATCTGGTAGTGACACCTGCTCCGTGGGACATGGCAGCTCCCTCAGAAACCGGCAGACTTCCAATCATCTACATGCCATAACCTTACGGCCGCCTTTGTCCTCACCTCCGCCAAGATTCATTTGTGTCGCCCCAGCAGGTCTGACCGCTGAACAATTCCCGGGCAGAGCAGGAGGGAAATACATTTCACTGATTAAAGATATCTGGTGACTGCTCTACATGCTGTCAGCACAATGTTAGTGCACCCCCCAACACACACACACACCCAACCACTCCTCCTCTCTCTCATCCAACTTTTATATGTCTCCAAGATTATTTCCTTGTACTTTTTACTTTGATGCAAGAATGTCAATTTTTTTAAAAGAGCAAAACACACACACACAAAACCCTGAAGACAACCCACAGAGAGCAGAAGTAGATTAAAAACATGGCTCTGTGTTGGATAAGAAGAAATGATTTTGGAAGTAACCCAGTGTCTTGGATCAACACAGTTAAAAAAAAGGCACTATTGGGCACAATTTATGAGAACAGAACATGTGGTTGGGTTTTTATGTGTGTCCGCATCTTGGTGGCCACACAACCCGACCTTGGTGCTTTTTGCAGCGTGCTTCTCCAGTAGCATGACTGCTAGCAGTGGGGGAAAAAAGGGCAGCACACAGTGTAAATCAGAAATGGCTGCAGTTTCTGTGTGCTGGTTTGGTTTTAAGAGCTTCACACTAGAAGAGGCAGTGCAACATCGGCCCACATGAGTTCTGCACAAGACAAGCAGCATTCGTTTACCCTATGTGTTTTTTTTTACTGTTTTTTATTGTCACATTTTCATATTTTCCCTTCCTTTTTGCTTTTATGCAGCAACAAAATCAATATACTTTTTTGTGCCCATGCAAAATTTCTCCAGTCCACCTGGGGGCAATGTTACATGACTTGAAAACTGATACGCTTGAACAAATCTACACGTGATTAATTAAAGAGTAAACATTCGCGCCTTTGTTCTCTTATTTGTTGTTGACTTTGTTCACATACAAGTTTTAAGCTCATTTTGCATTATTAGTTTGACTCAACCACCCTGCCTTTGTTGGCAGGAGCACACAGAGACACGGCACGCGGCCTATAACTTCAAATGACATGATTGTTCCACTTTCTCCATTCCGTGCTCCTGTATATGGGTCAGATGTTTTGGAAGGTGGAGCTGGAAGAGATGTGGGAATTGGAACATCTTTTTTTTTTCTTTCTTTTGAGCGTTTTGCCCATTCTCATTTCAGGAGTCACCTCCATACCCTAATTAACAAGGAAAGCCATCAAATCAAACTTTACCCGTCCCAAAGGTGCTTTTAGCAGGCAACTGGCACAGAGTTTTTCAGTGGCACTTTCTCCTGCCACCCTCTAGTGTTAACTCACTTGCCACAGTGCTTGTGTGAGTGTCAGTGTGTGTGTGTGTGTGTGTTGGGAGGTGCGCAGGGGGCCAGAGTTCAACAGGAATGACAAGCACTGCTGCTGTCACGGAGGGCAAAGATCCGGAGACATCAAACCCTCCACAGCCTCATCATCCATGTGTGAATTTACCATTGTGTGTTGCTAATTTGCACCGTGTGTGCGCACGCACGTGTGTGTGTGTGTGTGTGTCTGCACTCGTACATTTTTTGAGTTCTCATGCAATTAGTGTGTGCGGCTGTGCTTTGGAGCGCGTTTGTATGCATGTGCTCATGTCAGAGGCGACAAGCGAGTGTTAGATGTCAGCAGAGGTGAGAAGCTGTGGAATATGGAGAGCGGTGGAGTGGTGCTCTGTGTGACACCAGTCCTGTAGACAAGGGTTAAGCAGGGAATAGGGAATAGTTCTGAGGTAATAGCATTGGGACGTGGGGTTGATGAGGAGTGAACAAAGGTGATGCAGTGTTTCATAGACGCGACACCCTGATATGCTTTGTTGGCTCATTTGATAGGAGCATATGAGTGAAGCAGCGTGCCCTCAGGGGAAATTTAATAGCAGTCAACATCAGACTTTATGCTATAAAAGTGAAAAAAAATAGGGTAAATACACAAGGCTGTGGATATAGCAGGAAAAAAAAGGTCTGAAGAGTATCAGCATAGAACAGGATGTGTAATCAAGTCTTTCCAATGTGACCCATGCTGTGCCTTTATTTGAGTCATGATTCAACCTGCAGCTAAGATGAAGGCCTTAGTGCACACACTGGAGAAGCATTCTTCATTAAACTCAGAGACTCGCATTTGTTTTCCCAGTGTTACACTTTCTTAATGAAATAAATCAAACCAAACATGTAGACACAAAACTACAGTATATTGTGCCATTTTTTCTTATATCCAGAATCAAAAGCCAGTTTCTACCAGACTTTTTGTGTGTGTGAAGCTACAGAGCTATCAGAATAGTTCAGATCTTTTGAAGTGAGGTTTTGTGAAAAATGTTATGCATAAATATCTTATCTTTTAGACAGAAAGCTGTTTTAACAACCTAAGTTTGATGAATAGTTTATTTCTTATTTGCTGGTTCAAGTAAATGGCTAAAACGTCAATCAAAAAAAATATGGTTATGCATTTGCTGTTTTCCACTACTGCAACTTTCATGTTACATGGGTTTTAAGTACAAAGTATGTCTTTTTTTACTTTTAAAGATCCCTAGGCTGAACTGGATATGTTGTAGCTCGCTGCTGCTACCACTGTTTGTGCTTGCAAATGAAATCTATACATATAGATCAGGGATGGGCAACTTAAGTGATGGAAGGTAAGAAGCCTCTGTTTATGTACTTGTGACTTCTTGCAAATTTCTTATATTGAGCTTTGTGCAGCAGGTTGTACTGGCAATGTATGTTAAAATCCTCCATGGCAGACAGTGGCACTAAGCAGACCCATGCTTTGAAATCCTAAGAACAGTCTATCACCAAAAACAAAACAAATTAAAAAACAAAACAAAACCATATACATGTACTCGAAGCAGCTATTAGTTGCTCATCCCTGGAGTAGATTATGCAGATTGGCACCATCTCATATGAAAACAACTGGAATTTTAAATGTTTATAAAACAGCTCTTGCATGAACTGTTATGATTCTTTTTGACTGAACTCTGTTTCAGAATGACAGACATACACCTTGGTTTGTCCCTGCTCAGACTAGCTTTTAGCTCATTAAACTGAGGTTGTTCAAAGATCTATCTACAGCAGGTGGAACCATGATAACCATTAACTGTTTCCAACCTTTCTACAAAACCACACTTCAAAAAATGTGAACTACTGTATTTCTTCACCATCACATTTAGTGCCAAAGGTTCGATGACATCTAAAATTGAGTAGCAGCCAAATAGTTGACCTTCTGTTAATTATCTCGCATGCATAACCACTTGTTAATTACTGCAGAAATAGCTTTCACAGCTACTTTGATAAAGGTCACTCACTTCCAGGTGAGCAGCAGTCTAAAAGGTGTTAGTCAACTGGTCTGGTCAACTGATACTGTTTGAAGATGATAAAATGAAGTGAAAGGAGATGGAGGGTTGGTTTCCAGTCTTTTAAAAACTTTTATTCACTTATCAGTTTGAATATGAAGTTCTCTGCAGGTAGCTTCTTTAATATTCCCACTCTATAAAACAGAATCACAGTGGAGATATTTGATGTCAGTGGATGTGCCAATCAATAACCTTCTGGTTCACAACTTTGTAAGACACTTTGTCCTTCTGTCATTAGCCTTTGTCCCAATTCTCTTTATCTTTTCAACCGAGTGTGCACAGGGAAAAATATACATTCTTTGTAGCCGTGGTGTTATCATGCAGGGTCATCTGTCTTGCCTTTTCTGCATACTATAACGATAAGGACGTGGGTTATTTTAAAGAACCTGCTCAAAGAGAGGGGAGATAATACAGAGATAATGTGATTGAGTGGAAAAGCTTTTATATGATGCACATTAACAGTTTTGTCCTCTTTCGTGTCTCAGGAATGATTACCTTTTAGTATCTCCACTGCTCTTTATTGCAGCTTATGAATAGCTGTGTAGAAACTGGGAATGAACCTCCCTGGCTTCTCCCTGTGTTGGAGATAATCACTGAACATTTTCCCCAGTGGTGTATATTTTTTTGGTCGGCCATCTTGCCTTGGGATTAAACTACACTACAAACCACAGGAGAAAGGTCTGATTCTATTCAATGCTAACTCTTCACCTAATCTTCCTCATGCCCACCCAGGCTTTGTGGTGACAGAGAGGCCTTGCATCGACACGATTGTGGCGGCTGGTTAGGAAAATGGTTTGGTTTCAACCTTGCAGGGGTCCGCAACCTTTCAGAGGGGTATGCAATGTTTGCTTTGCGGTGTATTTTCATCTCTTTCATTCTCCACCCATTTTTCCCCCTCTCTCCTTCTCTACCTCCTTTTTTAATAGCTCCTGGTATTGTCTTGGTCCTTGCTGACAACAAAGGGGATAAATGCAATGCCTACTGTAAGTCCCTGTGGTTAGGCCTTGGACATGACACGTGTCAGCCTATGATAAATTGGCTGCGTGTCTGTTCAATTTCAAATGCAAAGCTCCAGAGAGGGAGGAAGAGAGAAAGAGAAAAGAACATGATGGAGAATTGGGTGAAAGAGAGAGAGAGAGAGAGAGAGAGCGCGAGGGAGCGAGATGCCGACATATTTCTGGCACGGGCAGAGAAGGATGCCTCAGATGCTGGATGTTAGTGAGCGAGTGTGTGTATGTGTGTGTGTGTGTGTGTGTGTGTGTGTGTGTGTGTGTGTGTGTGTGTGTGTGTGTGTGTGTGTGTGTGTGTGGCACTGATAAGGCATTGCACAAGTTTTGAGAGTGGGATGTCCACGACTTGGGTTTTGGGAGGTGAAATTTTTGGCAGTCGGACAGGTGCTAGGAAAGTGGAGGAGGAGGGGGGAGGAGGAGAGATGTGGGGCGGGGCAGAGAAGGAGAGACAGGGAATGAAAGATGAGAGAGCTCTTTTCACACTGCTGATGAATCACTTTTTTATTTTTTTCCCCTCCTGATGTATCCACAAGCAGCAAAAACAAATTAGTGTCACCTCACTCTGCCTACTTCACCTGCATACATGTGAGACTAATTGCCAGTTTTTAACATGTCTTTCCCTCTTTTATTTTTTTGTTTCGTTTAGGCACATTAGGAAAACTGTATGCTGGACATGGTGTTGTGTAAAAAAAATAGGCGGGGTAAAGAAAAGAAGTATGCAACATTTCCAGGAGATGCCGGGCTAATAATCTGCCTGTGCTAATCAGTGCAGCTGGGCTGGAAGAGTTGGCGCTCTGACACCCGGCAGCCATGCAGTGTTGGGGAAGAGGCAAGGATGTAAGCCAAATCCAGCTTGTATCTCCCAAGCAGGGACTCAATGGAAGTTTTTTTTTTTCTTTTTGGATGTGGGGTGTGTGGGGGGGTGGTAACGCGGTAACGAAAGAGCAGAAAGCAGCTTCTATAACTTTGGATGCCTGCTTGATGCCTCTATGGGAGAGGAGGAGAGGTTGGCCGCTTTTTCCTTAACAATTGTCCTGTGAGGTGACAAAGCTGATATTATGCTAATGTCATTCTAATCACAGAAAGAGATATTTCCTCGAAATCCTTGGCAGAGCTCTGTCCTTGCAAATATCTCAGGGTCTCCCAGAGTGTGCCCTCCTTTTATGCCCCCCCCCACCCCCCCAGCCTGTCACAATTTAAAGACTGAATTTATCCTGTCGCAGCTGTGGATCTCAAAAGGTTTGATGCATTATAGTTATTATGGCTGCTTGGCAACTTGGCACTGTTTTTATTTTATTTTTCTTTTTTTTTTTTGAATAACCACCCGTCTGGAGTCGTCGCTCTGTTTCTCTCTAAAAAAATTCCTGATTTGATTCTCCACTTTTGTTCGCGACTCCTCAGCTGTACGTGTTGTTTTGACCTTTAAATGCCGTTTGCAGGTGCGTTAAGAGAGCACGCTGCTAACGCAAAAAAATTAATATGATTTATTTGTCCCCGTTATCTTTTAGGCCTGTGGGAAGACAAACCACTGCTGACGACCTGGCCATGTTAGAAAGTTTATTGAAATCTGGATATTAAAAAGGTAAAAGAAAAAAAAAGGCAAAGGAGACAGTAGGGTAATGAAAGGAAAGGTTCAAGACCGTGACTGTGCTGAGCCAGGAACTGTTTTTACTTTCATTGTGATCTAGCCAGGCCTGAACTCTCTGACACCCCATCTGCTGCACTGACGAGACGTCGCCGTGGCCTAATTGAAGTGGGTTTGTCTCATCCCTTTACTCCCATGATCCTCTTCTCCATGGGTCAGTGAGAGGTGGGGGGGACCCCCTGGAGTACGCTGCATCGGTCGAATTGCTATTTGCCTCCGACCACCACACTGAGAGGATGTTAGATTGAAGTTATTTTATGCTTGGCTTACCTCTCTCCTCCACTCTTCTGCATCGTATCTCCTGCTCTCTTCTCTTTTTCTTTTCCCTCTCTGCTCAACCGCTCCTGGATCCCAACATTTCTTAAAACCTCTCATGCAGCAAGAAGGGAGGAAGGCATCCATTACAGTGTGAAACCACTGTGATTTTTTGTAGGCTCTGTGCTTAAATAAGTGTGTTTTTCCATGCTAGAGCTGAATTTTATCAAAAAATTTACTATATTTTTATACAATATTTTTATAACTTGTTGTTTAATTTGGTGTCAAACTGCTCCACAATGTTGCACGTTTATGGGGACATTTTTTTCCCACTTATAAGCAATATTTTCAGAGCATGCTGCTTTTACATTTAAAAGCAAATTCTATTAAGCATCGCACCAAGCCATTGGTACTAACTTGCGTTGGCGCAGGAACTTGTAAGTTTATGCATCCTGTGCAAGTGCACGGCTCTATAGATTTGTGTGCCTATATGTGTGCTCCGGAGTCAAGCCTGTTTGTAGCTCTAAGTGTTGTGCGCATTAAGGGAATGAGGGTAATGATGTGAGAGGCTGTTGTGTTTTGTGCCAGGGCGACCCTGCGGCTCACACCCCATTCCCAGCCCAATGTGTTTCTGATTCTCACCATCCCTCATCACCAGTCAGCTTCTTCTGACAGCAACCACAGACATCTCACAAGCACACACACACACACACACACACACACACACACACACACACNCACACACACACACACACACACACACACACACACACACACACACACACACACACACGCACGCACGCGCTTACGTTGACTATACTCGCAGTTCGCTGTAAACGCAAAACATTTGTGCGTGACACTCCTCACACGGTGGCTTATATTTTCAGCTACATCAAGATATGCGTGCACACACTTCACTTTTACAATAGAATGATCACTCCGTGTTACCCATCTTTTCTTTTTTGTATTGTTTTCTCCTCACATGCAAGCATAAAGGTGAGGGTTCCACCTCATTCCAGGGGTGAAATGATAAGGTCATTGCATAAGTAGAAGTCAACTTTGATTCACCATTTTCCGATGCAAACATGTGGGAAGGCTCACATTCGCCTATACAGATGTATTTCCCAAAACCTGCCAGAAACATGCCTCTGCATATTGATTCCTCTGTTGTCATTGCGATTAAAAAGATGTCTGACATTCCCCGTGTTTCTGCCTTTCCACCGCTGCGGCGGCCTGGCTGGGGACACAAAGGCAAACACATGACAGAGGGCTCCACGGCGCTGCTTACCTTCACGGTTCACGGCAGTAATTGGCCTAGGGTGAACATACCCACTCGACGCTGGCAGTAATGTATTTGAGAAGATATTGAAAAAGCTGATGAGGGAGACACAAGATGTGTTGTAGAATACAAAAGTTAATAATGGTGGGGATTTTGATTAATGGATGTTTAAATGTATCCTGATACCGGTCTAAATTACATTCGTTCTTCTTTTTTTTCCCCACCTATTTCTTTTTCACGTGTGTGTTTTTAATTTCTGCCTCTTCTCATTGACTATGCAGGATGCTCCTGTCTCAGGGAAGAAAACTAAACTTTATGTAGAAGAAAGGCGTGCACAAGGCATAATGTTAAATGTCGGAAAAGTTCAGGCGCTGGCAAAGCCTTGTTGCTGCACAGGTTCCCCCTGTAAATGTATATACGAGTCATGAGCTTTAGGCTGCTCCAATGTGCTTTTGAGTACATTTTATTACTGCATCTATCACCACCACACTGAGACATCTGAAAAGAGAGCATGATCTATACAAAAACATTAATCATCATTCATTGTATGTTAATAAATTCAGAATTTCTCCATTTACCATGCGGACGTCCATGCGTGCTGGAAATGCAACCTTTCCAGAGCTCATAAATCACACACACTGAGTCATCTGACAAAGTACCCCAAACAGAGGCTGAGACGTTGCAATCCCTAGGGCACAAATACATGCCATCTAATGTGGCGGATTCAGAACAGGCACTGTGGCTTTCTGAAACCTCTTGCCGACACTCCACAGCCAACCCCTACCGACAAGCAGTGTTTGTTGTAATCTAGGAAACAACTAATGGAATCAGAGGGGATTCAGCTTTGTCTGTCTCTTTGGCATTGGCTTTAGGATCAACAGAGTCCTCTGTGTTGCTATTGCTGGCTTTCTGCTTTTAACTTTCCACACAGCCCCCAGGGGTTGAAATCATGTGCAACCAACGACACTTAACACCCAGAGGGTTGGTTGCTGCGTGTTCAGTGGGGATCTGTTGTCTCTGCCTCAGACAAATTTCACTGTTTGAACTTTAGAAGAGAGACACTGTAAAATAGTCACATTACAATATAGGGCACAAGCAAAACAGTAAAATAAAACATAACAACCCTAAAAAGTTGTGGTCAAGAAGGTAAAAGAATAACATTTATCATTATTCAAACCTGTCTTTTTTCAGGTTTATCTGCATTTCATTTGTGCTCAGAAGAGAAAATGTCTGAGTTCCAAGTTGAAAAAAAAATCAAGTGGAGTGATCCTGAAATAAGAGTTACAACTCAGAAAATCAAAGGTTTAACAGGGTCCCTTGTGGATAAAAGTAGTGACTCTAACCCTATTGCTACAACAATTGCTTTATTTTCATCTTTGTTGGTTTGTATCTCAGTAGGTCTGTCACAAGCACAGTTCTGCACTAACTCTATTTATCTGAATAGAACGCAAATAACTACTAAATATTATGGGTACAGCATTACTCATAAGTATTTGTATTGAGCAATCACTGTACTAAAGATGGGTGGAGACAATTAGCTGAAAAAAGTTAGTCATCAGAGTATCATCATTTTCATCTAAAGAAGAGCATGTTTTCTTTGTTTGTATTTTATTGAATATTATTTTTCTAAAAAAATAAAATTTAAAAAACTTCCAAGTTGGAGTATTTCAAACTTTTTAGAAAGTGCTTTATATGTCTAATCAGATGAATAAGACAAGATGTTTACAATTTGAGCTAAAGTGGCTCTAAGGTAAGTAGCATTTAGCTTTGTTCTTCCTGTTGTATTGAAACTTTACTGAACCGTGACCAGAAAACATACTTACGGAATTGTGACACAAATGTACTGCTACAGCTTAGTCGTTATCAACTTCTTTTGATAGTAATAACACAGTTACTGAACAAAATAATTAGCAGATTATACTGGTTTGTCAACCTGAAACTGGAACACAGAGAGTGGTGTCTTACTCAGATTAGGTAAATGGAACTTCAGCACAAATGTTTATGGAGCACTTGTGCTACACAACAGAATTATTATATGTAATTTTTTGCAGTCCTCCTAGAGATGCGGGACTTAATGAAAGAATCTTAGTGAGTAAAATACATTTGTACACAAATTACTGAAATCTGGAGCTTTACAGAGATTACCAAGGAAAGAGGCAAATCTAGAGATACAATGGAATATCTTCTAGTACCCGCAAAGATGAAGAGAAACAGATTTTTCAGCCACCGATTTCTCAAGCCTAATAATAATGGATGCTATTCAGGTGTATGTGTCCCATTTGTGCATCTACATGACAGATTAAAACATTTTTAGCCTGCAGGGAAAGAATCTCTATTGTGTTCTTGCTTTACATTTACCAATCATGTCTCTTTACCTTTTAGCAAAGTGATCACATAATCTCTTTGCTGTAAATACAGGGCTTTATGCTTCAGATTAAAAGATTAAAGGGCTTTGTTGTGAGGAAGAAGATGCAAACTGGCCCCTATTGAACAGTGATTTTGTCAAAGCCGGTTTGAGCCTGTGTTACAGTTGTATGTACATTATAAAGGAAACCTTCAGTAGTGCTATTAGGAAGATAATGTCATCACATGTTAATGACCGGAGAGTTTTTTGCTGTTCAAGAAGTATACGCTCTGATATGCAAAGTGCTTCTGCCGAGGGTGAATAACTGTGTATTTGTACAGAAATCTCTTGGAAAAAAAAAACAGACAGCATTATTTATCCCTTTTTCACTCCCTTTTTGTTCCTTGCGTTTTCCTCCTTTTACCCGCTGTTTTGGTCCCCATATGCTTTCCTCTTCTCTCCTGCCTGGGCCTATCCCCGACTCCCCTGAGACACAAGGACAAGTGGTTATTTCTGACTTTGGAAGATGGTCGTGACTAATTGATTCGACATCTGATAGAATGTGTAACATCTCTCTTCCCGGGCTGCTCGAGCCTTGCCATTTGCTCAGACGAGCAGGAACCATGAGTGCGTTGCGCATACAGTATATTTATGTAATGTGCAGCTGTGTTTGATATGAGAGATGTGTTTATGCACACCACTGTTTGTGCTCCTCTGTAGCAGTAGCGTTACCCTGGTAATCTAAATTATTACTGGACCGTTTGATGTCTTCCTCAGAGAAATGAAATCCTGTTTACCAGTGCATTCCCACAGGTCTTAAAACAATGGAATAAATGGCTAACACTCAAAACACTCTCACTTATGTATCTGTTAGATCACTTTGTATTGTTTGTACATGTTCTTGAGATGTTGCACCACATAAACACAATTGATCCCAAAGGTACTTCGCTGTAGAAATGAATCTAATTTATTTATTAAAGTTTGGTTTCCTCTCTTTGGCTTTGTCTCCTCCTACTGCCTCCCAGGCTGTCCGTCTTTGTGGTAGACTTTTGGGTCGAGTCCAGAGAACTAATGAAGCAGTTCTGATGGGCTAAGTCCCACAGGTCTCGAAGCTGTGGCAGGTTAATGTTGATGCTCACACCAAAGTACCTAATTGATCTAATCATTTAGCCGATTGGTCAAAGTTATCAGTCTCTGGTGGGCACACATGGGAGGAACAATGACAAGTGCTGAGAGGCTGCAGGCTGGTTTCCTCGTTATATCTGTCATTAGGTTGGTGCGCCAGGAGGTAGGGCTGTGGGCACTTCTGAAGAAAGTCACTGTTCTTAAACACTCAAATTAATTTTGTTGAATTGCATTGTACTTAAGTAAAATATGAAGGTCATCCAAAATTGTCTGTTTACAAGCTAAATAATTCTTGACACATTGAAACCAAGAACATAAAGTTCTCATTCTATTACACAAAGGGTGGGTGTTTTTTTTCCCCTCTGCATGTAATTTTAATGAAAATTATAAAGTATATTTCAACGTAATACTCTTCATTTACATTCTCCAAACGTCTGCAAAGCAAGGAGCAATGAAACTTTGTTTATGAGGAAGACATGTTCAGTATATAGCGTGGATGTTGGAGAAGGCCACGGGGGAATGATCAAGTGTGCATCCCATCGACCCGCATCCTCTTCCCCATTACCCTGACATTTCATTCCTACATTTAATTCCGGGCCCTTCTAAAGAGCAGGTAATAGTGCAGAGGGGTACAGGGACCCAGAATTAAGCAGTTTTACATCGAAGGGTAATTTGGTGTGATAAATGTGCCGTCGCTGGTAACTAATAATACATATTTTAAGTAGCAGCGGCACAGCTCTCCGGCCCAGTAAAGGTAGCATCATTATTAATGTGGGAGCTGCTGCGTGTTTTAGTCAGGGTTACGGCACCAAGGTCAGAGCTACGTTTCACTGAATTAAAAGCCATTTTGAGCTATGGCACTCCTAATCAACTCGGACCTAAAGGTGCATAGCTCAGTTATAATGAGGCACCAATGAATTTAAATAAACAGCAAGATCTTGTGATTTATAAAGGCAATGTGCTATCCTTATAGCTCGTTAGCCATGACGGATACTCTTTATTCTCTGGGCCTCTTTACCCACAGGACCCTGAGCTTTTAACCAAGTAATGTCTGCTTCTATTGTCAGCAGATACGCATTTGGAGCAGGACACTTATCCCCGTCATTATGAAAAGTGGAGACACAATACAAGAGTAATGGTAATGTATACCATCCAAATAGGCGATTTTTCTCCTCCCCTTCATTCTGTATTTTTTGCCAACGTAGAAACTACCCCAGAGTTTTAGGCCTATGAATTCATCATCATATTTTCTCAAAGGGGTTTTCATATATCCTGAAAGGAAGTGTAATCCTTGATAGCAGGGATGTTTTGCATTTTAAGGAGTACTTTTGGTTGGGGAATTGATGGCGATGTTTTCGGGGGAGGGGGCGCTGTGGAGAAAGGAAAAAGTTCTAGCTTTCAGAGCAATCACTTTTATAAATTATAATATTTTCATCACTGAAAGGCATCAGCGGCTTATTTGAGCTACTATGAAATAATAGAAACTTTTACAGTCAGTGTGCCACCATTAATATGCTGATTAGAAAAGTCTTGAATAATGATGATGCTGTGCTCAGACTAACCATCCCCCCATATCTTAAGAATTCATTCCAGAGGATTCCCCTGTCGATTAGAAAGGATAACTTTTTATACATTTATTTTTTTTCCCTTCTTTGTCTCTTCCAGTATTGATCTGGCCTCTTGTAATCAAAGGCATAGCCCCACGATTTGCATTTCTCAATCTAACGATTCAGGGAGCATTTCAGCTTGTGGCCAAACAGGGCAGTGAGGCGTGCAGATGTTGCCGCCTCTGGCCGCCCCTCTGTTTCTTCTGCTGGGACATGCCACGGCATTAGCCACTTCATCAGGTTCTTTGTCATCTAAAACTCTTTTGAATTGCCCTTGAAGCTGTTTTGAACACAGCCATGGCTGCTGTACTCTTAACATCTCAATGCATTTGGCTCAAGTGGACTTTTGGGAAATCACTTGCTTTAAATGGACTTCTTTTTTAAAAAAACATTGCTGGCTTTCTTCCTATTGAATTGTAAACAACTCACCTTTTGTTGTAAGTGACATGATTTGTTACTTTATATTGGTATTCTGCTAAAATGACTTTAAAGTTGCTACTCTTATATGAGAGCTGCCAGAACGGCTGGGTTCAGAAGCACCATAGCCTGCTCATTTTGCACTTTCTTCCTTGTATGCAAAACCTGATTGTCATTCTGAATTTAAAGTGGCACATGTAATATTTTCATTTTTTCAAAGGACAAAAGTGTTGACTCACCTCCAAAAAACCCCACTTGTTTGATTTCCCATGTGAACAGAGCCCACAGTGACACCCAGAGCTTTCACCAGTCAGAGACTCGCTCTCACTCAGCCTCTCACTTTGCTCCGCATTTCAGAGTAATTTTCACTCCTGACACCACGGCTCTGCCTACCTGCCAATTTCGGTCTCGGCTCCTGAATGGGTGATTTGTAAAGCCATGTTCACCTCAACACTCTGAAGATTTACTCAGGAGTGAGCTTGCCAGGTATTTGAGCTGTCAGTTTGCTTTGTGTTCACAAACTTGCTGAAGAAAAAGTAATAGCAATGCTCAGCCAGGTGACTCAGCCAGCTAAGCTGCTGTTGTTGGACCTACTATGGATTACATATGGTTGTTACTACTGATCTGAGAGTTGAAACAGCAAAAGCTGACTATATTTAATGGTATGGTTTGTCAGGGAAGGTGCATTTTTTGCATCGCCTCCCAGTCTGGAAAACAATATGTGCAAATTGAAATTACTGATGTCTTTAAAAGCCACATGACATCGTAAATAAATAATCAAACAAACAAGGCCTGCATGTGTGGAAGTGTGTGCTCAGCTTGTGCTTTTGATTTACCTCACACATCTTCCAGGTTTTTCCACTTTCCTGGTGCAGCTCCCTCCTTCCCTTCGCCATGATTTGTAAACAAGATGCCGGTGTTTTTTAGGGGGCTAGAGGTCGTTGATTTGTCTGCCTCTCCCCGCTGGTCACTGAGGTCACAGTGGCCGCCGGAAGCATCAAGCTTAGAAAATGAGAAGCCCCGCTCGGCTCTCCCGCTGGCGACCGGGAGCACCCCTTGCCCGCTCCCGCCCTGATGATTAATGCCACCCCCGTCCAGCCACAAACCTTTCTGCCTCAGATAATGCCAGGCAGCAAGCGCGGCTGACACTTTTAATGTATAATTAAGTAGAAAAAGTCAGCACTGGCTATGCAAATTTTTTAAAATGATAAATGACGCTGCTCAGCAGCAGGGATTGATTTGGTGTAAATGAAACTAATTAAGGAAATGTCAAACATAATTAATAAAACAGGTTTAAGCTGCAAAACATTGTCAATTGAATGAATGAGGAGGCATTGGCTCCCATTGTTCAGGCTTTATTTAGGTCTTGTGTTTAGCTTGTTCCCTGCTCCAGAATGCTCTCTCCCCTCCTCGCTCCCTCCACCACCAATTCCCTGAGAGGGGGAAAATAAATTTGCTTGTCTCTCCGCTGACTGTAGAAATTAATTGCTGAAATCTTGTCCCATCCAAGTGTTACATTCACACACAGGACATTAACATAACTAATTTGAAAGAGCTCAAATGACTGCATAATGGAGCTCCGTCGCCATGCATGACAGTCGCTGGTCATATCAAATTAGCTTGGTTTTATAATTGAAAACATTTTCACCCACTTTTTTTTAATTTTCACACTTTTTCCTTTTCCTTATATACATATACTTTTACTTATCTTACTGGCTTTGCATCCTTGTGTGACATCTTTCAGTTGTTGTTTTGTTCCTTTTTTTTGTTAAGAACAAAGGTGTTATAATTTACAAAAAGAGTGCTTGACCTATAATTAGAGAAGAGGAGTGAGGGGGACAAGAGGGAGGAGGGGGTGGTTGCCAAGCGGTGGCGGCAGAGTCAGATCCTTAGTCCTGGTAATGATGCTAGAGACCTTGCGGCCCCCAGGGAGGCGGATGAATAATGGGATGGGCTATTTTTATGGGGATGCAAAGCAATGGGCCACCAGCCGCTGGGATGGTGGTGCTCGGGCACGGTATGGAGCGGCAGGGGGCTAGTGGGGGGCAAAGGAGAGTGAATACTCAACCTGCCAGATTGCCGGCTCTTAGCCCCGCACATCAGTTCTGTTTGTCAGCCTGATGCACCGCTGTCGGCCTGCTTGCCCCGGCGCCAGCCGCTTCCCTCGCAGCAGAGAGACAGAGATAGAAGCGTGTGTGTGGGTGGATGAGTGGGGCAGTGTGAAGGCAAAAAAAAAAAAAAAACAACCAAAAAACATCTGCCAGTTAGATGAGAACACACAGCCCAAAGACACAAGGTGAGGAGAATGTAACAATGAATATACTGCCTCATATAAAAACAGAAATGACTCAAAAAAGTCTTACAGATGAGTAAAAAGGTCATTCTTGCACTTGTGTGAATCTGATTTTTTGGTAACTTGCACTGTCTGAAGCAAAACCAAAGCTTTATTTTCCACTGTTTGTGTATTTTCTAAGTCAAAATTAAACAAAATGTTAATATTTAATATCATATGTTGACTCCAACGTGGTGTTATCATAATAACATGTTCGGACGTCGCAGTAGAATCCGACTGCCGATACTTTAAAAAAATGTTTTAAAGTAAAACTGCAGCTATTTATCATACTCCCACGAATCTCAAGAGTCAAAGGAGCAAACAAACAACAAAAAAGTAAGAGAACAAAAAGAAAACACACCCTAAACAGAGAAGTGAAACTCTGGAACTATTTTCATTCCCAATGCATTTTCGCTCATTTTTATTTAATTCTACCAGCAAGGACTTATATATTTGTAAACATCAATTCTGGTGTTTTTCTCTTTTGCTGTTTTTTTATGCAAAGCAGTTGCCACAGTTGCAACAACATCTCCACTGATATCCATGGAGTTAAAATTATTATTTTTTTATTGCATTGTACTCTAAGGATACATTTATTGTTTTAAACATAGACTTTATGTACTTATCATTTTCTTTAAAGTACATTTTTATGTTATTCCTGTGGCTAGTAAAAAGAGCACACAGACTTGTGTAAAGTTGTACCGTAGTTCCTAATGAGAGTATCCAGTTGGCCGACGGTCCCAAATTAAACTTAAGCAGAGCTTGAATGAATTATGAATTATTACCATGTGCATTTCTTCTGAAGTACTTAAAAGATTATAACATAACAGCACATTAGAGGCACCATTTCTCCGTGGTGCCTGGGCTGAAGCTAAAATTACAGTCTGTGTTTATTGCTTGTTTTGTCATTTTTTTATTTTTTGCACTGAAGGAAATCACACCTCGCCATACTTCAATTAATTTACGCACTATATGCTTTGCTACAAATAAACGCCAAACTAGTATTTACCTTTACAACATTGTGCTAATAGGAGTTTAAGGCTGGAATGATAAATCAGGGCACTCTTAACATTAACAACAATATCATCAGCATTATCGCACATTATATGCTTACATACTGTTCTAATCACTGAAAAAAAAAATTTGGTAAGTACAAGAGAATAAAGCTACATAGTACATTTTGTGTAAATCTATGCATTTGTGTTTTAAATTGCTTCATCTATCAGTGAGTTTTAGGAGGATGCATTAAAACTAAGTCTGCACCTGTTATTACTGGAATTGAAATCATTTGCCCCAAATCAGAACTGTTTTCTTTCAGCTGCAACTTCATCATTTCTTAACATGAAAGTTTTAGTTCAACTTTGACATAAAAGCAGTGGGAGTTATACATTGCTTCAATGAATGCTAGGCCTTTAATAGTATCATTTTGTTAATGTTACAATAAATAAACAAATAAATAACATGGACATGCAAAAAAAATCAAGTTAGGAACGTCTGCTGTAAATCACAACAACAATTACGTTATTACTGTTATTTTAATTCTGCAATGTTTAACATAAAGTTCTCAAAACATGCTGAGCTGCTTGTAAAACTCTGTGACCTGTATTGTTCATTTTCTCGACTTTTTCAAGTTATATTTCACTGTCTTCCTTTTCTTCTTCTTCTTCTTCTTCTTCTTCTTCTTTGTCCCTTCATCTCACACGTTTTTGCTGTGACGCTTTCACGGCACCCAGCCTTTAAAATGCCAAGGGTTGCGAGTCAAACATATGCAGCACGGATCACAATTTATTACCCCACATTTGCCTGATAATTTTTCTCCTCTGACAAGCTTAGGTAAATCATATAGCCTTGCACTATAATGTATGAAGGCTGCGCTAGCTTGATGAGTAAAGTCTGTTGCTATTGGCTGTTACCCCTGTGGTGTCTGAGTTCCCACAAGACCAATAAGGCTTGTCTGTGTCGTAACATGACGGAAATCACTGCGGGAGCAAGTAAAGGTCCGGGTATTTATAGAAAATGTATGCAAATGGTCGAGTGCCATGTTGGAGTGCTGGTGCACAGAGGTGACAGTTAAACACATATACGTGGAAAAAGAAATATATAGGCTTCATCTTTTTTTTTAACTTGGAGACAAGTCTAATCAGCCAGGATTGCCTTCTCTCTTCATTTCATTTGAATATATTTAGTTCAGACTTAGAACGAGGAAGTGTCTTTCCTTTCCCACGTATATTATTCCTTCCCACTGAAGGCTCATTATTTTACAGCGGGGCGTGTGAGAGGCAGCCCCAGTCTCTGAACTCTCTGCTGAGGCTGTATTAATCAAACATCACACAGCGGGAAAGGGTCCACCCGCTGACACGGCACTGCTCACTCTACACTTCGGGATGAAAAGGGGAAAAACGCACAGTCTGTTTTAGTGAAGCATTTATATGATTTAAAGATTATATCCTTTTGATTATTTTCACTGCAAAACTGAGATATATCCGCTCTCTGCAAAGTGTTTTACATGATTGTTTGCTCATTCCAGCCATCACACTTTTTTTTTCACTACTGAGAGAAAGAAGGATGTCTGCTTGGTTATAAATATCAAAAGTAGACATAACATCTAACTCAGGTGTTAGTAATGCTTTACTTTCAAAATTAGATTCAGTTCAGACGTTGTGAGTCTCATCTTCAGATTGTGCACAGCTATACATTTATCTGCAAAAAAAGACAACAGCAAACAGGCAAGTAAACACATAAGTTGTGTTTTTCTCATGATGAGGTTCCTTGTTAAACTTCTCCAACTAGGAGCCAGTCTGGCTGTAATGACATCCGAGGACCTGGAGGCTACGCAGTGACTCAGTGGCCCCTCAGGGGCTCGAAAACAACCGAAACAAACACATCGCATCTCCCTCTCTCATCATTTCTTATTGTCCCTTCTCTCGATCTCCATTTCTCTGCGTCTCGTTCGCCGCTCTCCTCTCTTCATGATGCTTTGACCTGTCTAAGCAGGTCAGCGCTCTTGAGTGGGGAGCTTATAGTTGGAGGAGCCTATAGTCGGAGCTCCACCACACCCACGAACAGAGCAAGAGGTGAGCATCTCTGTTACACAACTGGCACTCAGATTTCTGAACATTTCTCCTCTCTGCTCGTCTCGCCAGAGAGCGAGAGAGCAGAAGTGTACATGGGAGCTGTGTAAATTTAAACTGGCAAACTTTCTGATGGAAATAGCTGTGACCCCAGAGTGGTCTTGTCTTGGGTTGAAGCATTGTTGTAATCAATACAGGCTCTCGCGGGGATGGCGGCCGAGGACCTTTCGTTCCCCCGTTTGTGGAAATAACGGAGGAGACCGTTTGTTATTTTTCCCAGACTCGCGGCAAACTAGCAGATATGGTTCTGGGTATTGCAGGTTATGGCGTTGGCTCAGGGAAACAAATACAAAGAGGAGCGTTTTATCAAGAAGCAAACAGCAGAGCTCTGTTTGAAGCTGCAGGGAGCTCACAGGTCACAGGGGTGCTGAGGCTGCGCTTGACCAGCTCATCTTGAAACAGGCTTTTGGATGTTCTTTGTTTACTCACACTGGGGACGCAGAACCCAAAACTCACCTCTTAGCTTCGATCTCTGCATGGCCAAATGTACACCCACAAACTGAAATAGTTTCAATTTTATTTATTGTTTTTTTTATTTGCTTTCTTGAACATAAAGCTCACCTCAGTTGAATAATCCTGTTCAATAAATGACTGTGCAGGAATTACAACAAAAAGCAAACAAAGGTAATACAAAACTTTTAATTTGTTACTATAAGATACAAAAATACTATATATATATATATATATATATATATATATGCACCTTTAGTTTAAAACAATAGTTTTTGTTACTTGAAAAAGTAATAATAATAATTAAAAAAACATTTTACCTTTTGAGAACACATTTTTGAACAATCTCATTTTGGAGAAATCAAGTTTAACTATGACCAGAGTGATGAATTAACAGTTAGTCAGCGTGTGAGCACCATAAAGGAGCTCTAATTTAAAAAATTTCATCCAAATGGGGTTACAAGCCTTTACACTCAATAAGATTTTGTAAAGGTTTGCAAGTTAGCTTGTACGAACCCCTTTTTTTAATTTTGTGTTGTTTTAAGAGGACAGTAATTCACTTTGGTCTTGACCCAACATGAACTAATCATTAGTTTGTCTTTCTGGTCAGAATTGAACTCTGGTTTTCCTGACTGCAGTTTTTCAAAGAACTGTCTGAACAGTTAAAAGAAACAAGTAAAAATGTTTATGCCTTTTCTACAGAACTTCACTTTAAAAAATAAAACTATTGGGAATATTTATTTGAGATACTGGAAATGCTGGAACGAAAAACAAATGAACAATTTATTTATTTATTTATTTATTTATTTATTTATTTATTTATTTATTTATTTATGTTTCAGGTTAGTTGTTGGAGAACAGCCTTTCTAAATTGAAGTACCATTAGAATTAAACATGAGAAGAATCATGCACTTTATGAAATCATTTTAGTTGTAATACGAGGTGGAAGCAGACATTCTTTCAGTTAAAACTGTGCTGGCCTGCTGTTTATAGTAGAAAATGCATTGACCAATAAGAAAACCTCTTTCAGAAGGCTAGCTTAGCATTTGCATAAAACTATATTTGTTTTTTCGTAATTAAACATATCAAAATGTGTTGTTGCAGCTTGTGAAAATGATCATATTTAAACATCCACATTGTGAATTTTATATAATATACCTTTTCACAACTCACTGGTAGAAAAGGGGGCACGCTGACACAGACCTATACCTTATTTTAAGGTCTTAACATGACTCACTGTACAGTAGCATGTGGCTGAACCGCACAAGTCCTAAATTAAGTGCTGTGGAATTGAGACAGGCTCTCTTGTGAAGTGTTCCACTTGCAATGGAGCTTAATTTTGCCTACTCATATCATTTGATTCAGTCCCCCAGCCCCTCTTTTGCTGGCTGCAGCACATCACTCCCTCTTCCTCCACATGTTAAATAAGTCCGTTTACTGCAGTCTGAGAGCATCTTGGAGAATGATCGCCGCTCAAACATTCATGGTTCTGTGCATTTTGTGTGTGCGTTGAGTTTATTGTATTTCCAACAAATGTACCCAATTAGTGTGTGTGGATTACATTTATTTAATGATTAATTTGATGTTTTATTACTCCTTCATTTGTAATGAACAGATTAAAAAGGGCAAATACAACAGTTAGAAAATTGGGCTTGGATGATGGGAATCTTAGGTTTACCATAGTTGAGGCACCAAAAGTTGCTGGTTATGCACTTTTTTCATGACCAGAGACACTCTGTCTACACTTTCCATGCCATACAACACTGGCTATTGCTGCAAATAATCTATAGTTTGAAACGGGCCTTCACCCCCAAGGCTGGGTTTTCCCTTTGTGTCTGAAATAGAATGGTAGAGAAATGCTGAGAGGTAAGAAACATTGCATTTCCTTCTTTATCTGGCCTGTGAGAAGGTGTTGGGATTACTCTCCCACCTGTGAGCCCTTTGTTCAGGTCA
The DNA here is from genome assembly GCF_001266775.1 of Austrofundulus limnaeus. Classification (NCBI taxonomy): domain Eukaryota; kingdom Metazoa; phylum Chordata; class Actinopteri; order Cyprinodontiformes; family Rivulidae; genus Austrofundulus; species Austrofundulus limnaeus. The sequence goes on from NW_013952494.1 coordinate 67,299, forward strand.
GCTTTGGCATTTGATCTTAAAAATCCCCTATATAAAAGTTCAATGTACTTATTTTAGCTTTACATTGTGATGAACCGTACATCTGTGTGTGGTTTAATGCCCTTCCTTTCGTTTGAACAAGAAGATTGCCATTTTCTCAAGCTTCAGTGAATGTGCTTTCATGCAAGTTGTCATCAGCTATAAATATTTAAAAAAATGCAGTAATATCCTATTTTATATACAGTGTAGTTCCCCATGTTTAAGATTTATCTTTTTTTATCTTGTGTACATGGCATGGCCCAGCCTATGCTGTAGATAGGTGAATACCTACATGCAGAAAATGTTCTACTAATTTATTGTGTTTCTGCAAAACCAGGCAAACGTGACCACGAGAGCAGGAAAATCCACTCTGTTTGTGTGACACGTGTGCAGCTCGAGCTTGGCACGGCATCCGTGTTCAGCCTGGCTGCACACAACTTGTTTGAATGTCATATTTATCCCAGTGTTTTGTCAGAAAATTAACTTCCTGCTAGTTTACGGCAGAGCCGAGCATATGGCCGCAGCTCTCTGGAGATGACAGCCTAGCGGAGCGGGAGCTCACCGGTGCCGCTGCCCTGCTCTGGCGGCAGATGCTCCGGGCTTCTCCGCGATTAAGTGGAGATCATCACTGTTTTCTTTGAGCACCGCTGTGCCTTGTACTCTGAAGTGTTCCGTTAATCACTGCCTGCCTCCCTGCCTTTTCCTCGCAAGCTGCCAAAGCTCTCATTAAGTTTGAATCTCCCTCTTACTGCTCACTCGCTCACTGGCTAGATAGACTGAATCTTAGCTGTCACCCACTCTGCACCTGTTTGCTGGAGGGAATGGGGAATGCAAAGGCAACAATTATTTTTGCGATTGCTTATTGGACTTGCACACATGATTCCTACACTTGTCCTTTGTTGATCATTCATGCCTGAAACGTTACATTCAAAATATATGTTGATCCTTGTGCTACCCACTTTCTCTAGTTTCTGTATACTCGTGTAGTTTTTCTTACTGTAAAAGTTTGTAAGTTCGTACCCCTACGGGGAATAAATCCTTGTCTAGACTTCTTGATTTGGTGTTTTCCTTTACAGTATATTGTCATATTTACAGCTATCAAAACATTACTCAGTTATCCAATGTGCATAGGGCTATTGATTTTACGGAATTCAAATGTGGATGTAATTTATACAGAAACTGATACAAGATAAAGTTTGTAAAAATAGAAATTAGGCTGTTTTGATTCCTGAATATCTCCCAACCCCATACAATCGCACACCCAGTTGTTCCTACACACACAGAGCCATCCATTGTTAAACATTGTGGCGTGCGTTAACCCTGATTGATCTTGATCTCCGACACAAATAATAATGTGATTACAGGCTTTTCTCTGCTTCTGTGTTCACTTTAGTGGAAAATATTATTATGCGATTCTTTTCACGCTAATCGCCTTGTGGTAGGAAGTTTACCTCTTTGCACCAATAGGCCTCAGTAATGCCTCCTTTCTTCCTAAAAAAACATCCAAAATAACCTATTTGAAACACACCCACACACACACATTGCTGAGCTCTGTAACACCGTTATTCTGTACCTATCAAAGCCCAGCTTGCTTGTCCTGGTGCAGCGATCATTCCCACACAATAGCAGGATGGCATTACTGTGCCTTTGAAAGCATTTGCATAGCAAAGCAATAACACGCACCTTGTAAATAAAGGAACTGATCCTGTTCATTGCAGGTTGGATTTCCTGGATAATGCTGCAGGAAAGGGATCCCTACGCCACCACGCACCAATATACAGGCGCCGTTTCCTCATCCGCAAGTTTTAACTTCGCAGTCGATGTCAGCTTAATCTTGTCAGTCAGGCTGTAAGGAAGACACACACACACACACACACACACACACACACACACACACACACACACAC
>NW_013952494.1:69248-89670 GCF_001266775.1 Austrofundulus limnaeus
CACACACACACACACACACACACACACACACACACACACACACACACACACACACACACACACACAATGTGTGCTTGTGATCCCCTCTCTGCTGCACGAGTTACTTTGCGCACAGCTGATTAGCGTCACTGTTTTCAGTATGTGGATACCCAGATAGAAAGCTGTCGCTTTTCACTGAACACAAGTACCAAAAAATAGAAATTGCTGTTCTCAATCAGCTATGTAGAAATTGGTTTGCATTGTTAGAGGAGATTGATTAGTGACTTTTTGAGGAGGCTCTTGAAATTACTTTCAAATCAGTCAGATGGCAGACATCTGGGTGAGCATTCAATCTGCAGTGTGTGGTCAACAAAAAACGGATCATGTCATTATTATTTTTTAGTCTTTGCTCTCGTGTTATTCCATGCATTTGTATCCTCTGGGCCGGCATATTGTAAGTCTTCACAATAAAGCTTTATCTCATCTACCCAGAATTGAATCTATTCACAACTGTACAAATTGCTACAGTGCTGTTGGCAAGGTATAACTAATTTTTAGATGAGGAAATTCCTTGTCAGGAGCAGCCAAGGGAGAAGGTGTCAGTTTGATACCACGAGTACACTAACGGCTGCGCGCGAGCAGAAGCGTTTGCTGCGCTTCAGTGGCGGTGCGTTTGATTTCAACACTGACCACCAGTGATGCCAGCCCTGTAGTCCTCATCTGAGCTGCCTCTTGAGACACGAATGTAGACAGCCCGTACCCCACCCCCCCGCCCACACACCCCTCCTCCTTCCAGACACTTTCTGACTGATGCTGTAGAAAGAGGGAGAAACAGTGAAGCTGACAGATAATAAAGTCATTGTGGAGTTCATAATGTTTTTTTTTCTTTTACTTGTCGATTGTTGCGGTGCAGAACTCAGTGTGGGTGTACAGCGACCTTAACTACTATACTCATCCCCCCTTGGGGGGGAGGTAACTCAAAGGACACTTGTTCTGTTCCTTCTTCCAGGCCCAGGGCTCTGCTGCAGAATGAGAGACAGGAAACAGAGGGAGTTAGTTTCTGCTCTACAGGAAGGTCAGCCTGTGCCTGTGGAGATCCTGCATCTTTTTAAAAACTACCCACCTATATGACTCGTTACTCTCCCCTCTATTAGATCCAAAGTGTTGAATATGTGACTTCTGCTGCACTCCGAAAGTATTCTCCAAGCCACTAAATGTTATGCAAAGTTTGCACGTGAAATGTGCATGATTTTCTCGGCATGAACGAGGGGAGGTATAGTGTTTGTGACCTTGTTTCTGTTTGAATCATATGCCCCACTGTTTCCTAATATGCCCCTGGTGTATGTAAAGCTGAAAGCACATTTATTACACATCAATAATTCTGTACATTTCCTTCTGGAAAACTAATTCTCATAATAGGATTTTGTCAATGTGATTTGAATAATGATCTCAAAACATCCCATTTTAGGCTACTTAACTAAATAGAATATTACTGATTGCAACACTTATCCATGGTAAGGGTTTTGGTAACCTTCTTTTCTGTTTCTTGCCAACAGCCAATTTTCTCTCAATTAAAGCATGATATTAGCACTCAGTAGGGCATAAACAGAAATAACCGTACACTACTGAATATCACGCCCTGATTATGAGCTTAGGAGTGGGTGTACAGATGGATCCAGTTTCTATACTCCTATTAGAGTGCTGGCATTTATATTTGTGCATGCGTAAGAGAAAGGGAGAGGGAATCTCTGTCTGAATGTGTCTGTCTCACACTTTGGCAGCAGGAAAAGCTGGACATTTTCAGCTCTGTCCTGTTGAAACATCTGGAAATGGACGGGCAGGGGAGGAGTGGAAAAGTCACAGGTAGAGTAAGAAGAAAAAGTGTATCATTACACTGGAAGCGAGTCAGTGGTGATGCCAGTTGGCCAAAGTTAGCAGGGAGCTGTCCTAGTAAATGGCAGCAGCTGCTCGCAGTTCGAGAGAGCATGTCCCAGTCAGAGGAGAAAAGCGATGGCATCTACATTAATACTACCTTAATGGCCCATCTGGCGCTCCGTAGGGTCCCTGGCTGCGCCACCGACTCATAGGCGTTTGACAGGCAGTCTCCAGCGCACCAGACGCGCATGGCATGCCAAATGGCTGGGAGACGCCTCCGTGGCGCACAGATCTGTCAAACTCTCTGACGCCGTAGTCACACAGGCAAGGGAAGTTAAGGCAAGTTTTCACACGTGATTGGTTCTTGACATGGCTGGGGGTAGAGGGAGGGGGGGCCGGAGGAGAATGACTGGCTTGTCGACTGTATTTCTCTCCTCGGCGCACGCACTCCTCAAGTGCAACCACACAAACGCGCTCTCTCGCACGGCAACGCACACCATCACACGCACGGTACTCTCCCATATACTGGATGCTAAGTTGCCGTGACAAGATTAAACCTCAATGAGAGAGCCAGGTTAAGATTAGCCAGCGGTGGATTTACTCTTCTCTGATGGCAAATGGAGATAACAGATATTATTTTAGCTTGAAGTCCCGTTTGCTCTCTGTAAACAAATACTGGAACTGATTGCTTCATTGAGAGAAATTGTACAGGGTCTTATCAAAACACCACAGGGGGTTCTGGCTATAAGTGGCATAATTGGTTGACAGAGCAGGCTGCAGTTCATGATGTGACACAGTGATGCACTTTGCAAAAAATAAATAAATAAATAAATAAAATAAATAAATAAATAAATAAATAAATAAATAAATGATTGTGACTTAATGTCTAACCACTGCCCTTTGAAATCCTATAAGATTGAAATCCTACAAGAATCCTATAAGATCCTATAAAGTTTTATTTTTATTCTTATTTTTATTTTGATCTATGTATATTTTTATTGTTACTATCTTTAATTCTATTTTTTTGCTACAATTGATATTTTCACATAGCAACACACTGTTTAGTGGATTGATGTACCTGCTGCTCCTACTACACCTGAATTTCCCTGCGTGGGACAATAAAGGCCGTTTTATTCTATTCTATTCTATTCTATTCTATTCTATTCTATTCTATTCTATTCTATTCTATTCTATTCTATTCTATTCTATTCTTAGATAATGTGCAAAATATGATTAGTTAAAACACAAAAACTGATCATAAACCCTTCATCACACACTAATAACATTTTATGCGCAGCAAAGGGTTAAGAAGAAATTTTGGTCAGCTTAATCTATTAGATTCAGCCAAATTCATTTGTCTTTTGTGCTTGGCCTTTCTATCAGCCACCGTGGAGTTCCACTACACTGGCACAGTCCAGGTTTGTCTGAGAGCAGCTCACACACTGCAGCACAGCTCACAGTCCCAGAAGTCTTTATCACTCTGCTGCTGGGAAACTATGACTCCTTTCTGAATGAGTAAACTACACAGAAAAGTACAGCGAGAGTACTTTGAAACATTTGCTGCCATTTTTTTAGCTCCCACTTTTTCTTAAGGACATTTAGAGAGATAGCAGTTCAAAAAAAAAAGGGAGAAAAAATGGAACGGATGGTTCTTTAGAAAATATATTTCAAATGGCTTATCCAGTAGGTATCCCCAGAGGACACCTCAGGGATAAACCTTGGCAGAAAAGGAAGATACAGAGGGAGAAAAGTGAAATTGGAAAGAAGAAACAGCCATGACTAAAACAGAAGAAATATAAAACGGGAAGGGTATCCTCTTAACCTGCCAACACCTCTTCAGAAGAATCACAGTGCTTCATATCAGCCCTCTTTAAACACTTTGTTTTGGTAGTAGAACAAAAAAAAAAAAAGATCTGCTGATGTTTTTTTCACTCACGTCGATTATTGACGTTAGGGTAAATGACCTTTCCCCAAATTAATTTAATTTTGTCAAATTGCAAACATAGTTTATTTTAAAAGAGTTAAACTGGACCTAATTGTAAGGTGAAGTGTGTGTGAAAGGGAGCATGAGAGAAAATGAGAGTGAAAAAAAAGATAAGAGCTGAAAGAAAAGAGCAGATGAAAAAAATACATAGAATCAGCAAAATTGGTTTGGGGGCTTGAGAGAAAAGAGCAGAAGGAACTCTTCAACTTTCACTCTCATTCCCAGATGTGTTCTAGGCAAGACGTAGTCTTTGAAGAGCTTGTGGCAAAATAGGCAAAATGAGCCCCTCCTCCCTCCCACCACCCCTACCCCTGCTTTCCCTATATTTCATACACTTCCTCTCTTTCTTTTTCTTCTTCTTTCACATACTCATCCACATCTCCCTCTCCTTTTCTTTTTTTTTCTTTCTCCCTGGGCATCTCCGTTCCTTAGTGGCAAACCCAGCTGCGGGGTTTCTGTGGTACTGTGAGTGAACCTCCACTGACTCCTTCAGCAGGCAGCTGAACAACACACAAACACACACATACGCCACATATACCCTATGCCTCCTTTGCTCGCTTTGATCCGCTAAAGATATTTTCAGATACCGCTCTGCTACTTGTCTTGCACATTTGCACATGTGACAAGGTCAAACATGAAGAGCTGACATGTTTTGAATGCAAATCTGACACATGGTTGATCTGTAAATTTGAAAAAAATAAAAAAGAGGATTTATATATACATTTTTACCTTTAGAACACAATTGCTTGAACTGCAATCAACTTTAAAGCCACTAGAGGGAGCTTATAATAAAGTTGTGATCCTTTAGAAGTGGAGACACTAAGAGGCATAATCTTTCAAATATATATATATATATATATATAATTGTTGTCACTAGATGCAGTCATGTCATGATTCTGTCAGTCTAAAGATTGTGGCGTCCAACCCAGAAATAAACAACAAGTCAAATAAATGTCAGAAGTACATTTCTTTCCTCATAATTTGCCATTTTGCATCTTTCAGTGAGCAGGATCCTTTGGGTTGTGAGTGTATGTGTGCACGTGCTGAGGTGATAATTCTGCTGTTGTTCAGAAGCTTGCGCTGGGTGTATAATGGCAGTAACAGAGAGCATGCCCAGGCATGCTTTCAATCAGCTTCCCAAATGTAATGAGTCTGGACAAGAAGACCGGTCATCCCAACTTGATCAAAAGCAGGAGGAAATCTGCAAATTATATATTATTTCCTGGGGAGTTTCCTCAGTTAGACATGTCAAAAAAGGTTGGTGAGCTGAAAATTAAAAGATGTCTTTTGCCACCATTATTTTCTCAGTAGATGGAAAGAGGAAGCATGGAATGAAATCACGCAGGACAGCCAAAAGATTCAGTTCAGTGCAGTCATTGTGTTTGATCCCATTGTATCTGCATTTACTTTATTCAGATCCTATGTTATATTATGCAAGATTATATCTCATTTATGTTGTTCAGTAATAACAACTTCAGAATGAACATTTTTCTCAAGTATCCTGGCAATTCTTTGCTTGTGCATTTCATCATCTTGCAGAAGATTAATACATATTGCCAGTTAATCATATACTTTCTTTTTGTCTCTGTTCCCCCCTGATAGCAGATGGGTGACATTACACCTTCTGAACCAGAGTAATGGCACTAATTTTACACGATCTTCTCCCTCACTTTACTAAAGCAAGCTTAGCCGATGGGATTTGCCATACTCTGTGCTTCTCCACTCTTCCTGGCCTTTTCCAGTGACAGGGCTGCCAATGATACAGATCCGCTGTGACATTTTACATTGTGCTCCCTAATTGCTGCAACTGATAGCAAAATGGCTCACCATAGAGCTGCATGTTTCCTCTTTTTTTCCACCAGCCTTTGGCCTTTTTTTCACTTTCTCTGAGGTGGTTAGTACACAGTCTAGTACTGTACTGACTAATTGCATTGCTCGCATGCTGTCAGATAGTTTCCCATTAAGGCTCATCTCTGTGCTATAACTCTTTCTACTTTCTCTTTTCTTTTTTTTATTTAAAAACTATTCATTTATTTTAAAATCATTTTAAAGACTAACTTAACAAATGAGATTTGTTTTCAAAAAGATTATCTATTCTTCTTTCTCTCTTTCTGTCTTTTGTTTGAGTTGCTTTCCTCCACCTTGGGACTCCCAAACCGAAAACCAGGATAAACTTATGTGACAGATGCAGCTCTAATTATACAGTTGTTTTAGGACTGTCAGGTTGCAGCAAAAAAGGAGCCAGTCATTTGGGAAAGTGAGGGAGGAGGTATAGCGGGGGGTGTGTGTGGGGGGGTGGAGGGGCGCAGTTTGATGGACGGACATTGTAACACCAGCATCTGGCGATAGCTGCAGCTGCCGTATCGTTTTCCCACTGCCAGCTTGCCAGCTAAATAAATATTGCCACGATCTGTCTTGTACTAGCAAGTGTAAATTACTTTAACACGTCAATAACTAGTTTACAATGATGTTTTTCCTGCCATTTCAGAACATATATTGATTTTACATTGCTGTTAAACGACGCAAGCATTGTTTCCTTCAGCTATGCTTTTTTTCCCCCTTTTCTCTTTTTTACACATGGAGTCACAGTGAACTAGACAAGCCCAGTGAGGAAAAAAAAATGAAAAAAAAAACGTATCAGTCATAAAGTTAGTCAATGTGTACAATACACTTGAAGCTCACTAAATAGAGATATAGAAAAAGCACTTTAAATATAGTGTGATAGGATAGAAACTAACACCAACTTGGTAAAACGATAATGCGATAAGCTTTTATTTGGAAATATAATGCATTTTTGGTCATAGCATTCTACATGTTGAGTTACATCCATAAGCAATCATTATGAAGATATGCCACATATGTGAAATTTTACTAATTATAATAATTTTAAATATTTTTTGTTCCACTCTCGGTGAAATAAGATGCTTTTTCCTTCTCTCCTGCCCTTCCTTATCTTCCCTGCTTTGCTTCTTGGAGCCTTCTCTACATTTTTCATCTGAAACCAGAAATTATGGATAATTTTATTTTTATGGATTTGGTGAGCTGGTCTCTTAATAAATTTTTTGGAACAAAGTTTTTTCTTCCATGGGAGGACATGTCAAAGGTGGGACCTCTGTTCTTCTCTGTTCTGGATATACTGTATGTCTGGATTCCGATCACTGGATTCTGCAGATTGGCCTGGTGGTCTCCTGGTGTTCTACAAAACAATGTCGGCGGCTATTCATCTCCTGGCTGACTAACCAATTTGGTGGATGCCCGTATTATCAGCACTCGGGCATTTGCCTTGAGCGAGCTGGACTCGGTCTGCAAGTGGTTCTATTGAGGGTCGCGGGCCGGCTCTGGTCCCTGGACTTTGCTGGCCAGATGGAATTGATCTTGGAGAAGCTGATAGATCGGCTTGGCAGAATTGTCCACACTATTTGTCTGAATTGGATTTGCCACCTTGAGATGTACCAGCAGAACATTAAAGCAGATGGAAAATTGTTGTCGTCTGCCTGACTCTTCTGTTCCCAAAACAACTGATTACAGAATCTGGCTCTCCCCTACATGGCCTTGAGCTGTTGGACTAAATTCTTCCTGGTTGGACTATGTTGACAAGGCTCTGCTCCACACTACCCCCCCTCCTCTAACACCCGTCTGATCTGATTCCTGGAACAGGCTGAAGGCCACACAGAATGAACAGTTACCATCAATATTCTGAACTATGGCTGCGCTGGTTTAGGGGACTGGATTCTTTGGGCCCCCACTAAACTCACTTACTCCTCTGGCTAATAAATCTGCCCTATGCAGAGGTTTTTTTTTTTCATAAACACCATGTCACAGTGTTGATATAATATGATGTTTTTGTTTTTTTCCTCATCTTCCCTTGTGTGGTTTTTAGTTTTTCTGTTGCTAAAGGTAGTACAACTGTGTTTGCTGCTTGACAGGTTTCAGCTGTTCCCCCATGTTTGTCTTTGTCTTCTTGAATGGGTGTTTCTTAACTGCCCCTCCCCCCTTCCCTGAATGTACAGCACCTTGTGAATTTATTTCTGTGAAAGGCGTAATGTAAATAAAACTTTACTTACTTACTTACTTACTTACTTACTTACTTACTTACTTACTTACTTACTTACTTACTTACTTACTTACTTACTTACTTACTTACTTATTTACNTACTTACTTACTTACTTACTTACTTACTTACTAATTATTTGCAAATAATACAAAATGTCATCAATAAAAAAAAATTAAAAGTTTCAGACAATTTATAATACAAACACATGTGTGGACCTGCTCATGAAGTGGTTACAGATTTGAGTGTGCAGCCATGAAGCAAGTCTACAGGCGTGCATGCAATTCCCTATTATCTGTTTTCCCTCATTCGGGTTCCTCCTCTTCAGAACAGATGTTGGGGAAACCCGCAAAATCACAGCTGAAGGATCCTTGTAATCAATAAGATTATATTCAAGGTCTTATGTTACCCACTTTTTTTTCTTTCCCATTGCTGATTGCACTGCAGTGCAGCGATAACCGGCATCTCAAAACTGCAGCGTGTGATTAACCTTCACATCATAAACATGTTCTCAGCAAAGTTAATTTTAATCTCAAAATTACACCTAATCAGACCAGAAAGCCTCTCACACCGTAGAACTCAAACGTTTTCCTTCTCTGAGCTTTCCCTAACGTGACAAAAAGATGCCTCAGTGTGTGGTGCTATATGTCTGAATAAATGATAATATTATTTTAATCAGACAAAACAAAATTGTGAAATTATTGTCTGTGATATACATATTTATTTGTTTAAACTTTTTTTCATTTTTTCTTAAAAACAGTTTCTGATGCTAGGCTTTAGCAAACTATATGAATGATTTCCACCTTTTTAGCCAATTGCACCTTATTTATTATTTTCACATCAGTTATAATAAACTGAACTGATTGTTCATTGTCATGCTTCAACACCATTTAATTGTGTCACTAGAACACTTCAACTCATGGGTCATCAGGGCTCTTATTCATTTACACAGACACACAAATACGTAAAAAAAGCTTTCAGTTTACTTCTTTCTTTCATCCAAAGATGCTTTCAAAGCACTCCTCCGCAAAAAAAAAAAAAAAAAAAAAAAAAAACATGTCCAGACTGGATTTTGCCAGAATTTCTTTTCTCCCATCAGACACACACTGTGATCCATCTCAGTCCCAAATCTACTTTTTTCATCAACATCTCAATTAAAATCCTCTTTGGAGGCACAGCACCCTGCAGAGCCAAAGAAACTCTCAGTGGAGACAGATTCTCCCTGCAAACATTCACTACAAACACTTTAATCTGCAACCAAATCACTGCTCTATCACTAAACTCGGTCTCAGCCTCAATCAACACCAGCAAATGGAATACAGAGGTGGATGAATGGCTGTTAGACATCATGCTATTGTATGTGTCCGTGCATTTGAAAGTCACTAGAGTTGAAGTGACATATCAGGCTTTTGCAACATTTATTAATATGACAAAATGAATAAGTATTTAAGGGGGTTTCCATAGCCTTCAATTATATTTTGGCTTAAAAACATGTTCTCAGTGAATTTTATATTTGTATTGTATCTTATGTAAAAAATAAAATATAAAAAAACACTGCAGAAACAAAAGTTCAAGTGTGACCATCAAAGGCATCTGCAGCTCAGTTCTTTTTTTTTTTTTTTTTGCTTTTACTTGACTTTAATTTTAATATAGTGACTATTTGTTTGAGGTTTACCTTTCAGTTTGCACTTTTGTGTGCCTCTCATTAACTTGGCAGGCAGGAAGTGATACATGCATGTGTGGTATAAGTGACCATATGCACCTTTAACATTTCTTTTGATCTTGTTTTGCTTTACATTTTATATATGCTTAATAGTTGAAAATGTAGACCATCTTTTAGCTTAGTTTATTAAATAATTAAGTTGGCATTTTGAGTTGGCATTTTTTTTGAATGAGACTTTTTAAACCTTTTTTGGTTTTAATGTAAACTTGAGATATGAAGTTTTTTTCAGAAATTCTCATTGAACTATCACACAATGCCACAGTTACTTTGTACACTAGAAACCAAAACATCAGGGGAACAGATTTAACTGTCTTTACTACATTTGTCTGGTTTGTCAACAAATTGGAAATAACTCATAAATGACATCAAGAAACAAAACAAGCAACATTTGGTTTACCCAATTCATATTGTTCCTCTTTTTGTATTTTGTCTCATTGATGTCAAAAATGTGGCTATCTAGTGACAAGGCATGGGAGTTTAGACTCTCTATACTCATTATTTTAATATAATTCACACTTAGAATCTTGTCAAATTATTAAAAAATATCTTTATGACACAATATTCAGAGTTTTATTGTAGGGGCCTAAAACTGCATTTTTCTCCCGTACAGTAAGTAATGGATTTTTGTTATTTCCAGGGTGCGCTCTCAAAATGTTCTCCTGTGGAGATCTTGTTCTAGCTGCCTTCAGCCGGTTCCTCCATCTGCCATTAGGCCTCTCCGTACTTTTCATCCCTACACCTTTGAGACCTCAAACTGCCAAATGAGTTGAATTATGCCCAGTTATGTGGAGTGGACTCAGTATCACAAGGGAGAGGCTTGAGTCAGTGGAACTAACTTCACTCCTGACCGTTAAAAAGGCAGCCTCACACTGTCTCTTCATCTTCTGCCTTCTCTTAAAAGCCAGCAGTGCAAACCCCATGTCCCATCAAGCTAGGACATAGCTGAGACAGAACCAAAGAGCCAGGTAACCAACCTGCTATTCTGTCAAAATCTCAACCTGGCAGTCTTAACACTAACATACCTGATACACTAGTCCAAATTGTACTGGAAAGCTATTGAATTTAATGTTTATTTTTAATATTTTCACTAATTCATTTTGCTTTATTTAGTCTTTTTACATGTATTTCCTATGCAATTGGTGTGATCCATCTGGAATGTAAATGCACAAAGTCAACTGTAAAAAATGCAAATAAAATACGATAAAACACATATTGTAGCCATGGTTAAAGCACCTGTCTAAATAGGATCATCTACAGTAAGTTGGGCAACACTTAAACAACCACACTTATGCCCCTTTGCAAGCACGCAGAAACACTAAATTTGATCTGTCACAATAACAGGGGCATCATGACACGATGGCTGCAGCCTTTTTCTCCCCCTCTTCTCTCCTCCCTTCAACTGGTAATGTCAGTGCCGTGTGTAATGTTTGCTGTAGCTGGTGGCTGGAATTGAATGAGTGATACTACCGGAGGTGCTGGGATTACCGTGGGCAGAATTGATGCTATCTGTCCAATGATGTGTTATTTTGTGGAAGTGAGGCAACAAACCGGATAGAGAGAGAGAGAGAGAGAGAGAGAGAGAGAGAGAGAGAGAGAGNGAGAGAGAGAGAGAGAGAGAGAGAGAGAGAGAGAGAGAGAGAGATGGTTGCACTACTCTGTATGATTTTACAGTTTAAGTGGTGAAAGACAAATAGAATAACAGTGATGTAGTAGGGGTTGTAAATGGTTGAATAATTTCCCTCGATTTCAACATTCATTTATCTCGACTGCATTCCTCTACAGAGCTTCCCTTGGCGTCTTGAATAGTATTTGTTGCCTCAGTCTGCACACATATGCAGCATCAGCTTAGCTCCCATATCTGGAGGTGAGACAGGTTACGTCTAGTCTCTATTCCTCTAATAGGGTCAGCCCAGAAAAAGGTCAGAGGTAAACTAATGACACCTGCAACAGATGCTGCTTACTTGAAAGCCGTTGCTAAGGCTGAGCAAAGGCTTGTGGGAATAAAAGTATGCCGCTCTGAAACCCAGATGGCTGCACCTGGGTCAGCTGCTAACCCCTGAAAAGACTAAATTCAGCTCTTTCTGCCTGTTTGGGGCACAGACCGATGGTCCTGGGCTATTGTTATGGGGGTCGAGTTAAAGCTGTCCAGATTGCCTGAACAGCTAACAGCCATTTATCAAAAAATGAGCACCACATAGCTATAAAGTTCTGCTTATGTAGGTTAAAGGTTTTAAATAAAGAATTGACCTGCTTTTTGTGGTCCGTGTGTTTTAGATTTAAATGTAACGGCATTCTTTGTTGTTACAGAGTTCTAATTCCTACATCCATGGGAAGCCAAATGATTTTATTTGTCTTGTCTTGAAACTGAAAATCAAAAAGAAAATAGAAGAAAGGTATAATTGTCTACACATTAGCAATGTTCTTCAAACCATGTCGAAATAAAATACCAGACTAAGATGCCTTTTATCAAAATTACAGTGTGCATTTAAAAATAATTGAATGAGACGCTGCTGTTGGTTTTGAGGGAAAACTTGAACGAAAGAGGCGATTTTTCTCTCCCATGTAAACAGCTGGCAACTTCCCATGCTTTCACAATTAATGGGCATCTAATTGGCCATAATCAGTTTCACTTAAGCAAATATAAAATAGGCAGTTGCCCCTGGAACAGACAGCTGTTTGTAAAACCTTCTGGCAACACAGCAGTAATGTTTGAGGGTGTTTTCTCATTGCTGCTTCCTGGAACATGTAGCTTACAGTCCCTACACTTCTCTCAGCAAAAATGTTTTTTATTATAGTGCTTGATTTATTTTCTTTCTGTAACATCAATGTGCTTGTTACACAGAAACAAGCTAATGGGTTTAAATTGTAACTACGTGTGTCATATTTGAAATAATTGCTGGTGAAACAACAAAAAAATAAAAATAAGTAATGACTAATTTATAAAATTACAATTCTTATGAAAATGAAGCAAAAATGTTAAAGGAAGCATAATCAAATGGAAACAGATGTGTATATGGACCTTAGGTAATGGTTACACATTTAAGCTGAAGTAAAAGAAACATTTCTACACATATAAATATAAATAACTGCAAACCTAGATATCCATTGTTCTTATTGCTTTTAACATATTTGTTGAAACGTCTCTTGACAGTTTCAAGGTCAGACCTATTCAGTTTAAGTCTATATGTCATTTTATCCAATCAAAAGTGACCTCACCAAGGTTACTTTTCAATGATGCATACTATAGAAAAATGCATTCAGTATGGATGACAGAGATGCACAGAAATTAAACTCTGAATTCACCACAAATATATCATTTATTTGGCTGAGAGTTTTTCAGAAAGAAAGTAAAATAGAAACGAGCAAAAAAAAATGTAAACACCTGATTTTATAATGCATAAGTGAATGTTTCTTACTTTAGCTTCTGAGGTTTTATCACAACGCACAAATTAATTTACTTCGGGACGTCTTTTCTGCTTTAAGCCTTCCTCTTAATGAAAGGGGGTGAGCAAGTGAGCGAAAGACGCACAGAAAGCAATCTGTGGGATAGCAAAAAGTAATGTCAAGCAACATGATTATAAGAGGGAAATGGATTAAGGGCATTGTTTAAACTGGAAGAAGAGGTACCTTCCACATTGCTGGCTGCCATCTTATCTCGCTTCCCAACAGTGGTCTAATCTGTTGGTCGAGCATGCCTGCAAATAATTTCTGTCTGTCACACAGACAATGGAGCTGCCACCTTGTCGTGCATCACGGATTACTGTACTGTTCATCCTGTTCCGCCCCTACAGAGACTCATGACAAAGGACTTAATTGAATATTCATCCATGGCTAATTTGTGTGCATTCCATGTGGGCAAACGTGTAAACATAAGCTTTAATGCGGCGGCACATAAACAGTCACACAAACATGCACTTAACTACACACGCCGCCCTATAGGAATTTACTTTGAGGCTACTTGTTCATTTAGTCTGACGTTGAAAGTCAAGAATTATTGCTTCTGGTTCTTATGGCTAAACTGTAAACAAATTCAATGGACCAGATTCAATTAACACTGTCCAACCCAACATGTAATTATATGGCAGCACAAAGTGAAGAGTGTGAGATAATGGAGTTTTCTACCCTTGAACCCTAACCCTACTTTTCCCATTTGTTTGTCAAATTAATTCACGCCAGTAGATTTGTTATGCTTGGGCTTAAATACATATAATCACCGATTTGAGCTTCATATTACACTTGTGCTTAAGCTAATTAATCCTTAGTGTTTATCATGCATAAACAGTCACGGCTTTGCATTAAATGTCTACAGAAGTAACCACCATTTCTTATCAAAACTGTTAATTAATGTCACTCTTTTTTGTTTGTTTTTGGACAAATGTTGCTGAATGACATTGGTCTTAAAATTGGTCCACTATGACGAAATACAGCAAAAATAAATAAATAAATAAAAAAATAATAAATGAATTAAAAATGATAAATACCCACACAATAAATAAAATACAATACACATTGTCTAATTTTTCTATGCTGAATGTGTGCCTTTGCTCAGTCTTATGTGATAATCTGCTAAACTAAAACTGCCTTCATGTGTACCTTAAACTTAGTAGCCCTTAACTGCTTGGACAGACAGCAGGCTGTTGCACCTTTATGTATTTGTTTATTTTCAAGATAAGGGGCCTCTTTTATGGATAAGCAGCTGACGCTTCCTGCTCTGTCAAGCTGGGACAGGCTGAGCGAAGATAAAATAGAGTCTGTTAATCTGGTGCTGGTGAGCAGAGAGAGTGATGTTATTGACCTACGCTGGCTGCAATGTGTTTCAATTATACACTGCCATCCATTTGTCAGGCAAGCGGAGCGATGGAGGGGGGCACAGGGTTCAGGCCTGGGTTAGAGTCATTCTCCATCCCTTACGATGTGTCTTTGGAAAGCACTTTAATTGAATTACCCAATTTATTCTTCAAGCAACAATGCCCTGGCCTAGACCCATGACGTGAGACAATTAGATACAAGTTTA
Source organism: Austrofundulus limnaeus (assembly GCF_001266775.1). Classification (NCBI taxonomy): domain Eukaryota; kingdom Metazoa; phylum Chordata; class Actinopteri; order Cyprinodontiformes; family Rivulidae; genus Austrofundulus; species Austrofundulus limnaeus. The sequence continues at coordinate 83,876 of NW_013952494.1, forward strand.
AAATTAGGCAGTTTGCATTCTTCATCTTTTCATGTTATACACAGGGAGGGGAGTGTGGAACGTATGCTGACTTCATCCTGAATTAATTCTACTGACTTGAATGATTATTAGAATTTTTTTCCATTTGTATAGTTTGGCTAATTTTGTGAGCAAGATAAAACAACAGTATGCATCCTTTGACGCACATGTGAATCACGTGTGCATTCTGTAATGATGAGATTTAAAACAAACAAACTATATATATATATATATANTATATATATATTCATATTTTGGTTAAGTAACAGGGCATTTTATCATACCCCAGATCTTTAGAGTGAGGTTTTGAGAAAAAAAAGAACAAAGTAATTTTTCTAGACAATTGTTTTACCTGCTGTAAATAGCTCAGAAAACAATGTTGTCTAACTCTGACCTGACTGATGAGCTAATGGGTAGTTTTAACCATGCTAAAGACAACGTGGACTGCTGCTGTCTTAAAATAGCTCAAATCGCAAAATGTTATAGTGGTTCATCCAAATGCTGTTTTTTGAACCTTCACATTTCCATAAACATTGCATTGCTCAATTATTGATACATTTATAAGTTATTTATAAAATTACATTTGCATGAACTTCTTGAATTAGTAGTGATGAAAGGAAGAAGCGTGTACAGAAAATGGTTGGATGGATGAAGTGGTTTTAAGACAGAAGTGATTTACTTTGGACTACCTGGCATGCCTGATGGCTCAATAATCTGAAAGAATTAAACTTTCTTTTGTCTTCCAAACTGAGTTTGTTCAAAAATCTATCTATAACAAGTGAGGCAATGATTGTTAATCCACAGAACTCCACTTCATATCTGAACTATATTTGAACCTGTCAACATGTGAAATAAATTATGCCTAAAATATAATAAATAAAAATTATGGTTTCATGATCACACATATTTCCGAAGCCAAATATCATCAAACTATGTTAGGCGGACATGTTTTCTCTTTGCTCCCTGCTTACAATCTGCTTAGAATATTTCTTTGAATATTTTCCCTGATATTTGCAAATTGCACAACATTCAGAGTGATTAATTCTAATCAAGTTCAATTTATTCCGTGAAAGCAGCTGGAAGAAGCATAAGTGTTGACTGTGTTCTGTCTGTGAGCTGTCTAACAAGATGGCCAGGCTGTTGATCTCTCCAGCTCCAGTTCCAGGTGTAGCCAAGGTGCCTGAGTTTAGCTGCACATTGGCCTACTTGCACTCTGCCCCCCCCCCCCCCCCAACACCTGGCCACTCACTAAACTCTGATTGTCAGTTCATCCATTTTTCACCAAGACAAGTCTGTGTCTAATCAACAGTGTTGCTCTCTCTGTATCTCCACAGCTCATCTTTTTAAGGGGGAAGAATTGTGGATAAAAATGTACTCCCTATAAGCATGAAATGTACACCAATTATGCTAATTTGCAGTGTTGCAGATGGCCCAGTGTTGATTGCAGCTTCAGGATCAGGAGAGGCCATCTGAAATTTGAACGTGGCATTCACATGACACTCATTACTGCATAACCTAAACCAAATATCCCTTTGTCACTTGTCATCCATCTGTTCTTACAATGTTTCACAGATAAGACTATGCAGATTTTTGTAGGCTGTTGAAAAGTTGCACAAAAGCAAAAGAGAATATCTATCCCTACTTGTTTTTTTTAATTATTTTATAGCTGTTGAGCTGTATTTTAGTGTGTTCTCAAAACTTAGATCATTGTGATTTATCTGCAAAATCAATTCTATTAAAAGAAAAGAGCAAAAAAAGCATTCTGAGTCTATTCAAACATTTTTTAACATACTGTATTTGTTAAAGTATGTTGGCATTATGAATGTAAATGTTATTTTTGAGATGTGTGTGTTTGGTTTGTTATTGCTATTTGTCCCTTGACAGTATACCTGATCAAGATATGCAGAACTATCTGTTCTCACTGTGCCGGCTCCTGGGGCAGGAGGATTTATTCAAAATGCCAATCTACTAAGGGAACTATGACATTCAGAGTGTGCCAAGGTGTGCTAGATGTTAGGAAAGCATGTGCACCCTGGTGTAAATTGATCATCAACATCAACCGTGATGCTCTTTGTTATGGCTATTGAGGCGAGTCCGTTTAGCCCATATCTTCTTTTAGAGCACGCTGAAGTGAACCCATGCTGGTGTTCAAGTGAATGGAGCCCTTTCATGAAGCCACGGCCATTGAACTCTGGAGGCTGAATATAGCTCTAAGTCCTGCAACCTTTGTGGCAGTGGGTTCCTGCCAGGCATGATTCCTGTTTAGTGAATAAGTGGGGTAATTACGGTGCAGTTGGGGCCGTGCCGCAAATGTCACGGCAGATAAACAGTAGGAGCAACTCTTCCGTAAAAGCTTGATTTATCCACCCTGGAACTCTTAAAGCCGGCAGAGGAATTCAGAGCAGTTGGGTGTAAAAACCAAACCAGCATCTCTTGATTTCACTGCAGTTCAAGGATGCATATAATTAGAGAAACAGAAGTTAACAGATAAGGCTTCAGGTTAAATTCACTTTTTATCCACTAAATCTTTAATGCTGCTTCTAAAATACAGCTGGAAGTTTATTCTGAGCATAAACGTCTTTTCACATTCAAAGTATTTATGCATTCTATTCCAAAATAATGTAACTTTAGTGGCTTATTAGAACTCCTATGTCCTGCCACTGGACAACTATTGGTGTAAAATGATATCTTAAACACGGTTTTGTGTTGCCGTTATGATAAAATCTCAAACTTATCTATCACAACTCTGCTCCTTTGTCTCTCTGATTAGAAACCACATCTATTGCACTCCATTAAAGGGTATGCACTCATGTGTGACCACAGGGCGGCCTTTATAACATCATGAGCCTTGGGAAATGAGAGAGTCAGCGAGCGTCATTCTATTACCTGCTGAAATGGATCCCCCTGTATCGCCTCCTTGATTAGCTTTGTCTCGAATAACAATGATAGCTTTAAGTGTGTCTAATTGAGGCCGAGCTCACCCCCTCCCTCTCTGTGTGAAAGTGCTTACTCATTTTGTCTGTCCTTTTAATAATTACATTATCATTTTACGCCCCTGTCGGTTCCTTGGGAAGTGGGCTGGTGCTTGTGTTGAAGTGAAAGCTCATTATTGGAGCTGAATTATGTGCAGTTTATTGATCCCCATGGTGGATTATGGAGCTCTAAGTTAGTCTAGACAGAATAGTTAGCCAGATGACAGAGAGGAAACATAGAGGCCCCAGGGGGAAGATCTCTGGGCTCAGTGAGCAATTAATGCCTGCCAGGTAATGGAATTTAAGTTTACACTAAATCCACCGATGCCTTGGCATTTCAAGTGCCTTATAAAAAAACATTAGCCTAATGAGATGGTCAAGAGCTACAGAGGCATTCTTTTAAACACATTTCCTACCCTCACTTTTGGCTTTTGCTTTTCTCCTTGGTGTTCTAATCTCATCCCAGGTAGGTGACTGTTAGGTCTCCTCTACAATATTGTTATTAGAGACTGTATGGGAAGTACATTTTCTCTACATTTTTTGTATTTATATATAAGTTATTAATTTATTTTTTAATAACTTTTGGCAATTGACATCTCATGTGATTGAGCATGGGGGAAAGTCCAAAGTGTTGTCTTGGAGTCCAACCAGGGCATACATCTCAACATAACCATGGGTTAGTTTATCCTTTTAACATCTTGATGAAGACTGCACATTACCAACAGTATTGCCCTTTTGCTTCCAGAGATAGTGACAGAATATCTTTATGCCACTATCAGTTGATTATTCGATTTTTGAATGTATCTTTTCTTGGTTACCCTATTTTAATAGACAACAAATGTATGAATAAATGAATCAGATTTAAGCAGTGATTCTAATTAGTGGATTTCTTCTGGCAGTCTACACATTTTATTGTCATTTGCAGTTTGTTGTGTGGTTTTTCAGTTATACCTAATCATATACATAAAGCGGCAAATGGTGTCTTTTGTTTGAGAAAACTATGGGTAGAATTGAAGCTCTGCATTAAGTTTAATGTTGTTTTTCTTTCAGAATTTTTTCTAAAAACGGTCGGCAGATATTTCTAAAAATTATCTTGCTATAGAATCTAGGTAGCTATGTATTTGTAAACAAAATATTAATCCTCTTGAATATTTTACCCTTTTATTACTGTTTTAAATCAGTCATGGTCAATTGTCATTGGCTTTTTTTTTTTACTAATAAACAAATAAATAAACTCCCTTCAAATATAAAGTGTATTAAAATTTCTATAAAGTTATACAAATTAAATCAACATATATTTAAACTTGCATCATTGTTTGCATAATTTTTACCCTTAGTTCAACTCAAAAAGAGAAAGATTATTGAAAAGTACAAGTCAGGAGATACTAAATGATTTCCAAGGTCCTAAATAAACATAATGGAAGGAATATGGAACATGTGCAAATTTCCCAAGAACAGGTCTTCCTCACAAACTGAGTGACCATGCTAAAAGAGGTCATCAAGGTACATGCAATCTTTTTAAAGCAGTTACAAGCTTCAGAAAGTGAGGAGGGAGAGACTGTAGAATGCAGCTGTTTTGCAGGCAGCATGAGATTGTCCTCCAAGACTTCCATATATTTTGAGGTACTCATTTTACCCTCTATCTTTACAAGCCTTCCAGGGCCGACTGCTGAGGAGCACTTGACAATGGAGTCTTCCGCATGTTGCTTGACAAACTCTAGTCAAGATTTAATAAGGCCTATTTATTTTGACCATGATTGATTTATATTAACAATAAGTGTACAATACATTCAAGGGATTAAATATGATTTTATAGGGACTGTGTAGTGCCTACTCAGTCGTACATTGAAAATGAAAAAGGCATCAAACAAACTAGGAATTTTCTGAGTGAAAAGGATTAGGTAGTGGATGGTGATAATGGGACCCCGATGCAGGCAAAGGAATAAGCAGGCAAATCCATTTATTTCATTAGCTAGAAGAAACCAGGATAGAAAACAAACCATAGCAAGTGAATCAGTAACCAAGTGACTATGAGGTGACTTATCAACCTAAAACTTAGCAGTCCCATTGGACAGTCTTTATATCACCAAATGAGCTGCTGAACAGAGCAAAGGTTGGTGGGACACAAAATTCATGGTAGGTTTTTACAAATCACATAAAACACATTTACTATTAAATAAGACACCAACATCCTTGCCACAACAGCAGATTAAATGTATTTTTACACACATGCTGCTGTTTCGCACTTGCACACACTAACCTGACAAAGACACACACATATACACTGGTTTCAGCAGATTCAGATACTAAACATGATTTTAAACAACAGTCTTTAAAACCACTTGATAGTCAGGCAGTTTGTTGCTCCTGTTAAGGTAGCCTTGTACTGAAACTTAGAGCAAAAATCTTCACCTGACAATCGGGCCAGTGTCTCACACACAGACTTTTAATGCCTTTTATGTGGTTCCCATGTCCTTGGCTCATAAGCCTTGATGATGTTAGTAAATACATACAAGAGCATGAATAAAATGGGCTGTAATCCACACTAACTCGTCCCTGGAAGAGGAAGGGAGAAAATACAAAGGGGAGAAGAGGGGAATGAGAAGCGGCTGATTAGACTGGTTTTACTGCTCCTCTGCCGACCTAAAAAAAAAAATACAGCAGACCTGACCTTGCATAGCAGAACCCTTATATATCTAATGATGTCTGAGTACATTAAAGTACTCAGAGATCTTTAATGATACAGTGTGTTCTCTCTCTCTCTCTCTCTCTCTCTCTCTCTCTCTCTCTCTCTCTCTCTCTCTC
>NW_013952494.1:89869-104309 GCF_001266775.1 Austrofundulus limnaeus
ACACACACACACACACACACACACACACACACACACACACACACACACACACACACACACACACACACACACTTACAAAGTACACAGCCTTGAAAAATCCAGTCAGCAGTTTAAGCTGGGAGTCTAGCAAATGAGCTGTCCTATTGAAATAGAAAGAAGAGTGCTCTATGTCGTAGAAAATGCTGCTATGGCAAGCTTAACAGAAAAGGGACAGAAGGAAAATTACTTGCTCGGACAAAGAAACATGAGAATGTCCTTTTACTACAATTGTACCAATTTATAGTTGAACAGAATAGATTACATCCATTTTTTCCCCTGTACTGATTCTCTTATATACCTTTGTTTGTAACCATTCCTCTACCATAACTTGTTATCCAAAAACACTATTAAGCACAGTATCAAAAAAAAGAAAAAAAAGAAATGAATAAATTCTCTTCTATTTTTTTATTTGTTTTCAGCACTGGTTTTAAAGTCGAATGTAGTTGAACTTTTTACCGGTGTACAGTTTAGTTTGACTGTTTAAAGCTGACAAAACTGTCACAAATCCACGTAACTTACTTTAACCAGGATACTGGATATTGCATGGTGAAATTATAGCCCACTAATAGGAATTTAGGCATGGTAGGTCTGTCCTAAGCCCTCATTAAGATTTTTAATTTTCTAGCCATTTTGTCAGCGTGTAGAAAACGGCTTCCATTGGCTTAAGTCTTTCTTTCTTGGTGTTTAATTCCCTCTCTTTCACCACTTAAGGTATAAAGCTCCATTTGGTCCTGGTATTCCCCTTCTTGCCCTGTCTGTTCATGGTAATTAAGATTCCATTTTCCTCTGAATGGGAACGTTAAAATGAAGGGTTATCGCAGGGCTTCTGTAGGCTCACCCAATGAAACACCTATAGTGACCTCTGATTTACCCAATAGGGGCTCCTTATACCCCCCACTCTTCAGCAGCCCACCACTCTTCATGCCCATCTTGTTGTGTGGTCTCCTCTCTTCAGTTCTCATTACTTTCTGTAAAAAGGGCCTGGGAGACGGGCTGGAAGGGGAGGAATGGGGCGGTTGCAGAGGAGGGCTTCTGTCCCTGGATGAGTGAGTGTGGATAAGAAGTTGTTTGAATTCATAATTGTGCTCTTGTGAAGGGGGGAGAGATTTGTAAAGCAAGGCTGGGTTCATTGTGTGGCAGTGTGAGTCCGGTGGAGGGTGCGAGCTGCTCAAAGCTAATGTAATCTACGCTATTAGAGAGGGTTAATTAGCTGCTGAACTGGAGCTCGAAGAGCCGGCAGAGACGGAGAGACACACGGCGTGAGACAGAGAGAGGGAGAGACAGAGGGCGGGCAGGAGGGATAGAGAGGTCTTCAGGGAGTCATTAGAGACTGCTTGTTGTAATACAGCCACACAGTCAATAAGGCTTCTTCTCTGAGGAGTGGAAGAAAGGCAAAGAAAGACGTGAAGAGGAAAAACGAGTTTCATACCAAGCCATTGCAAGTGCACCTCTGCCACTGGGTGCAGCTTGGAAACCTTGATTAAGTTTCCCAGCCTTCTGCACTCAAAAATACTTTCTACACGCTTATTGGATCAACTCAATTGAAATGAAGTAGTTTACTAGTTGAGCTAAGGTTTGTTAAACTCAGTGTAAAAAAATAGGAATATTAATGATTCTGAAATACATGCACAAATGCATGAATGTTCGGTTATGGGCTATTAATCTAACAAGTTAGCTTAACACTTTGGTTTAGCTATTTGTTCATAAATATTTTTGTTTTTACTTTATGTCATGCATACAAACTTGTTGTAATTGGGCTCCTTTTTAGTCACAATATCAGCCTTTTATGATGCAATATAACAAGAGAAAATACAGATAATACTGTAGGTTGGAAAATATTTTTGTTTTATTTATAATCAAACCCAAATCACAGCAAAAAAAAGTCTTAATGTGTAATTTGTCCTAAAATAAAACATATTTGGAAGCAATCATAAAGAAGATGGTTATCATATATTTAGTTTGTTTTCTTTCTCCCGTTTTTCTTTTTTTTTTGTTATGTATTTACTATTAGAAATTAGCACATTTTTACTATATCACAGTCTGTGACTCAAGGGTAAACAACATATGCAGTCAAACCTGTAATAGTAGTATCATGATGTGTTGTCAGAGGATTTATACTTTTAAATTTTTAACTAATTGATCTAGAGTGAATGTAATTTAAAATTGTGCTCACATTTTAAAATACCGAACAAAGTATTTATTCTATAACTGATTTCCTTTAATCTTGCTCCAACATGGGCTTGTGTTTTTCCTTAGCATGTTTGTCATGCTTATTTAAAATTAATTTGTAAAACTTTATGATTTAAAAAAAGACTAAATGATTAAATAGTAAATCTGAAGAAGATTAGTTCAGTTTTAATTTAATTTACACTGAGTTTTTAATCTTTGTTTCACAGTTTAGACAATGATAAATCATATGTTCATCTTCACCAGAAATTCTATCTAAATGTCTGCTTTATAAATAGCTGCAGATTATAGTTTTGTGTTTCCAATGTGAACAGTGGGTTTAGGCTTAAAGTAAATTCTGTGGAGCATTTTTGGACACTAAATCATAGTTGATTCATTTGCTTTATGTGTCTTTTAGTAGTCCATAGTATACAACCACGAGTCTCTTGTTGCATTTAGCAGGCCATTGGTGTTGGCTCCCTTGGTATTTTAATGCAGATTAATTACTTTTTCCATCCAAGGCAATCTATTTTTGTTCGTTTGTGGATGTTTTTAACTTAATCTTGACCCTGGGGTGAAAAAAGACAGAGAAACAGGAAGGGAAATAAAATCCTCCAAAGTAGACTTATACCCTCAATTTAATAGCAGAGTGAGGTGTTTCTTCAGCATCATCAGATCAATGGAGAGTAAATAGCCCACACTTCTTGTTTCACAGTGCAGTATTGATCTTTTCCTCAGCCTCGGCTTTCCTTTCCCCAGCTTCTCGTGTCTTTCAACCCCTGGGACTGTGCTGATTGCCATAGATTGGACAAGCTAACAAGCGCATGATGAGGAACCAGGCTTGCTTTTCTTCTCATAGGCTGTTTCATTTTTTTTTTGTGGCACTGGCATGAACACATACAGACAGATAGACATCCACACTGGGATTTTAAAACATCAGATCTACACAGCTCAGCACCATAAAGGAGTTTGCTGTTTCTTTCTTGTTTCCTTTGTTGTTAGCGTTGTTCTTTCTTCATCCACACTGAGAGGACTGACTCTGACTGTGCCTGGTTTGAGGATTTTCACCAGATGGGTGGAGTATATCAGCTTAACTCAGCAAACTCAGGAATACTGTTTTACTCACCTCATTGGGAACTACTTCTTTTTTACATTTTGATTCTTCCTTTAACACTATGTTTCAAAATCTTCCGTCATCCTTAAGACATTTCAAGTGGCCTGTGGACAAAGATGAACTTCGTCTGGGCTGGATGACAGCATTGAGACTGCATGTAGGTAAGTTCAGAGGAAGTGCAACACACATTTTATTGAAGTCCAGACATGAGGGTGATAGGCGGAGACATGTGGAGGTTAACCCCTCCCCACTCATTCTGTTCACCCTGATCTTTCTGCATAAAGTAATGGCAGCAACATCAAATGCTGACAGACTGCCAAAAAACTGGATAATCTGGGAATGTTTTTTCTAGTGTGTGCAGAAAGATGCATTTGCTTAACCAAGTGTGTACATGCTAATATTTATTTTTTCTTTTAATTTATGCTCAGTTTGTTAAGTTGTCATAAAGCTTGCCAGGTGACTGACTGACGTGCATGTGATGCTAAGAGCAATATAATGTTTGTTTATGGAGTTCTAAAGTTGGTTCTGGTGATCAAATGTGCTTTATGAGTCATTAATCACATGCTGAGCATTTGCATCTGCTTCCTTGCAGACTGGACAAGTTTAAGCTTGGATATTGCAAACACATCACAGTTGGATATTTCTGAAACACACAAATTTTCAATAAGAAACACATTTGGTTCTCGACCGAATAAATTAGACAAGTACCTGAAATTGACTAATTGGGTGTGTATTTAATACTTTGTAAAAGTACCTTTTTTTTCTTAATTTTACTTATAATTTAACAGGTGCTTTAGATCGTCAATGTTGACAAAAAATATTTTCACATTTTTGAATGTACCTTTTTTACACAACTAACCAAATGAAATTTCTACAATCGGATATTTGATGAAAGAAACAAATAATACATACTTGCTATAATAATCACAGTGGTGCTTCACCTGTTATTATTTTTGATCTGTTTATCCAATTTGAAGAGAAAGTTAAAAATGGTTATGTCCTAAAACAGCCATGCGGGTATGTTAAGGACTAACTAGACAAAAAAGGAATGACATTCGTTTTTTTGTGTGCCTTATGAAAGTTGTGTACCCAAAATGTGACAACTTTCTGCGAGTCTTGTCAGTGTGCAGGAGTGTCTTTCGTTTCTTTGGATTTAAATATTTTAAAAATCCAAAAACATTTTCATTGGCCTGCATCTCTAGCCTTTTGATTTTAATCTGGTTAAAAAAAAGTTAAACTACGCAAACCAATGAAGGAAAAAAACATTTGCATGCAAAGTATTTTTATATTTTAAAGATTTTAATACTTACATTGGTTTTGATATTACTGACAGTGATTTCCTGTTAGTTGATGGTTTTGTCATTAGCTTCTGTACATTCTTTCAAATTTAGGATTATTTCTCCACAATATGAATACCATCATTTTAATTTTTCAAAGCTTACTTCCTGCTGTCTGTTGTTAGTTTTATGTTATTCAGCGTGACCCACACTGATTGCGAGCTGATCTGATGCCATACAGAAGTCACAAACACTCCTCCATTTCTTCATCCCTTTTCGGCTCCCTGTGTTTGCATGCAATATTTTAGGTGACTCTGAGAGAGCTGACAGTTCTAACAAGGCCTATTAGGTAACCCTCAGGGTGCCCTCAGCACAGATTTGAGCACCATTAATTTTCTATTATGGAGTGCTAAAGATGTGCCCCTGCACAGTCATTCACCTGGCTTATTGAGTCTCACACACACCAATTGTGGACTTTTTCAGTGCAGCGTTGCTGAAGGTTTAGTGTGACCCCTCTGGGGAGCTAATTTATTATTTGCAGATATCGATCTGGCTGAGTCGGCCAGCCAAGCCGTGGCCGGTGTTGACTCTGCTCTGGCCTGTGGCGACTTTAACCCGTTCCAGATTGAAGGAGACACACATTAGATGGATGGTCAGTGGATGTTAGAATACTGCTACCGGTAGTTGTTCAAATTCCCCTTTCCTTTGTGTATTTTTAAAAACATCTGATAGAAGTAATTGGAAATAACGACAACATGCATTTTATATGTATGCTTATGGATTTTGTTTTCTTTTTCCAAACAGATAAAAAACAAACACACCCAGTCATCCAAACACACATAGATATATACACACACGCAGCCGCTGTCTGGTCTGTCCATGGGAAATAAAATCACAGTTAAGAGAAAGGGAAACAAATTTAGAAGGTCAGATGAAACATTTATCAAACTGTGTATGTCTGGTGGGTAAATAACAGAGGGACAGTAAAGGGCACGACTCTGAAACCACCAGATTACCACAGCAGATCATCACACATAGTCTCACTGCGGAGAACAGATATTTCTCCGAGGGTTACCTTCAGAGAGTTGACTAATATTCTGTCTTCTCTATTGCTGTTTTATTTTGAACATGAAATTGAATTATTCCAGCACACACCTATTCAACAGAAATGGAAGCAGTGGCAAAAGAAGAAGAAGAAAACAGAATCCAAACAGACATTTTTTATGATTGTTTATGTTTTTGATTGTTAAACACATAGAGCATTTTGTTTTAATTTTCAGCAACAGTGAAAAAAGTTATGCTTAAATTTCGACACTTTATCCTATTTTATATTAAGTTAAAGTTATAATATTGGTGAATACAAAAAAAACTACAAAATAAAAAGATTAACATCATCCACTTTTTGTTATCAGTAGCATTCATTGTGGATTGAATAATTATTTTAAGATGAAAATCCCATTTATGACACCTCCCCCCAAAAACACACAAACACACACCCACACACACACTAAGATAAACTCCCGTTTGACCTCTGAGGTTGAGTGAGAGCATTAAATACCAATTATTGTGAGACTTAGCTGGCTATAAGATACTGACAAACCCAAGTGGAGCCTTGGTGGAAACAACTTATTAGTTCTCAGGGTTAATTGCAGATGGGTGAGTGTTTTGTCCATGCGTTTGTGTACAAGGTTGCTGAGCAAAGTAGTCAAAGGACAGATAACCAAGACAAGGCAATAAAAAATAGCTCTATAGATCTCAGGACTATGTGGGTGTCCTGTGATGAGTAGCCCAAGTACTGGAGGAATGATGATAGATATCCAGAGAGGAATTATGGGAGATAATAGACCACCATTTTCCTGTTATGATAGCATTTTACCTGATCTTTATGGCCAGAAATATAAAACAAAGGTCAGGAAATTTTGCAAAGATAAAAGTGTTTCTAGCTCATCCAAAATTGTCCACACTCCCCCTGCAAAGACGATTTCATGGTTGAAAAGCTGCTCTCTTGTTGTATTTGGCATAACTTCAGATGGTAACTTGTATTCATCTTCCATATGCATGTGGGGGACTGAAACTGAGGCAGTGGGAAATAGAGGACATCAGCAATGGATTTTCCACTGTTTGGCTGCAGAGGGTCTGCTAATACAGTTACAAATAAATGGGCAGTGAGCCCATGAAATCCTGACAGAGAAGAAAAGCAAGGGCAAAAGTTTCTCCAAAGACGTTTTATGACACTAGCAAAACACAGTTGTCTGATTGCTGCTTGAGACAACAGCTGGTGAAGGTGCTTATCACAGCTGTTTATAGTCTCAGGGAGAAAAAAGAAAACAAGAGAAGGTGCTGAAATACACGACATGTGGATAAATATCATCAATGCTCTTCTTTGTAATAGCTCAGGCATATCATTGAATGATTCATCGAGCAGATCAGTCTTGTAAGGAGAAGAAAACATGGCTTGGGATCAGATTTAATCTGCTCTCATTTGTGGCAGAAGCCCAACATCTGGACAAATCAAGACTGAAGAGACACATTGACGAAATGTAAAGATGGAATTTTACATGCAGCTTTGCATGGCAAAAACAATACATGTTTCTAAATGATACAATTCTTTTTTTATTATTGGATTTAAATCTATTAAGGAGCTTTAGAACGTGTGCCGTAACAAATTGCTCTGTGTGTAACAAAGTAAATGTGGTTCCAAAGCAACACACTTGTCAATAAGCATCAAGCAGCTTTCACTGACATGCCTGCCGTCTCATCAGTAATCAGACCAATCTGTTTTAGCAGAAAATGGCCATATACGATGCAGCATTGATGGAAATGTCTCATTTTAAGTTCCTAGTGCCTCAAGAAGGCGAAGCAAATCAGCAAGCGTTCACGAATTCGACGGAAGAAGCGTGGCAATTCTATGACAACTAGTTGGACTCGGCGAGCTGAGAGCCAGCACTCTGCATTAAGTTGCACGAAGCACTAATTGGATGCTACCTGGCTCCACATCACTAGCAGCTCTGAACAGGATGAGGATCTGGCGCTGACTCGCGGCGAGCTCTCTGGTGTTGTTGGCTGATTACCCACAGCAAGAGGAAAAGCGAAATGATGATGAGAAAAAAAAGCTTCTCTTCTCAAGTACAAGCCCTTGGCCCTGTTGGCACGGTGCTACTTTTTTTTTAACAATTCCTGATGTCCCTGAAATCGATTTTCAGCCATGATTGTATTGCTTCTCTGAGGATAATCAAAGATTTTGAATAATTGCTGCAGTATGACTGTACAATGGGGAATAACAAGGATAGTGTCAAGTTCTCCTGGCTGTCATCTATGGAATAATTTTAGTTGAACACCACCGGATGACTTCACAACACACCTTTCAATTGGTTCCCAATTGTTTGCATCACACCATATGTTTCATTTGTTATGTCGAAAACAATCCTGCCAAAGCCAGACAATGGTATTATATACCATCAGCTTGCAGCTTTGTGTTTTTTAACTAAACCTTAATAATGAGGTACTTAATAAGTGATTATTGGGCTTCATCCACAACTGAATCATGCACAGAATAAAAAACACTTAACGTCTTAAATTCCTGTTGCACAGACTCAGTATCACAGCAGCTCTCCATAACATTGTCCCAGGTTTATCTTGCTGTCATTTATTCAAAACACATCTTGAGGAAGGTGTTTTGCTTTGCTACACCTTGCAGCATCTGCGAGGGAGACATCACCATCCTGGAGCCAACCTTTTGTGCCACGGTGAAAGATGGTTTCTCGTTTAACGCAGGTTTGTAAGCGATGTTTGCGAAGGAGAGGGAGATTGATTACAGGACGAGGGGTGATGAATAAGCTGCACGGGACAGTTATGACACCTATTGTTTCACCCATGCCTCGCAGAGGTGCACCTACCAAAATGTATCATTGTGTAAAATATTGACCTAAAACGTATCATTACTCTTTCTTGCGTGTACTTGCTTTGTACCCGGAACAGCCTTGTAAACAGTAATAAACTATTTTCACTTTTTTTTCTCTCTTTTTCAAGAAATTGTTTCCATTTCTTCAACCAAAGTACATCCACTGTGTTGGTATAGTGTGTCGAAATGGACTCAATATTTTTTGATGTGACGAGAGTAGATTCATGGACACTAGGAGCAGGCTGATGTCATCTCCTTATGAAACAAATCTGTTTTTTTTTCCTTTTTTTTGCTTGCAATGTGCAAGAAGCAGGTAGAACTGTTTTTTTATTTTTATTTTTTTCCCAACAAAGGAGCGAGATAAATGAGACCCCTTCTGGCCGTGAGGAAGGAGCCTGGTAGCTGGGGTTGGACGTCACCTTGAGGAATTAACTGCTCAACCCCAGCAACTTCTTTTCAAAAGCCCCAGTTGTTACTGACTTTGAATTTTTTTTCTGCAAATGCTGCATGTTTTAAGGTGAAAGACCACAGAGCTGATTACTGTCAAACATTTTAGAAGGTGTCAAAGTCATCTGGACACAGATCACTCTAACTTCTGTAGGTTTGTAATCAAGTTTACTGTGTTCTTGAACGCAATGTAACGCTGACTACTTTAAAAATAATAATAAAATGATTTGGACACATACCTCCAAATACTTAAACACATACCAGGTGCAATGCTTTCTTGTTGACCTGAATCATTGCCAGATTGTTGTTAGTCACTATGCATTGAAATTGAAAAATTTATTGCAAAGAAAAACGGTTTATCATTATTTGATTTTGTTTACCAGACAGTTGGTTTGTGACTATCTATTAACGAAAAAACAAAACAAAAACAGATGCAATTATCAACCATTAGTAGACCACGGAAAACCTTTTGCAATGCTCAAAGGGGTTAGATTTAGGCTTTTATTAGTCAAAGTGAAATCATGACAGAAAAAAATACAACTGCTGCTATCAGCACACTGTTAATGTAATGCAATAATTGTAAACAATTGGATTAACCCACCATATTCACTATCAGCATCTTTTGGACACAGTCATGGACGGGAAAATAATGCTTTAAATGACAAAAAAATCTTTAGCACAAAATATTTAAAGTGCTACAGGCATTTCTGTACAAGGAGTAAAGTGTATTCTAATTAGTCAAATAGCAAATCTTGATGTTATCTAAAATTAGCTTTCATGTGAGATTTTCTACTCTTGTTTTTTTTTTTTTTTTTTTTTTTTTTTTTTTTTTTTTTTTGTTATAGCTAGAGGCATGACTTTGTTCCCCTTTCGATTTAATTTGCTCCCAACCTGTTTTATTTATTTCTGTGGTTGCAGAAATTGCCTTTTGACCTTGATGATTACAAAAAAGTAAGTGAATTGAAAAGGCATTGATACCCAGAATTCAGCTGGCGCTTGGACAAGGTTATTCATCTTCCTACCTTGGTGCACTTTGAGTTTTTGCAGTGGTCAGATTTTAATTCCCGCTCGAATTTTTTTCATTATCTTGAAAGGGCAGAGGAGAGTCTTCTGCCGGCGCCCTTATAAACCTTGATTTTCAATTCACTACACCAACACATAGATATGACCCCTCCCCGCCACCCCACCCCCTTACTAACATTGCAGAGGCACCATCTTCTAAAGACATTCCCTTTCCTTCTTTTCATCAGCAAACATTCATACTGAATGCATCCACCAATGTGAAGACTGTGCTTTAGAAAAATAAATAAATAAATAAATAAAACCTAACTGGCACTTTAAATATTGTGCTCCTGGAAGTCAGTCTCAAGGTGATGCAGAATGCAACTAGGATTTCTTGTTAAAAGCATAACTAAAAAAAACCTGATCAGTGTAAAAAAAAGATAAAAATACTGGTCATCACTCACTTTCCGCATCTAACAACTTCCAAGTCACTTGCATTAACAAGCACATACTTGCACACATACACCTTTTGTAAAGCATAGTGATATTTCTTTGGACACCTGTAAAATATGGATGCAATGATGTCTACAGTGGATGAATGGCTGAATGAGCTTGCAATGAGGCTGTATAGTGCCATGTTCACCTTGGGGTCACTCATTTGATTCAAGGGCTGCTGTGTAGTGATCAGGAGTCATATCCATCAAACACTGGAGTGGAAAAGTGGGATCTTGGCAAAAGGAGGCTCAATTTCCCCCCTCACTTGTAGCTCTCCTCATATTATAAAATAAATCAAATCACGGCTACTTTTTTTAAAGTTCTGCACATCCTTAAAATAAAAAAGTGCAGTTTCTCTGTGATGACAAAAACTTTGTATTTTGGTGTTTTTGTGTGTCTGCGGGAGTGTTGCTCCTCTTTCTTTTTCTGTTGGACAACTGGCATCTGAGTCTGGTTGCTACAGACGAGAATTTTAGCAACTTATCAGGCACTTCAGCATTTTTTGTTGTTGATTTAATTGTGGTATTTGGCATTAAATTCAATGACATTTGTGGGGGGGGGGGAAGATCATATGAAGGCTAAGTCAAAGTTTTCAAAGTAAAATGCATAAAAGTTTGATAAGTTTTTTTTTTTCAAAATTGAATTTTAAATCTTTACATAACATTACTTTTGGAAAAAAAGATAATTCAAAACTTAATGAGGTCACATTTTGTTACTCATAATATTTATTTATGTAATTATTTATTATATCCACATGTGTTTACTGTGAAGCTACTGGTTTGTTTTTAAAAGCTGTGCAACTCATTTGCAACAATACATTTGAATCAGTCACACTTGTGCATGCACTAAACCTGGTGCTGTGTGAAAACTATGCCAGATAAAAGAGAGGTAAGGGGGCTGCAGGGTGAGAAAAACTCATTTTGGTTCTTCTTTGTTTCAGTGTTTTATTATTATTTTTTTCTGCTGCCCTTTCAAGCTCATAGAGGCCTGGTGGGGGCTGAAGTGTGTGAGTCTGGAGTGCAGGGCGCACAGGGCACTGTGTAGGCCGAAGCTCAGCATCTGCCAGCCTATACCCTCCGTGGTTTGTTCCCTTTCCAGCACATTCTTACGTAATTATCTGTGATAAACTCCTCTGCAGTCAAGCCACAAATCCACATGTCAGAGGCCTGGCTTACTGAACAACTCTGAAAAAGCAACGTGCACGTAGGACCTTGAAGATGCACGAGTAAACACGCTCACACACAATTGTTGAGATGAACAAATGTGCCTTCTCACCCACCTACTCACACATGGATTCAAACAAACAAAACTTTTGGCTGCAGTTGCAAGTGGGTTTTGTATTCCGGAGCCAAAGGATAGAGGATATAATCCCGGTTTCCAGACTGACTCTCAGCAGTGTTCAGCAGACTTCAGTGGTTCTTGTTGTGCCCAGCATTTACACCTCTCAGTTCTAAGTTCCACTAAGGTCCTTAAAGTCCCCATGACAAAGAACCTGCTGATACAGTTTGCCTTTTTTTTCTTGCTACATGAAGCCTCTACTTTCTGACTGTGAACAACTCAACTTACTCAAAGCTCATCAGACACAAGTTAGGTCCAGTTTAGCTATGTGACCATTTCCCCACTTTTTTCCTTCCCCTTTGCTTACCTTTGGGAATGTTGTCCTTTATAATTAGTCATCCGTGCATGTACATTGTTGAGATGATCATATTTTGTACCATATTTTGCTACAAATTGGGCCACAAAAAATGAATAACAATGGCCTGGTTTTCAGTTCAAAGAAATGATAACCATATTATTCTCTTGCCATATTTTTTTTTACAAGGGTTCTTGGATCTTCGTTTTGCTGTGTATTATCTTGTCTGATGCCAGCAGAACAGGGGCAGGGGATGACAATTGAGCAGTGTACTGTGGAAGATCGAAGGCTGTGCCAGCAGGATAAGAGAAAGTGAAAAACAGAAGAGGGTGGGTGGGTGGGGGGGGGGGGGGAGTTCATTAGCATAACTAGCAGGATGCCCAGAACCTTTCTGGAGTGGCATGTTTACGGCACCACGCTTGGCAAGAACACACTCATCTTTAGGGTTTATTAGGGAGACAAGGAGAGGCACAAGCAGGATTTGGATCATCACAGATTTGTACGTAAACGTACGTGTTAAAGTAAGCTCCTGCCTTTATTTAAGTTTGGCTGTTTTGTGTGTCTGTGTGGGGTCTGGGAGGTGGTGCGCGTGGTTTCAGTGGCTGTGTGGCAGCATCGAGCCCAACTACTTTTACATGTTTGTATTCGGGCTTAAGTGCCCTTTAAAAGCAATGAAATAGAAAGTGCATTCATAAGCCAATCCTCAGGAATGATCCCATTTCAGAAGAGCAAAGAATGGGGCTCTTTGTTGTGCTCTGGCTTCTTTCATCTCTCTGAGGTCATTTTCACAGAGCAAACAGGGAGACTCATTATCAACCTGCACCTGAGAGGTCAGAACCTGAACTCTCCCCCCCTCCGTCTCTCTCTCTCTCTCTCTGAACCCACAGCAACTCCCCCCGCCGAGTCGTGCCGCCGCTCACTGCTACCCCTGGTCTGCACTTGGGTTTATTAGCGCAGAACATCTTTTCCAGTGACTGAGCTTGCCCTTATTGTCTACAGTGGTCAGGGTCAAGTCAAGGGCGCTCAGCCTAGATTGGAATCATTTGTCACATGGTCCCGGACTGGAGCTGATTTCAGCAGAGGCCATGGTGAGGTACACAGTGATTCCAACACCACCTCTGACACGAGGAACAGGGGAGGGCAGCCACCGGACTTCACAGATGGCCCCAGCATATTACACAGCCATTGCTTGCCAACAAAAATACCCACTTTTTTTAACCAACAAATTTGAAAGATTTGGGAATAGGAGATGGTATTCAGAACTTTAAGATGAAACATGACTTCTGGGTTTTAAGGATATAGACCACAAAAGTTTTACTGGATACTCTAACAATAACTGTGATTATACATAGTTTTTTCTCAAAGCAAAAACAAAAAAAAAGTATGTTAATTAAATAAAATGTGAAGAACAAACAAATAAAAAAAACATTATTTTTATGTACTGTTGTTCATTGTGGCAGCACAGAAGTCCCCCCACACCTCTCTTCATGGTCAGCAAGAGCTTGCATGAACAATGGATCGTGCTGAGGTAGCATGTGGAAAATTACTTTAATACACCATATAGAATGGCTTATTGCTTTGGTCAATAGCAGTGCAGTGAAGATGGTGTATCCTGCCGCTTGGGAAGGTTAGACCTGTCAAAGGGCCACAGTGACTGATACCCAGACCCTGCTTATGAGCTCTGTAATGGCCATGCATGTATGTGTATGTGTGCTGCTGCTGGAGGTCTGACTGACAAGCAAGGTTATAAAGGTTACATATGGCATGCACCTTGCTATTAAGTCTTAGATTAGCCCATCTTTTTTCTTACTTTTATATTTAAGGCTATTTCAAACAGGGCACACCGTCGTGGCAGCACTAAAAGAGCTTTGCCTTCATATATAGATATAAATAAGTAACACAAATTACCAGAGCCCTAAAGCAAATAAATTTTCAGCAATCTACCGAATAAAAATGTGGAAATACAGGGAAAACAAGTGGAAATGAGAGATTGAACATCAGGCAATTTCAGCTTGTTTTTCCTCAGAGAGGGCAAGTGTGGAGGTGAAGGTCATAGAGACTAAGCACACAGCTCATAAACAGCACAGCTGGAGGAATCATTGAAATATAGCCCTTTGTTTTCTCGGGGCTGTAATTGGCCCTGGAGCCGTCCACCTCTTCCTGCTCTCTCTGTTGCTCTCCTGTCTCTCTTTTTTGTCTGCACGTGTTTTGCGCCCGCGTAGTGCAGTTTGGAGACCCATTCTGCAAAGGCTAATGACTTTGGGGTGAAAGGGCACACCTGCGGTCACAGAGCCAATGCACATTACAATAAATACAGAAAAACACAAACACACACACACACACACACACACACACACACACACACA
>NW_013952494.1:104333-109178 GCF_001266775.1 Austrofundulus limnaeus
CACACACACACACACACACACACACGCACGCACGCATGCACGCACACACACACACACACACAGACAAACTGGGAAATAACAGTCATAGTGGCACACCCTCACCATCAATTTATTTTTGGTGCTCCTAAACTGATTTTTTCAGAGATGTGGCTACACTTCATTGTACATTTGCTTGGTTTTATTTTATTTTATTTTTTACTGTTACAACTGAACAGTTATGAATTTTTTTGTAGTGAAAGAGACTGAGGTTCATCAAAACCTTAATTTAATAGCAATATTTAATCAAGTCAGAGGTCAAGTGTACTTTCATAAAATCGCTCTACCTACACAAATAAAACATGTTATGTAAGGCAGATGCAGTACATCTTTTTTTAATCGTATATCCTATTTTTTTTCTTTTTGCCTATCTGTAATAACAGATAGGCTTTAGGTCCATATTTTATGTAATTAAACTCATGCATGCACAACATGCTTTTTTATGAACTTGGAACTTCTTTTAAGAGATTAGCTGTGGAAGACGACAGTCGCTCCTCCTGAATTGAGGCCTGAGATCTCTGAGCAGAAAAGAGAGAGAAAAAAAAACAGTATCAGATCCAGCCTGAGATAGCGGGGCTTTGTCGTATAATTACCATGTTAACCCAGATGATTCTCTCTGATCTCTGCAAACATCAGGGCGCAGGTCCCGCCAGGCCGGCTTAGGCGCTGATCTGTCACACAGCACTGTGGGATGCTGGATCTATGTTAGCACGCTAGCGTTAGGACTTTTGGTGTGATTTGCACATGGTTTACTTTAAAGCTCTTGTGTGTTCTTGTGCACACAGTGTGTGCAGGCACTTGGATTTTCAGTCCATAGAAGTGCAAATTCTGAAAAGTAAATAACCATATAAAAGCTGGTGTAATTGTGAAATCTTTTTTTTCTTTTTTTTTCTTTTTACTCTTCTTACTTAGAAATTCCATTACACATTTCACTTACTTTCAAATACATTTTTCTTATCTTGAGAAGAATGTAAAATCTAAATGTTTAAAAATGTTTTGTTTAAATCACTTTTTTATCCATTTCTTTTATCTAAACCTTGTTCTATCCAAACCAAACAAAAAAGGCATATATGTGAGATCTGAGACTGTTTCCATCACTGAGTTTTATCCTGTGAATGTGAGAGGAGATTCTGTCTTTGGTTGCTTGCTTCCTAAGCTTTATTGATCTGTAGGCGTTTTCTTTTTCTCTCCTTCTCCATTCTCCAAAGTCACTAAGCTTGCATCAATTCATCTTAATCTGTTTGCTCCTTAAACCTGGAACAAGGCATGTCTTGTTCCTGGTTGTAGGAGTCTCTCGGCTGGCTTCCCTCACATCCTTCCCAGCCTGGCTTCTCCTGGGTGGCAACAAGAGGCTTTTCATATCGAATCAAGTGTTATTGAGTTCCCCCACACACCTCTTTTATTCCCCCCCTCTTCTTCATTCTTTCCATCTTTTTTCTTCTTCTCTCGTCTATCCACTTTTAACAAAGCATTCCTTTAATGACTGTGGGATTACGGGCCAACCTTTTGCAGCCAGTTTGTGGACAAGCCTGTAATCTGACCTCATTACATCCCCTGTGACAAGCTCTTGGGTCACCACAGAGTGGCTACACCTTATCCTTTGAGAACTCAAGCTGCACACAAGCCTCGTCACCCTGAGATGACTCTCAGTCATCCAAGTCGGGCATCAAGCCAGGCTACCCTTTCCTCACCACCATACCTGTCCAGCTAAGCGTAAGATCCTATGATCCTGTTTCCTTCCCTTTGCTCCTTCTCCATTACACCCCGACCAAGATGAATGGTCGTTTGTAGGAGCAGATGAAAACACAATTGTGCGGGTCCAGGCGCAGTGGTGTCACTGATAAATGTGGAAGGGACATGTTGTTCCACAGGCTCCTAATTTTCTGACATGGGTAGAATGAGCCTCTCCTGGATTACTCTACAACCACACGCACATTTGGACACACAATCTGTGCTTTGTCTCCTCATGGTCAGACCTCTTTATTTTGCTAGATGAACACAAGTTGCACGAATTTGGTAGCAGCGATAGCTTTTGCATTTTGATATACACGATATGTAAATTGTAATATTATTCTTAAAATAGTGACAAAACAATTGAAATGTAGGGAAGAAGTATTATGTTACATAAGCAAATAACAAATGTTTGAAATGATGCAAATCTAAAAATAATTGTTATTATTTACCTGCTTATATTTATATTATAAATCAAATACTGGAGTGATGTCTCTGAATCAATAATTTATTCTTCTAATCTTCCTTTGGTCCATTTCTGCATTTCTTTTATTTTTATTGTTTTGGCAGCCCTTATACCCTGTAGTTCATGTAGTGCTTGTTCAGAGTCCCCCTCCAGTTCTTTTATTTTCTACCAATATCTATTCCTATCTCCAACCTGTCTCTCCCCCTGCATGTGTTTCCTTATCCCACCAGATTTTGAGGGGCAGGTGTTGACAGCAACTTGGTCTGTTATCAAGCCTGCCCTGCAGCTTTGCAATGCGGTTGCTCTGTGCTGAAGAGGACAAGGGAGGCCAAAGTAGGTCCATTACATCAGCCCCATCAAGACTGATTGGGCTCAGGACGGGGCTCCGTGCATGCTCATGAGTGGGCTGGCCTGGCCTAGTCCATATGCCTTTAATATAGGAACAGATGTGAAGCACAGACCCTGAGCTCTCACACCCCATATTCCCTCCTTCTGCACTCCATGCTGCCTGAAGCCAGCCATGTTGCCCTGGGCTTTGCTTAGCGGGCCGCTACTGAAAACTGCTTTAATGGGGAATTGCCTGGCACACTGATAGGTCTGGGTGGAAATTATTATTTACTTTAAATGGTTTCCTTTCAGAAGTGCTGTGTTTCATTCTCAGAAAAATACATAATAACACGGGAGGTTGGCAGACTTTAATGTGAGGTGATGACAAGCAATACTAAACTTTGCGATTTGGTACACCATCTCCATAAAACTTAATAAACCAAAACAGGTAGAGCAATACACTCCAGTTGATATTTCAACACTTAATGCTGCTTGTTTAAATGTATTCAAAACCATCATAATGGTATGCGCCTGTTCAAAAGACACATTTAACTTTTCTCAGCTGCTATCTCCTAAAAGCATGTAAGATTGTGTGATGGGGACCAGGTGGGCAATGCTCCACTCTGTGAGGCAATTTGTTGGATCTGAACCAGTGGTAACTAGTGGAAGGGTCCGTGCCAAACTTAAGTAATGAAAAAAAGCCATAATCAGAGTACAGAAATGGGGATTAGTTGAACAAGGTCAAAACAAGGTTTGCCATTGGGTTGTGGTAGACCCCCTGCTGTAAATAAATAGATGATCCTCCCAGTTCTTTAGTGTGGTCAAGACAAGATATCGCTGCTTGTATGGGATGAAGCAGTATGCTCGAAAGTGATACTGCGAATTATAAGACATATAGAAATGTTAGGGTGGACACATTTTAACACACTGAGGCATGATTGAAAAAAAATGAATAAAAAAGGAGGGATATAGCAGGGGATAGTGATGTTGATAGAGGAGCAATAAACAGGAAGCAGCAGGGGTTGACTCACATCTCCTCCATAGTGTCCCTGTTCTGTTAGATGTGCCAGAGCAGCACAGATACAACCAATCAGAGCCTGAGGTCTCTGGCAGCTATTTCCTGGAGAGGGATTACCGACCCCTCCTATTGGGCGGGACAAGGCCTCCTGGTCTGAATTCATCAGCGACATGGCCTACGAGATGTAGGAAGCAGGTTAATAGACACTCATCAGACATCTGCCGCTGGGTTACCGTCCAATAATCTTCTCCCTAGAACTGCTGCCAGCAATTGATGACCACATTTTTCCCCTAAACCCTTCAACTGCCCTCCCTCCCGTTCACTCCTCCCGTTCTCCCTCCTC
The DNA here is from genome assembly GCF_001266775.1 of Austrofundulus limnaeus. Classification (NCBI taxonomy): domain Eukaryota; kingdom Metazoa; phylum Chordata; class Actinopteri; order Cyprinodontiformes; family Rivulidae; genus Austrofundulus; species Austrofundulus limnaeus. Next base: position 108,255 of record NW_013952494.1, read on the forward strand.
AGCTCTCTGTTCCTCCCCACTTCGCACACAGAAAATTGTTCTCACGCAGGTTTGTGGTTGGGTAAATGTGCACAGACTTTTCACATTTTTACACATTTTCGAACACTAACCCAACTCGATGTCTCACCCTTTACACTTTTGGATATGGACAGTATTTTTTTTTAATTAATTATTTTTTTTCTGATTAAAAGGGCACTTCTGTTGAAGTCTGGTGACATGTTTTGGAGCAGAGTGGTGTCTCAGTGTGACAAAAGGTGTGATGAAACACAAGAGCCAAGAGTAATTCTCCTTTCTAAGAATCATATCTCTGTCCTCCTGGTTTCAATACATTTCAAGTTTACATCATTGATGAAGAATGAGAATTACTGTTTTTATTTATTTATTTTTTATCTTGATGTAATATTTGTGCATTGTTTCCATACTTTTTTCTTGTCACATTATACATCTGTAAAAGTCTTTTTACACAGCTTAAGTTATCCCTATAGCCCTTATTATTGATATTTTTCTATCAACTATTTTCTACTTTTGATGTTAGTGTTACTCTCCTTGGGATATCTATTGGTTCTCCTAATGATCAAAGCAATATAATTTCAGCGAAACTCATGTGAATCCTCTATTATTGACTGTTTTCTCAGCCAGGTTAAAAGGGCAAGTAGAGAGTGAGGGTCCCCCTCTGCCAAGTTATTTATGACATTTTTTTTCTCTCCAAAAGTTATTTTTCTTTCTGTGATTGCAGAGAGGTGTGTTAAACCTGACACGAAGGGAGATTACTCAGCTGGCCGTCAAAGCGCACATGGTCAATTTGCCATGATGAGAGGAACTGGATCACACAACCCCTGGAATCCCTCAGTGGAATCCCAGGGGGGAAACATACTCGGGCACACACACACACACACACACACACACACACACACACACACACAC
>NW_013952494.1:109188-139342 GCF_001266775.1 Austrofundulus limnaeus
ACACACACACACACACACACACACACACACACACACACACACACACACACACTGTCAGAGCAATGTGGTAGTCATTTTGAGCGCCAAAATCAAATGGAGGTTGAATTGTTTCCACATTTCTTAAAATAACATTGTAAGAAGATTGGAGGGCCAGGGAAATCAAACGTGTTCTGTTTGGTGAAATTTCAATGGGAGAAGAAATAATAGGGTCACAGGATTAAAGGTGAGATGTGTGTAGGAGTAGTTCATGGGTTCAGCTGTAGGCCACAGCCACTTGTTCCTAATGTTTACACACACACTCATAATGTGCTGCTGTGCAGCCTGTTACAGATGCCCTATTGCCAGTATTTGCAGCAAATAGTGCAATTGGATCTAATAACTTCGGGAATTACTTGGAAGAGGCATTGCCAAGTGAAATCTGCAGCGTGGCAGTCATTAGGTAATGCATTTTTTTTATAAACATAATTTGAAAATGCTCTAATTGAATGCCATTATAAATAATAACAGATGAATGGTCATCAGTAGGGTAGTTATTCATAAGTTTAGATTCTTTTTTTGTGCTAGGTGTCTGTGATGAACGGGGGGCGTGTTGAACACAGCCTGGTAATCGTGGTGGTTTCAGAGAGAGTTTGGGATTTGTAGAACGGACAGGGAGGCGTTTCCGCTGTTCACACTTGAGCTCTGCCCAGCCATGCTGAACATCCAAGCGTTCATTCTTTCTCTCGGTCATCATCTTGTCTATCCTGAATGCTCACTGTTATTAATACTGAGCCGATAAAGTTCACGTTGGTGTTTGCAGATTGTTGGTACGATTCACCAAAAACATAAAGTAAAAAAGAAAAATAACTTTGTGATTTTGGTTTAGAATGACAGCCATGAATTACAAATAGGGGTTGTACTGCATTTCACTCAGTCAAATTTATGCTGAATATGCTAAACTCATTTACAGATCGTCTTGCGTGTTTTTGCAATAAAATTGCGGCACTGAAAATAATTTGCAAAGTTTAGAAATTATTTTCTTTTGCACAGCTGAAACAAACATGTTTGCTGTTAATCCTGCCTGAGCGTAAGTCTTTGTGTCACGATGGTTCTTTCTCTGATCGACGGAAACAACATTTCCTCAGTCAGCAGTCAGCACTTCTTTACACAGGAGCTTGCTGCTGCAGAAAACTGCAAGCAAAGAGATTTTGAGTTTCACAGCCAACATAGCCAAGGTTCTAGTTACTGTACATTCTGTGTTGAGATGGCCTCTGCTTTGGCCACATGTTTCCCCCACACTCTTAGCTCTTGATGCCAAGAACTGTCTGACTTCTGACATCTTTAAATATTTTGCAATCCTGCATTTATTTGATATAACTTGTTTTTTCCTGAATGTTTTTTATTCTGCTGTCTCTTTCTTCCATTTGCATTTCCCAAACACACAAACAAAAAAAAGAAGAATGCAAGTTTTCCTGCTGAAATCATCTGATCCCTTTCATGCTGTAATCAGCTTCCACTGTAAGCCATCGCTGACTAGGAGCAGAATGAACTTTCTCAGGTTATGCCTGAGAGAACAGTAACACAAATCCAGTTGTACTTCACAAAACAACCTGCTTGACCGGACATATAGGACAATAAAAGATCTATTATGCAGATCAAAGATCTATTATAACATGTGTCGTACATGTTGAGCGTTCTTTATTATGTTTGTCAGTGCGGTTCTGGACAAGGCTGAAGTGAATGCAGGGTGTGTCCCGTCTGAGTCCCGAGAGGTTCCAGGGTGATCCAGAATGGCCGATGGGCGTTTCTCGTCGTTCACACTTGATCTCTGCCCAGCCATGCTGAACCCCTGAGCCTTCCTCTTTTCTCAGGATCATCATCTCCATCTCCATCCACAGCCGCGGAGTAATGGAGTGGGGAACATTAGGGTCACAGTGGCTAATACGGGGCTAATGGTGATCAAATAGATGTCCAGCCCACCTCCACTTATTAGGCATGCAAACAAATGGAAGACTGTTAAAGGACAATGGGCGAGCATCAGCGCTTTTACTACCATGTGAGCTTTGTAATTTTTCAGCTTTTCAACATGTTTTTAGCACTTGCTGCCAAATTTTACGTTGTAACATCTCATTGTATCTTCATTTAATCAGAATGCTTTCATTTAATTAATGTTTCCATTGTCATCCTTTAAGATATGTTTTGTTTTCATGACAGTTTAGGCTGTATTACTGATTTTATTATTATTATTATTATTATTATTATTATTATTTGCACTCAGTTATTTACAGTTTTATTTTTGTTGTTTTTATACAATATGAAAACAAGTTACATTTGATATACTTATAATCTTATCTCTGGCTTTCCTCACTTCTTGGAACCTCCTTTCCTAACTTATTCCAGCCTGTCTGTATTTCTTCCTGGCTAGTAACTTTGAAAGGAAGGCCATTATTCCAGATAGAGGTGTTAGGCGTGCTGGGCTGACCTGTATTGATCGTCTGCAAGAGGATGCTGAGCGGGGGAGAAGGACTATTTGCTTTAAAGTTCAATGGCTCTCCATTGCTGTTAGTGTAGCGTCCACGGGAGCAATCGATATCTGGACAGGGACCTGTGTCAGGAGACACACTCCCCATTTAGAAACATCATAATACTGTGCTGATGCTGTTACCCTACGGCCAGAGCCAGTGTTTAGATTTTTTTTCTTTTTCTTTTACTTTTTCTGTTGCCTTCTCCCTTGTGATTTGGTTGTCATGTGCCCCTTTGCACCTTTACAAGCTGCTTTATTTATTTCATACTGTAGGCTGGATTTTAGCATGGCAGGCTGGAATCTGCGCGAATGGTAATTAGAGATGATACGCGTGGCTGGAAGGGAAAGATAGAGAGAAAACACCAAGCAGAATAAAAGGCAAACAGTCATTTGCAGCAAAGGTAGGTGTCACAAGGTAACTGATTATGTAAAGAACACAGCAAAGGTGTTCAGTGGTGTGTGTGCTTGTGTGCACATTTCTGCTTCTGTTTTCTTTTTTTTTTTCCCTCAGAAATATATAATGAAATGTGCTCATTGCATTTCTTGGCTTTGGTTCAAGTGCTGTAGGGAAAAAAGAAAAAGGGCGCAATTGTTTCTAGTTCAAGGTGTGTAATGCACAGAGGCGTACATACATAATGGCGTATTGTCAAGGGGTTAGTGTGAGGATATTAATGCCTTGGTTTGTCCATGCTTTTTGGTGCAATGTTGCTCCCTGAAGGGAACAGTACGAGCTGGCTGCTCTAACTACTCTACCCCTCCACACCCACTTCCCCCTCCAAGGCCCAGACTAGAGGTCACTCTGTTTAGCACAAGGCAAAGCCCATTTTTTGCCACGATGCACCAGATCTTCTCCTCTCCAGCTCTTTCCTGGTGAACGTAAATGCTCCGCCTTCCCTCATTGTGTCCCGAGTGCTCCCCCTCTTTTTAAACCCCCTTTTTCTGTATCTCTGCTCATCCCTGTGTGTAATCCCTCTCTCCCCCCATATGCATATGCATAGTTGCTCTATGGTTGTGCATACATTAGCATCCCCACTCCCCCCCCCCATCATTTGCCACCACGCACCCCCCTTCTACCAGCATTTCGAACCTCTGCCAATACCCCTCCCCATATGTAGCCTCCCAATGAACCTGTTTATGTTTGAACATTTTCACTTGGCATTTTAGCTCATCCCATTGATTTTTCTGCATCTTTTTTTTGTTCTGTGTTGCAAGGCAGTTCCTTAAAGAGGGAGGAAATCGACCATCTAAATTTTTGTCTAAGAGTTTGCGGTTGTGCAAAAACCTGAAACGGAAATTAAGACAGTAGGCTAAAAGGAAGCGGCTGCGCCTCTCTGATGGAGAAAAGACTGGAGGGAAGATATAGCTGGGCGAAGGCTACTGCAGCAGTCTGCAGAGAGGAGATCAAAAAAAAACCCTTGCATTTTATTTTCACTCCACAAGAGGGTGATGCTGGACAATCCATCTTAGATCTTTAAAGGCTGTGAGAGAAAGAAAATCAAAACGAAATCCATGTATATAAAGTTTTCAACTTATAGTAAAGTTGGAGTTCGCAAAACCCAACAGATTTTTTTTCTCTTGCACTTCTCTAACTACTACCATTATTCACATGACAGTAATTACATGCTAATCTGTCAGTGACATCAAGCAAAATTGGCTTCACTGTTCCCCTTGTATTGTCAAAATCCCATCATTTTTCCTGAACAAAAAAAAAGTGTTTCAGAGATAAGTCTGAATGGAGAAGGGTCTTGACCGACACAAGGAAGAAATGTGAAATAATGAATCTAAATGAATATCTATTAAACTGATGATTTATGCCTGATTGGGGGAAGTGAGTGACAGTGTCCAGACTATCACCTGCCATTTTGTTCGTTATTAAACCAGAGACAGGATATTCTTCTCTAGTTTTCATCCCCATGTCTTTTCAGGTCTGTCAATACGATTAGAGTTCCATCCTAAATTGGAGCATTAGGATATTCTGCTGACAACATTTGCACTACAGTCCCCAACCGCGAGGCCCACCATGACAATAGCCCCAGGGCACCCAGGAGGACTCATGTACCATCTCCTCCTTTATGCTTGGATGCATTATTCATACAAATAGTCACTGTAAATCAATTGAGCGTGAGCTTTATTACAATTGAGGTATTTTACAGTAAATTTCTCATTACTGCCATATGCTCCAAGGTTTTTGAACTCAAAAGGGGAGGGGGAGGGCATCACAAACACTGTACAACAAAGCTTATCTTCACAATGCGCTGTGTTATAATCCACTTGTTAAAATGTGTTGTTTAAACAATGGTAATTACTGATCTTTTTGCGCCACATTCAACTCCCATTAAGAACCTGCATGTTCTTTCCTTTACTGTTTCTTGCACTCCAGTTGTATGTTGCTGTGCTGTCTGTAGTCGTGTCTGTTGTCATGGTGTTCACTGCTCGTGCCAGATGTCATAGTTAACTTTGAGACTCACGCTAGAGGCTATTTTGTTGTCTGTGATTTAGATGAAACAGAGACATGCTAAAATGTTTGACTAGCCTCACAAAGCTTCCCACCTCTGCATTATTTTTTTTTCATATTTTTTAAGAGAGTATGGGAATTTTACCTTGAGGGTACACCTCCTTTTTTTTTTCTTCTTTCTCTGTTGAGTATAAGCGGCACCAGAAGCGCTGTTTGAAATCAACACGAGCATGTAGTTATCAGAAAAGAAAAGAAAAGAAAAAAAAATCTGAGAGAGGCTGTGATAAAAATGCATCTGTGTCATTAGCAAAACAATGTCAGCTGGTGCAATTATTACAAAATAATGTCTTTATTTTCATTAATGTGTGCACTAAGTTTAACTTGACATGTTTATATCTGCAATTTCATTTACATTGCACACTAATAAGCAACTTTTTATTTTCTAAAATCTGATATGTTTCACAACATACTATGATGACATCTCGGTAATTTTTTTGTCAAATCTTGATGTAAAAGAAAAAAATAAACAAGTTTAAATAATTTTTTTTTTCACAAGGCACTACAAATTTCACAAACTCAAATAAAAAATCCAAATATGTGCATTTGTAAAGAAATTTGCTATGTTTATGTATTGATATAAAAGGCACAGAAGCAAAATTGATTACATGGTTGCATATATGTTTAATAATAAAAAAGTAGAAAACAAACTAAAAGAAAACAATATTAGACTAATTGTTGAAAATCAGATTAATTATGTTGATTATTCCTTGAATATGTAGATTGTGTAGATTCTTTACAGAGTGGGGCTCCAGTGAATGAATTAGACTGTAACATTTTACATTCAGGCAATAATTCATCAACTAACTTTTATTGGTTTAATTTATGGGAAAGCAATTTTCACTACCAGCATTGTGGTAAACATCGTTAATCAAAATACATTATTATAATGAAGCTGTTTTAAAATGTTTATTAAAGGAAATAAAAAGGGGGTTACCCTTGCTTTGTGCATCTTTTCGCTGTCATGATAATTAATAGCTAAACTGAAGGTTTCCTTTGCCAGTGCAGATGAGGAGATAGTGCCAGAGCAAGAAGAATAGTTGGACTATAAATTAGTGATGAACAGTCTCTAATATTACAGAGGTTGTACCGTACTAATGTGCCCTGTTGTGTGCTGCACAATGCTGGAGACGACAGCCAATTAAATCCAATGATGTTAATGGCCAAACGAATTGGCTGATGCTCATTGGACGGTAAGTATTTTAGCTTTTTTTTTTTTGACGGATAGCATTGTAAAGGAGAGATTCTGTTCATGTGCATGTGAGTGTGCAGTACAGAAATGCTTCAGGATAAAGTTCTGATTCTGAACTGTTTTGGAGAGGAAAACAAAAAATAATGTTTTACTCCAGGCCTCCTGGGTGTTTACATATTTCATTTAAATTTAACAAAATAATTTAAATGGCACAGATATCCATTCTGATTTGTCAACATATTTTCTTCCTATTGCCTAAATCTATGAATCAAATCTGTAGTTATTGGAATGAAACTCTCTCACGCTGCATGGAGAACCCTCACACAGATCAACCTGTGTCCTCTTCCTCCGGCAGCAGCGATAAGGAATCACTCACCGCTGCCACCGTCTTGAGTGCCATTTGTTAATGAAGGCCGAAGTGCCAGATGATAAATATAGTTGAAGAGAAACGGCAAATGTAAGTGATGTAATTTAGGAGCATTACATTTAAATTTATAGGGGTATTTAGAGAGGACAGAAGGGCAATGACTCTGAGCAAATTAGGGTAAGAGTGAGTAATCAGAGAAAGATGCCATTTTTAGTATGTTTTCACAGACTGGGGAGTGTAATCTACTAGCATGCTCAAGGTTTTTGGTGTATGTCACAAACAGTTGAGGCTTTTATTATTCAGCGTGTCTATCTTTTTGTTTTCTGTAGAATTCATGCATTCATGAACGAGAATGAATCCTCAATACCTGCAAAAACACTGTTTAGACATACAAACCAATAAATTGTCCGAAAAAAAAAATGTGTTTAATAAACATTCATTGATTTGATAAAGACAGTCTAGGGAAGACTCATTCACCAAGTACAATTGTTGCATAAGAGAAGAAGAGCTGTGTAGAACAGAGTTGTCGGCTTGCATGGCTCACTCCTAATTTATGTTCAGTTTTGTTACAGCGACTCCCCTCATATTGTGCAGTCAGCTATTCAGAAGAGTCCTTCAGTATTTCTTAAATGTTGGCAGAATGAGTCACGCAGAACACACGCACACACAAAAAAAAGAAAAAAAAAACCTGCAATACCTCCAGCTGGTGACACAATTTGGATTGCAGAAGACGAACATTGTTTTCAATTCCTTTCTTGGCCCTGATGCATTTAGTAAATACAGTGCCTGGTTGGTAAGAGGGATGTTGACAGAAAATCAAAAGCAATGTAGCGGCAGCATCCCATAATGGAGACTTAGCTCTACTTTACACTCCTTGTACAAAGATCTACAATTTGAAAACAATCAATCCCTTCATAAGAGCTTGTTATTTTTTCCTATAATAAGAGCAGAGGCTTTTCATCATTCCTGCGTAGCACTGATTTTGTTTACACTTGAAATATAAGCATTTATGGCATAAGTGAGAGTTGGAGAAAAAAAAAGGCAAGGTTTATTTTTTTGAGAATCCCACTCTTGTCTTTCTTGCTTCCCCCCCCCCCACCTCTCAGTTGTACTTGTTTTGCTTTTCGCTAGTTGTCATTGAAGAGAAAACAAAAATGTTTATTATGTATGATCACTATGAAGGTAGCTCAGCAGGAGGGTAACATATATTTTCCACGCTCTTTGTTTAAAAAAGTAAAGTGGTTTGAGATTTACCAGAAAACAGTTTTGTTTCTACATAAACATGAATAAATTGTAAAAGTACTCCGCACTTTTGTAGTCTAGATGCTTACAGTTCTCATGCCCTACAACATTTTACATGCAAACTAAAACCGTCCAGAAAGCTCTGTGCAATTAGAAAGAATTATAACTAATTGCAGACCATTAACCTGCAGGGAATATTTTCTAACTTAAGACATGGGTATTAACGTGTGCAGTTAAGTTTAATGTTTGTATGTTTTTTTGAGTCTCTTCCGTCTATTATGCTCTGTCACAAATGGCCATTTAACCGCTTTTCCGCACCCTGACGCCTCGCCTGTTATTACTGTATTGTCTATTTTTCTGCTGTCTGTGTGTGAGGCTGGGTCCTTTAATGTGCAGAGAGCTTTTCCAAGGCTTTCCTACGGGCACTCTGGTTTGTGTTTACTGCTCAGTCAGAATGCCTCCTTTCCACAAGTTTGACATGCCTTTTTCTTGCTATGGTAAGCCCTTCTTTTAAATATATATTTCTGCTTTTGGCCTGGATGCTTTTTTTTATCTCTGTGGTTTAGAGCCTGTTGCCCCCAGGGCCAGATTTAAACGTGTGTGGGTCTTCAAGGATTTTCTGCAAAAAAAGCTTTTTGGATCGCAGCCGTACCACTATACAAGTGCGACCGAATTGTGTCATTTCAGGTTTTTGAGCCGTCGTTGGAACCAAAGGAAAGTCCAAAAGAGAAGCAAAAAACACGAGACAAAAGCTGATGAAAATGGACCAGATTGGATTATGTCAGACTTGGCATGTGTCTCGTTATGAGGGAAGTCTTCGTTCTGTCTTATCACACTCTGCCTTACAGCGAAATGAATTAAAAAAAAAAGAAAGAAGACAGAAAGAAAAGCACAGCTCTGCTCATTGGAAAACAACAGCAGCCAGATCCTAACTGGAAGAAAAAACTGGCATAAAGTGTAGGAGATTCCACATGATTTTCAGTCACAAAACAGGAAGTGAGAGGTGGAGAAAACTCTATTTTTTTATTGCATCTCTTAAAAAAAGGTTGAAATATTCATGACTTTCATGCCTCAAGTTTCTAAACATGAGGGTATAAAAAACACCTTTGATGAATTTATAACCCCTCAAAAAAAAAAAAAAGAACTTTCTTTGTGCTCATTGTCACTGACTTTGGTTTGCTAAAATTAACATGAGCTTACTGTTTTTACTCTTTTTTTAAATTTACAGACTGGAATTTTATTATTTTGTCAATTTAGATAAGTCAATAATCTAAAACACTGAGGAGAACTGTTCTTTTTTGTGGGGGGGATGCTGTTGAAACACAATATATGTAATGCAATATATATTATAGCCTTTTCACTCCTTTTTCACTGCCACTCCTAATTTAAAAAAACTTAACTTTCCTATCTCCAGATAAATCTCACCATTTGGTATCATTCAACAGGTAATCAAGGCTGATTCACTACTGAACTTTACCTAATTCTACAAATACAGACTATTTCTGATGTGCCTGCAAAAACCAACAAGTGTCACAGTTTGTATAGGTTAGGATCCAGAAATGAAAGCTGGCACATACAATTCATGTAAAATCTTAAGATTTACTAAACAAAACAAAATGTTGACGTGACAGCAAAACTACGAAGGAACAAAACTCAAGGAGTCAAGGAGAACTGAACATGACACAAAGAACTCATACAGCACCAAACTAGAAATGCATTGGCAGTTTGGATAAGGGCAAATGAAAAGAGTGGAGACGCCTGAGCTAAATGACAACATGGGAACAGGTGAGTGTAGGGCAGGAGCTAAAGAGCCAAATCTGATTAAGAAAGAAGTGGCAGAAAACTGAGAAGAAAATATGTATATAAATAAGCCTGAAACTGACAAAACACTAAAACGTCCAACAAAAAATAAAGCTATAAACAATGCACACAGAAAAGCTATCGAACAAATAAAAAACTAAAACCCTGTAGAATTTCTAACATTCAAAGTAAATGTATTTTGTAGCAAGAGCAGCTCATCCTTGTGACCAGTGTGCAAACATTACATTCATGTGATATACTAAAACCTAAAAAATATATTTGTGCTTTTATTTTTTTATATAATAGTCACACATTTGACATATATTAAACAGTTCAAATATCAATATGAAACTGTTTTGTGCTGAATAAGCAATTGCATGTTACTAATTCCTGTTCTTAAGAAAACAAGTTCTGCTCTCTGTGCCGTGTCTTATCTTCTCCTGTAGTGTGCTGTGACATGTCCTGAAGTCCTTGTTTAGCACCTCTCTTTGTGTGTCCAAGGTGTGAACTGATATCTAATGTCAGCTTGAGCCAGAAACACAATAACACAAGAGAAATAGTTGTGGTTCTTGCATAAACGATTCAGACTTGAGGCCTGGTTATGACAAAGCAAGAGGGCACAGTAAGGAGAGAAAATATGGGGGTGGGGGAGTAAGTAAGAAATGAAAGAGGTAGATAAAAACAGATGTGCAGAATGAGCAGTTGTTTCACACATTTTCCTTGAGAAACAGGTATTTTTGCAGGTATCAGACTGGTGGCTTAATAAGGTTTTCAGCCATTAATTAGTGTGTGATGCCATCAACTGTTGATGTGTTCTTTGCCAGGCAGAATGAAAAACACAAAACTAAACTTTTTTTTTTCTTTCACAGGGTTCAGCCTTATCACCACTTGTCAGTTAATTATGCATTGAAAGTGAGGGGCAAGAGTTCAGCGATGAAACACTTTGATTAAGCCCTTTGAACTCAACTGGGAAAGAAATCAGTTCTCTTAATCCTCGCTCCTTTTTAATCATCGCAGCCAGAGGACACAGACCTCTGTGTCCATCATCTCCAGGTCAGCCGCCGCGGCACCATTACTAATGCCATCGCCCCTGTTCTGTGAACTCCAGCACCTGTAGCCAAAACAAAAACGTAAATATGTCAAAAAAAAATAGGTTGCAGAGGAAAAAAAGAAAAAAAAATGGGAAGGAAAGTGTGAATGAGTCATCAGCCAAAGGTTCTCCAGCGGGGATGAAAAGAACATTTACATCTGGCCTCGATAGCCGCAGGTGAGGTAAACTTTTTGATATGTGATCTTTTTGATCATAGAAGTAATGTTTCTCTCATTAGCACAGGTCACACACTCAGGTTTGTCTATTTTCACTTTGTAGAGGTAGAATGTGAAATACCTGGCAGAGAAGATTAATACTAAATAGGAACTAAAAAATAAAATAAAAAAACAGTGAATTGCCAAAAGTAAATGTATATTTGTATGTGGTAGATCCTAATCCTATGGGGTTAAAGGTCATTGCTGATATATATAATAACATCTGGCACATCACAAATTGTCAGAAATCCATTTTGCTATTCCCAAACACCTTAACACTCAAACAGAAAGACTAAACATGCCCAAGTTTCTATCCCAGACAAATTTATTGCCACAGTTTAACAGCCGTGATTACTTAACACTTGTGCTATCAAAATGGAAGCTGCATAATTTAGAAGCTGCTCTGGATGCAGTTGGCCCGGCAACATCTAAATGTTTAAAAGTCAAGTGAAGGAAGGAGATGGTTAGACGTGAAGTTATGTCCTCCAAGGGAACTTTACAAAGATCCTCTCGCAGATTTATAGCCACTTACCTCAGAGCCAGAGTCGACATTCATAAACATGCCTTCAAACAAAGCCGCCCCATCTAATAGCCACGCTTGTAAATAAATACAGATATGTCTCTTTTACAGACAGCACCAATCTAAAATATTACTGCCGGCATAATTTTACCGCACGCATTAATATTTTACGGCGCATTGTGCTTTACAGCGTCGAAGCTTAAACTTTCACAGCCGACCCCAAAGATTTTATTCTATTATTATTAGCCAAGATTCATCGCAGGTGTTTTGAATGATTGCCTTTTTTGTGTTCTTTACTTCTCAGTTCATATTTTAAAGAAATGAAAAGAGACAACATCGTGATACTTTGTTTCACACACAATGTTTTGTAAAAAATTGAGTGTCGGTTTTCCTACTTTTGCAATATTATTTTCTTAAATGTTACTGAAATGAAAATCTGTTTTCTGCCCTTCTATTAAATATATAATAAGTCAATATAAGTGCACTAGGAAACACTTCCTGATCAGTTTTTCTTTGTTTTTTTCTGCAAGGTGCCTATTTTTTCAGTATGGCATTTGCGTAACTCTTTCCTGTACAAGACTTTGTTGTAAAACACTGTAACTATGTTAAATCTGTACAGAACTGTTTCATTTTTCCTCCAAACAAGTGGCACCCAACCTGTGCATTATCTGCCTCATTATGGTGGAAATAAACTCAAAACATCTGCATGCATGTATTTACATCTTTCCTTGTGTTTATTGCCTGTGTGGTGATTTAAGTGGGTTAAGTGCCAAAACAAGTCTAATGAGCTGCTGCGATAATTATCAGCCATTTTGCTACTACTGAAATGAATTGCGGCTTTATATTAGAGTTAATGCCGCTGCCCACGATCACTGTTTTATAGTTACTAAAATCTTTGACACACACACAAAGAATGCTACAAATAATTTGGATTTTTTTTCTTTGTGCATGTCAGTGTTTTATTGTCTCTCTATTAACCATATTTATGAGCTTTGACTGCCTTCCACAGATGGAGGTCATTGATCAGCTTCCTCTGTTTCTTTTTTTTTCTTTTTTTAGCCTACACAGAGTATGCAAAGTCGTCAAAGTCAAAACTAATAGAAAGTTTCTTCTTCATAAAAAAATAAAATCAAAAATGTTTTATTTGTTCTATCTTGAGCGACACATTCTAATGTTCTAATTTCAAAATAAAAGCAAATCTATATTATCTACCTCAAGAGTGATGATCTGGTGTTTTTCTTCTTTAGATTTCATCAGCACTCTATTTTAAATTGACTATCAAGATTCTTCCTCTCGTGCTTTTTTCACACTTCACTTCATGAATTCGAAGCACTTTTTTGTGAATTTCATGTCTTATCCAGGTGAGTTTGTACTGATCCCCAGACCCTTTGCTCATGTAAGGAATCTCTGAGGCTATTGGGCTCTCTTGGGCCTCTGTTTCACACACCAAATTGATGTCTCCGGCTGGAAATGACACTTTCAGCAGGATTTGCCATTCTAAACCACCTCAAACCCATGTGATCTCACCCATTCACTCCCAGAGGGATTGTCGTGAAATGCGCCATACAGTTTCAAAAGCCGATGACATAGAATGCTTCTATGAAAGGTTGATACATATCCTATCGGGGTGGGGTGTGGGGGGGATTTTCTAAAATGCTGGCAGAGTAGTACAGTTTCCTCCATTCAGAACAAAGACTGACAACCTCATTAATACACGGGCATGGCCCTGGGTAACGTTATGCAGATAAGAGCGAGCGAGACTAAAATAAATCAATAACATCATGAATTTTCATATGTTTTCATACATTTGCTTCATCTTGTTAATATGTCTCTGTCTGTGCGTACAAATTCGGAAGATTAACATGTGACATTCAGAGCTTGACATCATCTTTTTTTTGCTCTTATACACTCCATGTAAAGGAGGAGCACAGTGACCATGTTGCTCTGCTTAAGGACCAGTTATGCTATAATTCAACACTAAAGTAGAAGCAGAAGGGAAAAAGGTGTGACCAAGAATCCGTCCCTTGACTTATTTTCATCCTCATGTCTCTTTGGGGCTGCACATTTCTTCTATGGGGCTTTACACACTGGCATAATGGATAAGGGCAAGGTGTGAAAGGAGCACCTTAAGGCTCCCTCATTCAGTTCTCGCAATCTCTCCTGCACACACTCTTGAGCTGTGAAGGCCCTCTTTCTTTACCCAGCTAGCATGGGAGCCCTGTAATAGGCTCTAATTGATAGGGAGGTGTTGAGGTCTTTCTCTATGGGTTGACGGGATGAGGGTAAGTGAGAGAAAAGGGGTAGTGAGGGAGAGGATTACGTGCGGACATGTGGGAGGGGGCTGAAGGAGGAGAGGCTGTGGATCGGCCTGGACCCCGTTCGTAATGAGTCATTAATTTCCTTGCAGTTTTGTGGCGGTTGGCTCATTACTGGCCCGCAGAGGAGCAGGAACAAAGCTCCGGGTAGGTAGGAGGTGAGCTTAAATAGTTGGGCCTCTACACTTCACAACAAAAGGACGGAGGGAACGTTGAATGGCACTTGGAACAGATGCAGTAAAAAGTGGCAGATGCAAATTGCAGGCGAGCAAAGTCTCTCTTCGAGCACTTTCCTGTTCTTCTTTTGCCACACCGCAGCCTGAGAGTCTAATTAGTCAGTGAGGTGTTTCACTTCTGATAGGCCTGTGTTTCGTTATTATTATGAAGAGCATTCACGGATATGGGAGGAAACCCACATGTTTCAGTCTCATGTGGAATCTTCTCACTGTATAGTTAAACAGTTGAACTGATTTCATTTACTGTTGTACCCTGAAGAGTTTAAAACATGCGCACAGTTTTTGAGCTTTGAAACAGTGTCATACAGGTTTTTAGAATGCAACAAGAGTAAGAAGATGATGCCTGCAGGTTATTAATTATGTTTTTAATTATGTGTTTATACTCTCCTCCCTATAGGCATAATGATTGTGGACAAATCAGCTGTGGTTCTAATGAAGCCATGGCAGCCCTTTGTCATGTGGAGTTATTGCAACCTGGGTTAAAGATGGATTAAAGTACAGTATAAAACAGTATGGACAGGTGTACGGTGAGTTGTTATGCAGAAAAAAAATGAATTAACAACTTTTGTTATGAGTTGTGAAAAGGCCAAAATACAGTCACAAAAAAGGAAAAGTTCAGGGACCCAGTAAATCTTTAAAATGCAATCTTTTTGGACACATAGTTCAAAGACATAATTAGGAATATTAATAATAAAAAGACTGACTATAACAATACGAGAAAGCAGATAATCTCATAAAAAGAGACTGATGATAAATTAAACCGAAGAAAGGCTATTTAGGGCATAAAATATTCTAATGTGAACCAAAGAGGGAGCAAAAACAACTATATTGTGCAAAAAACATAAAGTTGCACAAAAATAATGTAAACGTGTAAAGAATGTTATTCAAATAAAGGAAAAAAAAAACGTTTTAAAAGGTGCACTAGAACCAAAAATTTTTTGCAAAAACCTAACTCAGCTGATTATAACAAATGAATTAAACTTTAACTCAGGTGCTCAAAAAATTAAAAAAGGAAATACAAGGTACAGATAACACCAACAAAACACAAGGACTCAATGTAACGCAAATGCACTTGAAATCTCAAAATTAAATTTAAACATCAGTTCCTCTAACAACTGTCAAGTGAACAGCATATTTTTGTTAAACAGGCAGATATTTCAGTTCCTTTCTATTTGCTTGGTCTGCACTTTACCATTTCTGCTTTTTTTTAAATACTGTTCCTCTTAAAAGAAAATCCTGTCATTGTTCATTTACCTGGTGTTATGGTACGTTTGTTTGTTTTGTTTGAAGAGACACAAATCAGCTGGTGAATATCCTTAAAAAATGAAGCTGAAGTCAGTCGTCATGACCTGTCAGTGTATGCTTCAAAGTTCACCTCTTTTACTCAGTTTTATGCTCACATCAGAGCCCTCAAGCACCCAATCAGCACATCACCTAAGAGAGATACAAGGAAGGAGAGATAGAGAGAATACGGCCCTGCCTCCTGATCCATAACAGTCATTGCCTGTTACATACATTTCAGAATTCATTCAGGCTATGAAGATAATCGAGGTAGTCGACAGTTTCCCCTGCAGCCCAATGGATTTATGATAGCACTGTCAAGAAAATGAGGCAAAATGACACAGTAGCTGACTTTAGCTGCAAATAATGTGATAGGCCGTACAGTGGTGCAGCAGCAGCTGCTGTCATCGCAGGTAATAGCCTATAAAGAAGCCTGATAGCAATACCTGTCATTTCTTAATGGCTGACTTCACTGAAGAGCTTTTGTGGCCTTTAACATGAAGATAATAGAAGATACAACAAATTTTACAGCTTTTGCATTGCATTCATAATTTATCTCCAGAGGCGCTCGTGCAGCTGCAGCACAACAAGGACAACATGCTCCTGGAGGTGCTCTGGTGAGAGATGCTGGTGAAGACAAGCCGCGGGGCACTGGAAGCCCCAGTTGTACTTTGCAATTAATGGAGGAACTGGTTGCCTTTTTAAATGCTGTCATAACAGTAATACCTTTTTGTGTGTGTTTCAGACTGAATTCCTGGTATTTTGTTCTTTGGATTTTTTTACTACTCTTACATTATTTATCATTAAAAAATCAAATAACGCCCATTGTGCATTGATACTTCATTTCAAAATTTAATTCAATGAATAAAACTGTTGATGTTGTGCGTAATGACAAACTGTTTTCATTAGGTTCTGGATAAGCTTGTGAGAGCTCTCGAAAAAACAAAACAAAATAAAAAAACAAAGTGCTGATATCAAGCTTCCCGGAAAAGGATTTTTTTTCTGCAGCTCCTTTTATGACACTTATTATTGTAAACCACTAAAACAATACATCTTTTCTCAGACTGTTGCTTTTTTGTGTTAGAAGCACATGTAAAACTAGAGTATGTGCTTGTATGATTTGTACACACATCCTACATGACCTCAAAGTAAAGAATGTGTAAATCCTTGCCGGGTATTTTGGCCCTCAGACAGATGTGTGAGTGTGCGCTTTTATCTGCGGCGTCCATCTATCCACATCATTCATTAAGAGCTCTCCCAAGGCTAGTGCGGCTACATAAACACGAAGGTTGAGGCCACGGCTGCTCTTTCACCTCACTGTGGAGAACTTCAAAGTCACTCCTCCTCACGCGCCAGATGAATGCTCCCTGTCTGCCTGCCTGATATATTGTCCCACGTTGCTGTCTCCTTACTGTCCTATGGCTGCAATTGAGGCCCCATCCTGGAGCCAAAGCTGGGCCATTTGTTAGCTTTACTTGTATCTCCAATGCCTGGCTTTAATTCTGAAGGAAGAACATTAATCCTTTTGATGCAACACTTTGTAGTGTCGTTTTCCTGTGTTGCTAATGCTGTCGATTATTAACCCTATTAAAAGTGTAATACAATTTAAGTAGAGTGCTAAAAGTGGATCATTAGTTGTTCCGTCCCGTTTAAATTAATTCTCAATTTATGGTCTAAATGATTAAGCTATAGGAATTGTGGTGCTAAATGAGATTCTTGAAGTATCCAGCACACATTTACCCATATTAATACAAACATTTACAGGCGCACGTTTGCACAGACATTTCTAAGTGCGCAGATACACTCATCACTGCTGTGTACTGCCGGTGTTCTTCTGAATCTGGTAATGTCCTCAGTTTGATCCCCAGTTTCTTTCTGTCATGAGGGAACAGACATATCCATCTCCAATCAGGGTTTAATGAATAGCCTGATGAGTGCTGGGCAAAACTGAATTACTGGATAGATTTGAGAAGCGTGAGAGTTTGTGTGCACCCTTTGTATGTGTGTGTGTGTGTGTGTGCGTTTCTTGAGTGCAAGGTACATGGCCAGTAAAATGGGACACATGTAGAGATGAATCATCTCCAAATTCTAAAAAGGAAATTGGCTAATTCCGTCATTTGAACCTTATGAAATTACCTTATCGGTTGGTATGAGTTTTCATTTATTAAGGTCAAACTGCAGAGGGATACACAACCTAGTAGAAAAAAAAGAGAAGGTTAGGGAGCCAAAGTGGAAGTGATGAAGGGTCGGGTTTGCAAATTGGAAAGAAAGGGAGATAAAGAAGTGAATAAGTAGAAAATGATACTGAATGGGATATATAAAACAAAAAATGGAGCAAGAGAGTCAGAGGTTTGAAAGACAGCTTGCCGGGGCCAGAACATATTGAGGGCAGCAGGTGGAAGAGTGGCACAGTTAATTAAAACGCCTGTCTTAATGTCTCAGCCCATCACTCCAGGGAAAGAAAGAGACAGAGAGAGAGAGAGAGAGAGAGTTGCCAGGCTTGAGCTGGGCTGCACCCAACCAGCCATCTACACAGCAAACCAACCAGCAAGCCAAGCCACCAGGCCACATGTCAGACAAGCCCTGACACTATGCCCTTCACCTCTTCTTTCATTGTTTGACAAACACAAAAAGACACATGTACATGCTCAGACTTGTGTACATATGCAACCTTAACAGTATTTTTCTCATTTAAAATATTGATTTACATGTAGACATCAATTTAAATGAAACACAACCCTCAGTATGATTCCAAATATTTTCAAAAACAGTTTTCCAAAATCAAAAAAAAAAACAAACAAACAAAAAAAAAAACACTTCTGGTGCTATGATTTTGCTCAGCAGCTTCTGTAGTGTGCCACCAGACCAGCAGTTATGCAGCCTTGCAGCGTAATCTGTCTGATTTTAATAATTCATAGAAAGCACAGGCTATGCACTATGCTCTGAATGCTGAGGGTAATGGGGTTGTTATGATATTTCTATCATGGCCTGTCTGGAACAGCGAGAAAATCAAACCAAAAATCTGATAAGCAGTCTGTTCTGTGTCATGACAGCATTTGGCTGTCGCCACTGCCTTATAAGTGGACCTGAACAAATAGTTTTGGTTCCAAAGGCCACAATGCAGCAAGATAAATTGACAAAATATCAGTTTGCATCCCAAATGTATGATAATGTGCAAAAAACACACGTAATCCAGTATAGTGAAATGCTTATAGTGTTAGGGTTTTTAATTTTAAAATACTGTGAGCATAGAAAAGCAATTGCAAAACTTTAATAAGAACTAATGGCATTAGCAAAAACACATTTGTTCAATAAGTTGATAAATTGAAAAAAAAAATACTCAGGGGGCTCACAGTGAAGGTTTTAGGTAGACTAATATTTGTTGAAACCTTTAGTTTAAATAATTTTATTAACTGTACCAAAGATTGTGATAAAATATTCTTCTACTTTCTTTCTCACTCAGTCTGGAATCAACTGCAGAAAGACTTGGAGTTGAAAGAGTTGATCTCTTGTAATGTTTTTTTTTTGATTATTTGCCAATTTTTAAATGAGGCATTTGTTTGTAAATATTTCACTGATTTTGAACTTTATTTTACCCGATCTTACATTTAATGGATGTTTTGTTAGTTTGTTAGTTAGTTAGTTAGTTAGTTAGTTAGTTAGTTAGTTAGTTTGTTTTTTTACCATAATGTATTTATGTCTGTGATTTTAGGATTTGGTTATATCTTCTCTTTTTCTTGGCCAGATCTCTTGATAAACAGATTTTTAATCTCAAGGAAATCAATCAAATTAACATAAATAATTGCACTAAATAACATAGAAAGTAACTATCTCCACATTACATTCCACTCTATTTGGCTCCGCCCTGTTTT
Source organism: Austrofundulus limnaeus (assembly GCF_001266775.1). NCBI lineage: Eukaryota > Metazoa > Chordata > Actinopteri > Cyprinodontiformes > Rivulidae > Austrofundulus > Austrofundulus limnaeus. The sequence goes on from NW_013952494.1 coordinate 128,334, forward strand.
GTGGGAGGGGCATAGTTTTCCAAGTAAGACGACAGTGAAACATTTTCATACTCAGAACTAAAACAAATACATCTGAATTAGATGAATCCTTGAATTCTTGGCAAAGGAGGAAGTCCAAAAAAAAGTGTGGTGGACATGACTGTGGATACACTAGTGCAGTTTGACTAATGCTTTATCAGGCTTTTGCTAGATCATTGTGAATTGCTTTGTCAATAGCCAGCATGGTGCTTCACTGAGCAAGAATCAGAGATTGTCAGGCTGAGTGACAAGCTGGAGATGGCAGATAATTCAAAGAAATTGGAAGTGTGAAATCTTTAAGGGCCACTTCTTAACGCAGCAAATGCCAGGGTATCTTTCCATCATCTACTGCTCTCACAAGCCACCACATTGTTAATGGTAGCCTGTCTGTCCATCAGCTCAGCTTCAGTGGGGATTTAAACCTGTTTGGTGCCTTATCTACCTGAATGCCTCACACTAACCTGACCAGTGCACAAGGCCTGAGTGCATGTATGAAACACGTGAACGCAGATGGTTGTACAGATTAATTATTCACGTTTCTTTTTCTTCATTGATTTATACTAAATAATGCGTTACATTTTTTTGACAATACACTGATGTTTTATCAAATCAGGATCCACATGTAATTGTGCTTGTTGCACTTGTTAATTTAGCTGTCAACACTACAGATTGACTTTGGATTGTAGTAGTAAAAGCTTGTCTTTGTTCCAACTTAATGTTTTCCTGCCAACTGTCTGTATGGTGGCAATGAAGTCAATTTCTGCTTTCAGATTAGAGCAAAATTATTTCAGAGTATATTCAAGTTGTCAATTAGTCAATGGGGAGAACATCAGCCTTATAAATATTGCATTGATTTTTAAGAATTATCAAATTGAATTAAATTAATTATAATAGTTTTGGTGATATGGTCAAACAATTTAAACATTACAGTGAATGATAAATATACAGCGAGTAAAAAAAGTATTGAAAACGTCAACATTTTTCTCAGTAAATATATTACTAGAGCTGCTAATGACATGAAATTTTCACCAAATGTTGGTAACAACCGAAGTGATCCATACATGCAAAGAAATCAAACCATAAATGTCCAGAAATGAAGTTATTTGTAATAATGTGGAATGACACAGGGAAAAGTATTGAACACATGAAGAAAGGGAGGTGTAAAAAGGCATGGAAAGCCAAGACACCAGCTGAACTCTCTCAGTAATTAGAAAGCAAGTCTGCCCCTTGTCAGTGCAAATTAATATCAGTTGGTTCAGTCCCAAATGATGGCCAGGTATCACACAAGAACCATCTGATGATGGGTAAAAGTAAAGAGCTGTCTCAAAACATATGCAACCTTATTGTTGCAAAGCGTAATGATGGCATCGGTTACAGAAGAATGTCTAAACTTCTGAAGGTTCCAGTGAGCACTGTTGGGGCCATAATTCAGAAGTGGAAAGAACATTATTTCACCATAAACCGACCACGACCAGGTGCTCCTCACAAGATTTATGACAGAGGAGTGAAAAGAATTATCAGAAGAGTTGTCCAAGAGCCAAGGACCACTTGTGGAGAGCTTCAGAAAGACCTGGAATTAGCAGGTACGTTTGTTTCAAAGAAAACAATAAGTAATGCACTGAACCACCATGGCCTGTATGCACGCTCACCACACAAGACTCCACTGCTGAAGAAACTGCATGTTGAAGCTCCTTTAAAGTTTGCTGCACAACATTTAAACAGCCTGTGTAATACTGGGAGAATATAGTCTGGTCAGATGAGACCAAAACTGAACTGTTTGGATGCCAGAATACACATCATGTTTGGAGGTCAAATGGCACTGCACATCAGCCCACAAACACCATACCAACAGTGAAGTTTGGAGGTGGGAACATCATGGTGTGGGGCTTTTTTTCAGCATATGGTACTGGCAAACTTCAAATAATTGAAGGAAGGATGAGTGGAAAAATGTACAGASARWWTWMWMAWAAAATCTGCTTCCATCTACCAGGATGATGAAGATGAAACGTGGCTGGYCATTTCAGCAAGACAATGAGCCCAAACACAAAGCCAAGGAAACTCTCAGTTGGTTTCAGAGAAAGAAACTAAAGCTGCTGGAATGGCCCAGCCAATCACCTGACTTGAATCCAAAAGAAAATCCATGGAAAGAACTAAAGATCAGAGTTCATAGAAGAGGTCCACGAAACTTCAAGATTTGAAGACTGTTTGTTTGGAAGAATGGGCCAAAATCACACCTGAGCAATGCATGCCACTAGTTTCTCCATTCAGAAGGCGTCTTGAAGCTGTCATTGACAACAAAGGCTTTTGTACAAAGTATTAGATAAATTTCAGTAAGCAAGTTCAATACTTTTTTCCCGTGCCATTCCACGTTATTACAAATAACTTCATTTCTGGACATATATGGTTTGATTTCTTTGTATGTATGGATCACTTGGGTTGTTACCAACATCTGGTGAAATTTTCATGTCATTAGCACCTCTAGTAATATATTTACTGAGAAAAATGGTGACGTGTTCAATACTTATTTTACCTGCTGTAGATCCACTGCCACATGCCAAATGAAGATTTGAAAAATATGCAACAGCAGTAAAGTTATCAATCTCTTCCAAGAATATACAATACATTCCATTCTTCATTTGAGAACTGGGTCATTTAAACACCCAAAATTATTCTAAAAGTAATCTGAAATACAAGTTAATTATTAGTTTGGTAATGAGGTTCATGATTAATAAGTTAAGGATTCACGTAGGAGTACAGAACTGGTATGTGTGATTCTGAGTGTGTGCGTGTGTGCGCTGCAAAAACTTCTGCGCACACACAGTAAAAGTTGACTGTCCCAAAATTTATACTGTGGTGCACCAACCTCTTTTGATTTCACTCTAGTTTTCTTTTTTTATTTGACTCATGGACTGTCAAACGTACTCACTAATTCAGTGAAACATTTATGAAGTGGTATAATAAAAAGGCAGCATACAAAGGAGGGGGGAATGGTCAATAATGCCCCCACCTAAAAAAAATGCTGCATTGTTGGTATATGCACAGAATTATAGAGTGAGAAAATAAACAAAGCAGGGGGACTAGAAAGAAAAAAACATAGAGAGGAAGGCTTAAACTGTGCATGAAAAAAGAAAGAAATTTGTGTCCTATGTTTTCTCTTGTTATGGTCTCAGTTCCCTGTTAGAGATCTCTGTCACAGGGAGGTAGTTCGCAGGTCGACACATCTCAAGCTATTTAAATATCCATTAGGATGTTTTGCTTCCAACGGTCTAGAAATACAGCATGACAAGAGAAGAACGGGTAGACGTTGATAGGGAAACTGAAGAGGAAAGAAAAAGAGACAGACCAAGAAAAAACGGAGAGGAGGAAGAGGGGAGTGAGATGATGGGAACAGCAGATAGAAAAGAAAAGGAAATTTATCAAAAAACTCATGTGATATTTAATGATCCTTGTATGTGGAGAGAGTAGACCACACCAGTTCGTTCTCCATCGCCAAATACCGATCCCCTAACTTAATTTCCTGCTCAATTGCTGTTCTATAGTGCATAGTACAGTGATACAGGCTGGTAATATAGAAAACAGATTGCCTGTGCGGCAAAGTGGATAAGGCTGAGGCTTGTGCTGTTGGAGACCTGAAGTCTCCAGGGGGGTCTTGTCGGTGGGCTTCACAAAACCAACAAAGCCCATCTTTCCCTGCGACTGGCAGCAGCTGGCAGGTAAATCTTCAAGCGGTGGAGGTGGGGAAGTGGATCTGTGGGTGTGGTGTGTGACTGTGTTTCTCCACTGTGTGTATGTGGTGCTGGGAGTCTTGCTAGTCTTTGTAGTGGAGAGTACCACAGTCTTCCATCTTGTGTTTGCTCATGTGCTGTGACTCCAATCCACTCAAAAATGTAGGCCTGCATGGACAGCAACCATCAATCAGTGTACAGAACTGTGTGTAGCTACATCGGCAGTGTTTTCTTTTAGACACACACGCATGCACGCACACACATACGTGCACCTACCTTCAGGAATACATACAGTACACCTGCCTGTTACTGTGTGAGATGATTTAACAAATGCTAGAATTTCCCGTCCATTTATTCCCTCATATTATTCCTTATAGACTCATCTAGCTCTGCTTCTGATACAACAAATTTACCTGGACATATAGCTACATAACAAAAGTATAAAGGGGTGTTGAGCATGTCCATGGAAAGAAAAGACAGAAGGCATTTCTTTGGGTAAATGTTAGTTTATCCATTGTCTTACCATTACTGCTTAATAGTTCTGCAAACTGATTTGAAGCTTCATCATGTAATACTTAATTTGATGCTTGATCTAATCATACACATTGCTTAGGCATTTTTCTGCCATAAACTTTGTGTTTATTAAAGGTCATAGTTTATCTCCCTACATGTCACACAGGGGAGGTTGCAGAGACCAAGATAGATTAGATCAGATATTCATCTGGGCCCAATTGTGTGCTAAAGTGTTGTTTAAATACAGCAGCACATAAGCTAACAAACTGCTAGCTTCATATTTTGAATGCATGTGTAAAACCGAGCAATCAATTTACATAATATCAAATAAAAACTTTTTTGTAAAATAATTTGTAGGGGGATTTGTTGTTTGATGGACATTTTTGTAAAAGAAAAGAAAAGAAAGAAAAAAAAAACACATACAAATGTCATAGGCAGCAACAAAGTGAAATGATCCAAAGTGCTGATTGTGGTTGTAGCTGAATTTCATCCCCAATAAACCCAATAAATACAACATATTGATTTTTTTTATTTTTATTTTATTTTTCTGGCATTTCACTTGAATGAACTTGAATTAACTTCAATGTAACACTGTGTATAACATTCCTGATAAGACATTTTACCAAAAATAATGAAAATATTGAGGTTGTAGTTTTTTTATCTTAACACTGACCTGAATGCACTCGTACGTTGTATCACTTGAACCTAAATACAGTTTTATTTTGTGCCCGTTTTTCAAAATAGGTCAAAATGGCAAGATCGAGTTTACCTTGAGCACTTGTATCACAGTTGTTTAATGCATCCTACATAATGCAAGAGGTGTCACTAACCTAGTTGCACTAATGATAGCAGTGTGAACCTTTTCTGACCTCTCAAAATGACAGAGTTTTGTTGCATAAGAACCTTGTGTAATGAACTTCCTCCCAGGAGATGTCATTAAGGACGAGAATGTTTGTCTTCCGCTTGTACTAAAAATGAATATTCAACTATTATCACAGCACATATTCAGATCTGATATGGATATTTGGTTTCAGTCTGTAAAATGGGAGACAGAAAACTATTCCAGATGGGTTTTTCTTACTGTCTCAGTCTTTTTCTCTCTCTGATCAGCCACTAGTTCCTTTACTTTATCACATCTAAGTAGGTTTTTGTTGTTTTAAGACATTTAAGGTTATTGCTCTGTCTTTGCAGAGTTGGTGTAGTTTATTTTTTACATAAATCGTTCATCTTCTCTTTCTTGTCTGTTTTGCCCAGATTTAAGTATTTTATTTAACCAATGCCTTATTGTGGGCCAGAGTAGCTCTGGAATAACACTATAAAGGTTAATACTAGGAAACCACATCAGCAACCAGCACATTTGTTAGAAAGCTTTACGTGGCCCACATTAGAGCAAAAGTTTTCCTTGATAAATAAAACAAATTTTTCGGCTTATCGTCTGGATCAACATCATATACCTTTCATGCCCTTTCTGCTTTTCCCATGTAAGAGATCGTTATGATGGGGACTGAACTGAAAAAGGAGAAACGAGAGGAGAGGGGGGAATTTGTCACAGTGATTATTTGAATTCCCTTGTTTATTAAAAATGACTGAAACCAAAGTATAAATATTCACAAGAGAAAGATGGAAAGGAAAGAAACCCTGTCCCTCGAGTAGGAGGGCTTATACCATCAGATTCCTTGATTACTAATCCCCTTCTGAGTATCACTATCCTTATAGTAAATATAACTACGGGAAGTAATTACTCCTGCTCCAAATTATGTAAAAGTTTACATTCTTTGTCTACTCACTAATAGATTACTGATAAAAGATGAACTGTACAAAAGAAAAAAATATGTATAATAAAAGCTGCAGTTTTACAGCAGTGGGAAAGTGGAAGTGATGAGTCCCAGCAGACTGTTATAACTTTATAAAGGACACCAAAAAGAGTCCTGCCAAGATGGTTTCATGAGCTCCAGGCCTTCAGGTCTTGACCTTGTGAATGCTGCCAGAGAGCATTTCTCTAAATTTAACCTCAAATGCAATCCTCAGACACTCATCCTTTCTTTCTGTCCTTCGTACAGCACAGCTTTCTGCCTCCATGTTTGCTTTTATTTTCTTCAAAGTGGGACATGAGAAAGATTTTATTTATTCATTTATTTATTTTTATTTTCTAATTCCTGGGAGTTTACGAGAGCGAGGCTTGTTTTCCAGGATGAATTTCATGGAGCTGGGTGTCTTGGGCTCCTCCCTACAGGTTTATCATGTTGGCAGCCATGAATTCCCCTTTGGGTTTGTCCTGAGTTGTCCTCCCAAGTGTCTGGGCCTCTAAAACATAATGGCATGGATCCTTGGCAAACACCGAGCACAAATAGACCCATCAATGCAGAACATCAAGTTTAATTGCAGAGCTTATAGTACCACTGACCTCATACTGAACCCTACTGGAAATGAAACACATGATCATCTTTTTTTTAATTTTAGTGGAAAGCTATGATGACATTTTTAGTAAATCAAGAACATGAGCCTTTTGGAAGCTGCACTGTGCAAACTGAAAAATAACAGATTCACCTTTCAGCTGGACTATGTCTCAGAAATGTCACATTCATATCTAAATACAGTAGTTTATGAGTTTAGAGTCATTTCTGTCCTCATAATAAACACTGATTTATTTTGTCTGAAACTTGAGCTAATAGGTTTTGTGTACTAAACCGATCAGTAAGACGATTTATTGGATTTTTTTATACATTTATATTTATTTACTACTTTTAGAACCAGTGATCAGTATTTCTGTTTACATGGACACTCACTATAGTTGTTCTTGTGGTTTGCATTTTTAATTTTCACAAAATAAATGCATTAAATTTAATTATCATTAGACCCAGCTCCTTTAACTAAAACAGTCACTAATGAAAAAAAATGTGCTCACTTGCTTTTAAACCATCTTTGTTTTTAGCTTGAAATGGAAATAGTTGTCTTTTTGGTTCTTCTTCTATAGGTTTGTTTCGCTTCATCTCCCTGTTGTCACACATGCTTACAAAAACAGTTTGCGAATAAATCTTAAACTGTGATGAAGGTTATGCTTTTTTCCCCATTTGTTTTTTGAGATTCTCCTTTTTTCCATTTTCACTACAGTGTGGAGCCACCCACTAAGTAAGGTCACTAGCCAAGGCAAATGCGGTTCACCAGAGTGCAGCAAACTTGGCAAGTGCTGGCCAGACTCCCTGCTACTATGTGGGACAAACCAGTTTTCTTTTCTTTTCCAAGTCAAATAATGCATTTAGTGAATTGAAAGATAGATTTAAGTAGGCCAGCACAATGCGGCCAAGCTTCTCATCTCATAGTTGCTCCTACCTTTTTTTTGGCAAGAGAGTAAAAATTGCTCTTGTTCTCAGGGACTTAGAAACTTTTTTCCCCCTTGCATAATTATTTGGAAACAGGTCAGTCCAGCATTGAAGTAATAACTTTATCTTACCATTATTTCATCATTTATATTGACCTCTTAGCCTGCTTTTATTTCACGTTTCTTTATTTATGTATTTTTTTTAACTGACAAGCTTTATTCCTTGTTGTAAACACAAGGACATTTTGCAAAACAAAATCTTCTTCCGCTTATCCGTAGTCGGGTCGCGAAGGCAACAGGTCCAGAACAGAAACCCAGACATCCCTCTCCCCAGCGACACTGTCCTGTTCGTCCTGGGGGATGCTGAGGCCATCCCAGGCCAGAGAGGAGACATAATCCCTCCAGCAAATCCTGAGTCTTCCTTGGGGCCTCCTACCTGTGGGACGTGCCCAGAACACTTCTAAAGGTTGACATCAAGGAGGTATCCTAATCAAATGCCCAAACCACCTCAACTGACTCCTTTCGATGTGGAGGAGCAGCGGCTCTACTCCAACCTCTCCTCAGATGACAGAGTTCCTCACCCTATAAGGCTGAGCCCGCCCACCATACCAAAGAAGTAAATTTCAGCCGGTTGTATCTGGGATCCTGTTCTTTTGGTCATGATCCACGCCTTGTTTCCATATCTGCAGGTTGGAACATAGACAGACCAGTAAATCAAGAGCTTTGCCTTTCTCAGCTCTTTCTTTACCACGACTGAATGAAGCAACGCCCTCATGAGGATGAGGCCCCAATCTGTCGGTCCATCTCCCGCTCCTTCCTACCATAACTCGTGAACAAAACGCCCAGATAGAACTTAAACTCCTCAACTTGAGGCCATTTTATGCTATTATTATTATTTGAGAGAAGAAAAAAAAACAATAACAACATATTACTTTAGTCTAGAGTACATAATATCTTTGCAGTTCTTTAGTTTTACAACATCTGCTTGGGAATAATACACCACCTACACTAAAAGCTATTGTGGTCATGCTTAGCAAATTGGGGCCATGCGCCAGAGGACTGTTGTAATACATTGGCTGCTGCCACAAAGAGGTCAAACTGTGCAAGAAGTTAAATTTTGTGTGTGCTTGTAGAGGGGAGCATTTGTACGCATGGTTGAACATATGGTTCATGATGCAGTGCAGGTTAGCAGAGACCAGCGACTGTTCTTGACTTTCCCAGTTTTGTAAAGACAGACTACAGATTTTAGTTTCTAAGTTGTGCTAAACTTCAAGGAGAAACCTATTGTTTCTTTTTCCTTTCAAATGTCATACAAAAACAGAAAATTGGGATAAAAATAAACGGTTCAGACATGCTCAAAGTTCTGTTTTGTGTGAAGAGTAAGATAAGCTGTAATATTTTATGTCTCAGATTGCAGTTTATATAACTTTTTTTATCAAACTTTAAAGAAAAAAAATCATAACTCACTCCAGCATTTAAAAACGTGATCAGACAGAAGAAATAACCCTTGAGATGCATTTTTACAAATGCTATGCAAGCTGTTATGTTATTTAAAATATTTAGATGATCAAGTGAAATACATGTATATTATTTGTTCATCATAAACACAATATTTCCTAATACCTGTCGTCCCTGTAAACACATCACGAACTTCAATGGTTCAGGCACACTCTTGAGTCCATTAAAAACAAACAAAAAAAAAATGAACACCACTCCTTGTCAGCCACTCCACGGGTCATTTTCCAGTTTTTGCAACATTGAAAAAATGTTTTAACCAGAACTGACCCAATGAATTCAGAACAATCAGCATCACAGTGTGAACCTGATCCACCCCAGGTGGTCCTCCGTCAGAGAGCCCTTTGACCACCTTGGTTGACCTCTTCCTTGGTAATTCACTTGCCTTCTCTTGAATCCTCAGACGTTGCCTCCTCAGGTGTTGGACATGTCTCCAGTTTAGGTGAATGATTCTCCACTCAAACCAAACATGAACTGGGTGGGCCCTGTTTTTCTTTTCTGAGCTGACAAATGGTTTGCCAGAATTTCTTTGAGTGTAACAAAAAGACCAAGTCGGAGGCCAAAAGAGTATCACAATGTTCTTGTTCTGAGCAAAAAGATATGTTTGTTGTAGCATTGATTCTTTGAGGTTTTTGCTTTTTGTCTGACCCACAAACCAGACAACACAGCCTCCAAGATCACATGAGTGCTCAAACCCCTGTGGTATGTTAAAGTGACAATACCATTGAGGGCATTAATAAAAATATTAATGTTTTTTTAGAACTTGTTTCTAAAAAAAACTAAGAATAATATTACTTGCAACATAAAAATATAGTGACATGTGTATTGCTGTTGATACGAGAGCAGTTTTTTGATGATTATGTCATTTATAGAAAAAAAATAGCCAGAACAGGATGGTACATAGCTGCACTGTGATTCAAGCTGCAGCTGAGAATGAAACTTTAGAATCAGGAGTGCTAGTAAATTAGGCAATACATACTCATAGTCCGGCTGGTCCCTGACTCCTAAGGTCTACTTCAGAAAAACTCTCTTGGCCTTTCCTCTGTCTTGTACACAGATGTACGTCTCCACACACACCTACTTCACCACCCACACACACACGGTAACGCTCTGCAACATTGCTCATTGTCTGGCTCCAATCTTTCTATATCCTCACTCCCCTCATCATCTCCACCCACCTCTCTCTTCTTAACTTTTGCTGTATCTGTCATTTTCACCCCCTCCTCATTTTTGATCCACTGGCTGATAATGATGAATTTTCCTCAGCTGCACAGGAGTTGGCAGGAAAAAAATAAAAAAGTTTACTTAGCAAAGTTTTGAAAATAAAGTGAGGAAAGCGCAACTTTATGATATTAGTGCAAGTTCAACAGGATACTCCGTAAGACAAATTCATTTTTCCTCATGCAACATCTTCTGAACACCTGTAAAATAAGCATTTTAGGAAACTGGCATTTTTATCATGTTCTTGCTGTCTGAAAAAAATGGAATCATGTTTTTTTATGGCTATGATTTTATTCGTGAATATTCTAAGTTGGAGGACAATCATGGGCTTGAAATATATATAAAAAAATAATGTCTCAAAAGTTTTGTCTTACTTCCTAAAGAAGGTACTTGGTATATTCACACTTTGAATTTCAGCTGACTTTTAACAGCAGTCTACAAGTCAAATGAGATATCGTGCCTAGTTTCAGGCTTATTTATTCACTCTATGTGCTAATGCAGTTTAAAGATGTCCTTTAATAACTGACTTCTTTTTCTTGCTCTTATTTTACTATTTCCTTATCTTTTGTAGCTGCTCTCAGGTTATCTGGCGCAGTCTAAATATTACATTTTAGGTTAATTGGTGAAACATTTTTGTTTTATTGTGTGTGTGTGTGTGTGTGTGTGTGTGTGTGTGTGTGTGTGTGTGTGTGTGTGTG
>NW_013952494.1:139365-142669 GCF_001266775.1 Austrofundulus limnaeus
GTGTGTGTGTGTGTGTGTGTGTGTGTGTGTGTTTGGGTTTTCCAGAATAGCATAACTCCAGTGGTGGCATTTTTTTCTGGTTTTGTTACTTCACAGATTAATTCCACACTCAAACTGGTGAACTCTTCTCTGAGCTTGCAATATGAAACCAGTTTACATAGCTTCTCACTTAATTTTGTACTTGGAAAGTATATTTATTGGTTCTCTGGGAACTATAGTGTCAACATTTAACTAATTTCATTTGACAATTCTGGTATTTTGTCAGAAAACATGTTTTCTGTTGCTCATAAACCTAGACTGAAATCAAATGAATGTCAGTTGTACAATGAGACTGCGGCAGACTTTTATTTCATCAAACAAAACCTTCAAAATTCTCTTTATATGGTTTGTAGTTTCAGTATCAACCACTGACTATTATTAACATGACAACAAAGTAAACTATGGTGCTCCAGGTTGAAAATAGCATGAATCTGTTGTGATGATGTGCAGAAATTGATGTGACGCAAGTGTTAGGAGGTTCTTAAAGAAACAGGCCGATTTCAAGGTGTTTGGAAATGGCTATGTTGTGAATTCAAGTTAATTTTTGATTTATACATATAAACAACATTTTCATAATGACTGAAGGTGACATAGTTACTTTATTATGGAATAGAATTTAAATACATGCCTGAAAAACACATAATAGTGGCCCTTTAAAAAAACAGGCAAATAATAAATATATACACCGAAAAAATGTTACTTTTGGTTAGTGGATGTGATTGATTGGTCTATTTTATTAGGTAATTTTCTAAAATGCCTGTGAGAAAACTTGTATTATATGCAATTATTTTAGAAAAGATTTTTTATTTATTTATTTTTTTTGGCTGCCTACATTGGTAAACCCTTTATTAGAAATACAAAGCTCCCTCACCGGACCATTAAAAAAAAGCCTACAACAGGGCATACATTCGAAACACCTCATTAATTTTCCTAAAGCTTACATGTACAGTGATTTAATTCCAAAGCTGCTTTCTGCCCTCCTTACTCCCCTTTTCTTCTTCTTCTTCCTCTCATCATTGCTCCCTTTCTCTCGGATTATGTGCAGGTTACAGAGCTGGCACAGTGTGGATTAGCAGGGTCGCTCCTCCATGCTTGGTGTCTCTCTTAATGTGATTAAGCATCATCAAGCTTGTTTACTGTTAGGACTGTTTGCTAGTTTATTGTCGAAACCTGACAAAAGTTCAGCCTCTTTCAACCCACTTTCCAATGCCCACGCCCACACACTCATACAGCGCTTAAGCTGTCAACATCCTCCTCATCCTCTGACAAATAAACAAACTACATTTAAAGTGTAACAATATTCCAATAAAGTGTTGATTTTGTTTAAAGCATTTTTTTCTTTCTCTACAGCAATATTGTTAGACAGAACTCATGGATGAAATACAATAATGATTCGACTGTTACTGTTGTTAAAGAATCGTTAGCATCACTTATCTAAAACAAAACATTACACCATGCAATATAACAGGTGTCCCTCCCTATATTTCCTTCAGTCCACCATCTTTAAGCATCAACCAGCACCTTTCATTAGCGTAATGAAGCCATCAAGACAGCCTGTTTGTACAGGGCTCGGTCTATACTTCCCAGCTCTGCACTCCATCAGCTCTGAATGAGCCTCTGTGTGGCCTGAGGGGGGTGTGACTTTCACTTGGTATGTCATTAGCTATTGATGTTATTGGCTCATTATCTCCCAATTAGGCTGCTATCAGAGCTAGCTGCCGTTTTCATTACAGCATAGACCTCCGTGATCCAACAAAGACCAATGCTGCTGATTAAAGATGGTTTCAGCAATAACATGTAGCGTAAGGTCTTTGAACTCTCAGTGATATAGTTAGAGTGGAGGTGATATAACACAATGAAGCTGATTAAAGAGGGCATGTCTCCTATTGTGCCACTCACTGAGGTTAAGGAAGAGTAATACTGATTAATGCTTCCCTGCTAGCACGTTTTGTTAATAATGTACATTACAGTCAGTAGTGAAACAGGATAATTGAGGATGGTAACAATTAAGAATTCAAAACTAAAATGGACAGTCAAGTCTGCTTTTAATTATTTTAAGACTTGACCTTTAAGGACAGCACCCATGGGCCCTCCAATTGCATTATTACAGTAAATGGATGTGTGCTATATGTGTGCACACATTGCACCCGTACAATGCATGCTTGCTGAAGGACAAGTAAAGTTCTGTGAACATGTCTGCATTAAAAAGACTAATCAGCTCTGTTAATCATCCAGGGTGGGTCAGCCTCTGAGGCAGGGACAGAAATCGCCTCTCCTCGGGTAAATCAGAGCAAGGAAATAAAGTCATGCAAATTAGAAGCCGAGAAAAAAGATTACAGTCGCCATGTTTGTCCTTCACTTTGACCATGGAATCGGTGCCAGCTGGGCAATACTTCTCCTTCAACTCATATTACTTTCTTAATTAATCTACCACTGACTCCTTAGAGTGATGAGATGCATTGGAGGTGTCTGTTAAATGCTATCAGTTCTCTAGTTTTGCTGCAGCTGAATAATATGGAGGATAATTGGCATGTCGTTCTCGAGAGTGCACTTTTTTGTTCAAGTTGTGTCCGAATTAGCTCCCAATGAAACACTGTCCTTCAGCGAAGATCTTTAAACATAAAGTTTTAGAAATGTTTATGTTAGTGGAGGAACATAATGCATGATTTAATAACTGATAGCCTGAATGTTGCGGTGCATGTGTGTGTCGCTGGTGGCCCTCCCGGTGTGCTGCATTTCTGCCTGTTTACCCATTGGTAGGGTTAGTTCTCTGATCCGTGAGAACTCTGTAAGTGTCTGCCCGGTGATTAACTCTACATTGCAGCACAATGTCTTCCCCCTCGCTGCATAAATGGGCTTTAATTGAGGGAGCTGGCTGCTTGGCAGGGAACCTCTTTCGCTCTGTGTCGATTAAAACGTCATTTTACAGCCAAAAAAGAAGCACGTTCCCAATCACTGCCCTTGAATTATTGTTCTGTAGCTCGAGGCTTGTATTTTAAAGTCACTGAATAATTGCAATCAGATTATTCTAATCAAGTGCTGGAACAGTAATTACAGGTTGCAGTCATTTAAGCTGCCCTGGAAGTCTCATGCACACTGCTGGTGTGCGTATTAAATGTTTATGTCACAGGAGATAAATTTAATGAAGAGGATTGTAATCTAAGTTTATTCCAGGTAGGTTTCACATATTTCTGGGGACCTCAGCCTCACTTACCAGAGAGGAGCATTAACAGAGCCAGTTGTGGTGAATACTGTATTTATATAT
>NW_013952494.1:142881-144252 GCF_001266775.1 Austrofundulus limnaeus
TATATATATTGTACCCTTGGCCACTCTCATCCTGCCCCCTCAATCAACTGAGCGTAGCCAATAGCACCTAAAAGCTCTCTCAATGAGACAAAACGCGTTTCCTCCCACATATCTCCCCCCACTGATAACCTCATCTGTGCCCAGGTCTGGATTTCATGTCAAAGCAAATATTAGGTGACTTGGTGCTGTGCCAAGCTGTCAGAGAGGCATGAGAATTACAATCTGGAGGTCTGTATGACAGTGGAACCGTCTCTCCTAATCCTGTTTACGCACATCCGCATCACCCTATTCCAAAACTGAAACTGGGTGTTTATTTGTCTGTGTGTGTATTTGCATCTGTATGTGCATGCATGTGTGTTTATTTCTCAATTCTGCTCAAGTATATGTCCGTATCTACAGTATGTCTGTCACTCCACATGTGTGTCAATGTTTTCGTGAGTCTCTGTGCAGTGTGTGAATGTGGAAGGTGTCACACATGCCCCAAATGTATAATTCAATATGACTAATCATGGTGGTGGTTGCCAGCCCAGCAGCACTGGCTGACAGACTGGGCCCAGAGCTAATTTGATAAGGTTACAATGTTCTTGAGCTGAGACTCAGATTAAGAGGCAGTAGCAGTTGCAACAATCGTACCGCAGAAATGATCATCTTCATCAACTTTATGCCATCAAAGTTATTATCCACACCAAGCTGTGCGACTTAAAATCTCTGTCAAATTGGCTCAGCTATTTAAGAAATTCTGATTTTTCTTTCAAACAATAAATGTGATGGAAGTGAGGCTCAACAGAAGAAAACAGTTGGTCATAGTACTAAACTGCAGGAAATTTTGTGCCAAAACAAACAGAACCTAAAACTGATCTTGATGACCCAGACCCGTTTTTATTACATGTTAGAATCAAATTGTGTGTTTTTTTTTAACATTACAAAAGTTGTCTCCACTGAGATTTTTGCAATTTTTTTCATGATGCTGACAAAATCTGCTGCTTGTTTTTGAAGGTTTTATGTGCTGTGTTTTTATGACGTATCCGATTTCCATACACATACTGATTTTCTGATGTTCTTTAAATACTTTTTGTTCATTTTATTTTATTAAGTTGTTTCTCATCACATCCTTCCCAATTTGTCCTTTATTAAATTCCTATAATCATTGTTTTTGTCTAATAGTACTCAACCATTGTAGCTTTTTAAAAAGAATATTATACTTTTTTAAGATAAAATAATTTTAGCAGCTATAGTGCAATTACAATTCTGTCATGAACTTTAGGATCACTTTTTTCTGTTTTGATTTAATGTGTGGGTCTGTAGGGTCTATTTTTGAACATTATTATTATTATTATTATTATTATTATTATTGTGTGAATGCCATTAGGC